>NC_134899.1:28094120-28106620 GCF_041734735.1 Babylonia areolata | reverse complement strand
GAATGAGTGAACTGTGGAGTGTGCAGGTGTTGTTTCAGAAGGACAAAAGAGTGAAAGGGAAAATGAGGTTTGCATCCAGGGGACAAAAACTGGAACACTGCCCGTGAAAAGGAGTGGTAAGGTCCGCACGCTTTGTCTGGCACGGCAGGGAACTACTCGAGCGGACGCAAACACAGTGCAGCACTCAAAACAGGTTCTAAGCCATTAGATCGAAAGAGAAGATAAAAGAGCGGGTGAGCTAGTGATAATGACAGAGAGAGAGAGACAGAGAGAGAGAGAGGGGGGGGGGACAGATAGGGAGAGAGAGAGAGAGGGACGTGTGTGTGTGTGTGTGTGTGTGTGTGTGTGTGTGTGTGTGTGTGTGTGTGTGTGTGTGTGAGAGAGAGAGAGAGAGAGAGAACTCAAAACGTTTTTATTCAAGGATTAAGATTTTAGGCTTGGCCCATTCTTCCAATCTGTCCTTGCTAATCAACATCAGTATACAATAGCACATATACATTTAATGAAAAGGGGGAGAAAGAGATGATTGAAGAGAGAGAGAAAGAGAGAGACAGAGACAGAGAGAGACAGAGAGAGAGGGGGGGAATGAAATGAGACACAGAGACAGGATCAATGCTCACGCGTGATCAATAACCGAGAAAAGAAAGATCGTGTTATTTTCTATAGCAGGTGAAGATTGATTGCAAAGCCAAGAGACGCCCAGCCAGCCAAAACTGGTCATCACTTTAAATGAGGAAAAGAGGCGGACCAGGTAACCCGTTCTCCTTTCTGAAGACAGACTGGTGGAGGTGGAGGTGGAGGTGGGGTGGGTGGGGTCATGTGAATATTATGACCCGACCAGTTTGCTAACGACAAACTCCCGGCATGCTACCACTTACTCTGACAGCCACCAGTCGCTTATCTTAACAGTTCTTCGAGGTCAGGCCTGGCCGTGGTGATTGTGCCCAGTAACGAAAATAGGAGAGCGCGTGGCCGAATCGTCTAGTGTTCACCAGTGATCAGGGTTCGGACCTCCCGTTTCGGCATGGCGTTGTGTCCTTGTGGAAAAGGCACTTTTCTCTGATTTTTCCTCACTCCACCCAGGTGTGAATGCTCACTTCGGTTTGGGAAGGGAGTATGCATTGATTAATTAATTAAGACGCGTGTCAGCCAATGCAGAGTCCGTGATGGTTTCGTTTCCAGTGCCGACCTCGCCCTTTCTCCCCCACATTTGACTGGGGGGAAAAAGAAAAAAAGAACAAGAGAGGCAAGGCCTTCAAGCCTCACTTGTGACACACTTTTAAAAAAAATCCAAGCTTTTTTAAGATGAGAAAGATCAGTTTAAAGCAAATTAAGTCCCATAGCATTAATTACAGAGTAATTTCCCTTTTTTACTATCTGCACCAAAACGTTTGCAAAATAAATATAACTTCCATGCTTAGCAAAAGAAGTTCCTGTTTGAACAAAAAATGATAATAATGACTGCTCGTGTTGTTGGGTCAGAATATCAGATCAAAGTGCCAAATTTAGAGAATACAAAAAATATAAATATAACAGTAAATGCAGTTTGCATATAATTAGGCTTCTTTTTCTATTTTTTGTGCCCATCCCAGAGGTGCAATATTGTTTTAAACAAGATGACTGGAAAGAACTGAATTTTTCCTATTTTTATGCCTAATTTGGTGCCAACTGACAAAGTATTTGCAGAGAAAATGTCAAAGTTTACCACGGACACACACACACACACACACACACACACACACACACACACACACACACACAGACAACCGAACACCGGGTTAAAACATAGACTCACTTTGTTTACACAAGTGAGTCAAAAAAAGAAACTGAGCGTCTAGTCACTCCGATGACGGTAAACAGAGGCCCAGGATTCAGCACGCACTTGGAGCACTCAGTGAAAAAGAATCGTGGCAATGTGAAAAAACACTGGCACTGATTATGTAGAGTGATGGCCTAGAGGTATCGCGTCCGCCAAGGAAGCGAGAAAATCTGAGCGCGCTGGTTCGGCCGCCGATATTTTCTCCCAGCCTCCACTAGACCTTGAGTGGTGGTCTAGGCGCTAGTCATTCGGATGAGACGATAAACCGGGGTCCCGTGTGAAGCATGCACTTAGCGCACGTAAAAGAACCCACGACAACAAAAGGGTTGTTCCTGGCAAAATTCTGTAGAAAAATCCACTTCGATAGGAAAAACAAATAAAACTGCACGCAGGACACACACACACACACACACACACACACACACACACACAAGGTGTGGCTGTAGTGTAGCGACGCGCTCTCCCTGGGGAGAGCAGCCCGAATTTCACACAGGGAAATATATTGTGATAAAATGAAATACAAATACAAACACAAAATTCTGTTGACGAAATCCGCTCTCTGACAGGTACAAAAATAATGATGCATAAACTCCAGGCCTAAAAGCACGTTGGTTATGCTGCTTTGAGGCCGAGCAGATACGTAAATTGAAACTTGGGGAAGGATGACATTGAGGAAGGAGAGGATATGGCTCCGCCTTGCTTGAAAAAGTGGATATGAACTCACTGCTCTCATGGCCATATAAAGCCAGTCACAGTGACAATCCCCGATTTTTCTCTGTCTGTGTATCTGTCTGTCTGTCTGTATCTCTCTCTCTCGCTGTCGTGCACGCGCCCGCGCGTACATGGTGCATAGTGTTTACTGCCAGAAGTGAGCGCGTGAAACTTTGAGGTGGGCAGGTGCTGTTCTGGAACAACAAAACAGCAGAGGGCAGAAAAAAATGGAACACTGCATTGCAAAGAAAAGAGTGGCATTTGCACGCTCCGTGGCGCACAGACGCGAACTACTCGAGCAGACACCAAACACGGAGCAGCACTTAAATCCACCAGACTGAAGGAGAAAATAAGATAGCGAGCAAAGATTGTGACCAGAATGAAAGAGAGATAGAGATAGAGAGACAGAGATAGATAGACAGACATAGATAAATAGAGAGAGAGGGGGGGGGGGGAATGGTTTAGGTGGAGGAAGTTCGATCCCACGCCTCGTCAGTCAAAGCGGAATGATCAACAAATTAATTATCTTCAGAACACATGAAGGTTTGACTGATATTAATAAGGTAAAGAGACGGCCACCTCTAAACTGTTCAGAACTTTCAACGAAAAATGCATTTATTTCACCATGAAAGTGGTTTTTTGTTTGTTTTTGTTTTTTTGGTTGTTTGTTTGTTTGTTTGGTTTCGTTTTTTTTTTTCTTTCTTTCTTCTTAACTTTGGCAGGGACAACCCTTTTGTTGCAGGGCGCTAAGTGCATGCTGCACGCGAGGCCTTGGTTTATCAAATCATATTAATAACACAAAGATCAACACTCACGCAAGGTCTAGTGGAGAGTTGGTAGGTGGTTAAAAATCCCGGTCAGTCAGTCTGTCTATGGGTTCTGAACCCTGGGGGGGGCAGTCTTCGCTTCCTTATCGGGCGCTTTACATCTTGCCGACCGCTGCACCAAGAGTTTCTGATTGACAGGCGTGTTGGCTGGATGCACGATGCAGTGATTGGAGGTGAAGATGACCGTGACACGGTCGGTCCATTAACAAAGTGCTGCCAGGTCCGTCGTTATCAGAAGCCTTTCGCTTCCGTGAAGAGTTCAAAACTTACCATTAGCACAGTCAGCGGTATCTGCGTGTTGTTGCTCATGACCTCAAAATGTCGATTGAAATTGCACACACACACACACACACACACACACACACACACACACACACACAGAGGCACACAGAGAGAGACACACAGACGTAGACAAGCGCGCGCGCGCACACACACACACACACACACACACACACACACACACACACACACACACACACACACACACACACTTCCAAAAGTACGGATTGGTACTGATTTGCCGCATAGAATAAATGAGTGTGTGCATATGTGTGTGTGTGTGTGTGTGTGTGTGTGTGTGTGTGTGTGTGTGTGTGTGTGTGTGTGTGAAGTTTTGTTTGCGGGGCATCTTTGCATTCCTTCTGCTAATTTTCAAACCCTAACGGGCATCGGCGAGATCAAAGGCGCCATGGATGTCTTAAGGAAATGAACGAGCGAAGTGGGTTGTTTTTGGTGTTGTTTTTTTCATCAACACCAGAAAAGAATGGAATACTTTGAACAGACACGGGTGTCATTTGCTCACATAACAGAGTGCAGTAGTGAGCTTGAGTGAATGCAAACACAGACTAGCAAACAGAGGGGGTCGGGGAGAAAGAGAGAGAGAGAGAGACAGACAAAGACAGATACGGAGAGAGGCAGAGTAAGGGGGGTGGGTTGGGTGGGAGAGAAACACAGAGAGAGAGGCAGAGTAAGTAGAGAGACACACAGAGAGAGATAGGCAGAGTGAGGGGTGGGTGGGTGGGAGAGAGAGAGAGAGAGAGAGAGAGAGAGAGAGAGAGAGAGAGAGAGAGAGAGAGGGAGGGACAGAGAGATACATATAGACAGACTGAGACAGAGACAGAAACATAGAGGGACAGAAAGACAGACAGTTCGAGTCTTCAAAGCCCAGGCCATTCTGCACGTTATGAAGTGGGGATGAGTGGGGGGATGATATACATCAGCAAACAGCAACTACAGACAAAACATGATGCAACAGAGACAGACAAACAGATAGAAAGGCAGGGAGACAGAGACAGAGAAAGATAATTGAAGATTAATCTGTCTTTCGTAGCGTCTGAAGATTGAGCAAAAAGACTTAAAATGCGCCAAAGCGAAATGGCAAACAACTTGTCAAAAAAACAAACAAACAAACAAAAAAAACAAAAACAAGAGAGACAGACAGACAGACAGAGACAGAGGGAGAGTCAGAGAGACAGAGAAGGGGTGGGGGTGGGGGGAACCAGACAGACAGAGACAGAGACATAGAGGGACAAAAAGACAGAGACCTTGAAATCTGCACGTATCAAGTGGGGATTTGTGCGTTGGTGATATACACCAGCAAATAACAACAATAGACAAAACATAATGCAACAGGGACAGACAGACAGAGACAGATAATTAAAAATTGATCTATCTCTCTCTCATAGCGTCTGAAGACTGAGCAACAGACTTATAATGCGTCAAAGCCAAATGGCTAAACCACTTTCAATAATAATAATAGAGAGAGAGAGAGAGAGAGAGAGAGAGAGAGAGAGGATTAGTTGTCAAGAACACAGCCATGCATATGGAGATTGGTGGGGATAATCTGACCTGGTCAGTCCATTAATTAACTAAATGCTTATGTCAGATCGCTATTTTGCTCTCACTTTTATACTCTTGCTTTTTATGATATGGACAGTACGTTCTGAAGCAAAATTATAAAATACTCCTACTCTTGTAACATACACAAAAAGTAACAATACGTGGTCTTTTTTGAGGTGGTTGTTGTTTGTTTGTTTGTTTGTCTTTTATTGTCCTTGAAATGCCCAACAAAACGACATTTATTTCAACCAACGCTTTTGTTGTTGTTGTTGTTGTCAAAATAGTATCTGAAGTGGATGGTAGGTTGTGTAGTAGATATAGAAGATGTCTCTCTCAATCCCCACTCAGGGTCCTGTGTGAACTGTGGGTTAAAAACATGGACGTCAGAATGATAATATACTCTGATTTCTCTCGTTACCACCAGTCTCGGCTGAAACTGTCCACTTGATCTCCTCCTGGTGACGGGTCTAGGCTGCCCCCCCCCCCCCCGCCCCCCTCCACCCCCAATTTCCCCCCTCTCCCTGCCCCTCCCCGTTATATCCATCCTTCAGAAATTAACCGGGGGACACGTCTGCCAGAGTGATCTGCATTGATCAGTGAAGCGTGTGAACGTTCTGTCGGACGACTTGTTAACGCATCACGTCACTGACAGGAAATCGAAATACCCTCTTGAATGCTTCCCAAATGTCAGATTAGTATTGACGTTGTCTGCTGCTAAAATGGAAGTCCAAGAGACTCCCCGAAAGCTTCTTGTTTTTTCTCCTTATTTTCTTTCTCTTTCTCTCTTTTTTTCCGTAAATTTTAGAATTTGGTTGAATGTTTCACAGATCACTATCAATTTATATTGATTTTACCATTATATTAATCTGAACATGTTTATATACAATAAGTGTACAAGGGTGCTTGCATACGGGCGGGTGTGTGCGTGCGTGCGTGCGTGTATGTGTGTGTTTTAAATGATGGAAAGTTATCGGACTTGCTTTGCTATGACTGAGTTGTGTGTTGTTTTGTTATGTATGTGTTGTATGTCAGATTTTACCGTTTTGCTTATAATTTGTATGTATAACATACTTCACCACACTTCATTTCTCTACGAGATAATAAAGGTATTCTGATTCTGATTCTGATCGCTCATTCACCCCATCCTGTCCTTTTTTTCTTTTTTTTTTTCTTTTTTTTACCGTGTTAGTTTTGACATGTTTATCATTTTTGCCTCGTGGTTCTTTTTTTTCTCTCAATATAATCAAGGATCAGCCAACCAGTGATGAATGTGACTATTTCCACATAAACCACGGGACTATATCAATGTTTCTTTTATCGGTAAGGCCTGTGTGAGTCTGATGTGATTATGAGTTATTTGCCCACCCTTCCTGCTTTGCAGTGGATCTAATCACAGTCACTATATCAACGACCTTTTTTTTTTCTTTCGCTTAGAGTTGACTTCATCAAGATTTTGCGCCTTATAAATAATAATGATATTAGTAGTAGTAGTACTTTTTATGTATTTATCTATTATTTTTATTTATCTATTTTTTTATTATTATTTATTTTTATTTATTTTATTTTTTTTAAATGTTATTAATTTTTATGTTATTTTATTTCTTTATTTATTTTATTTATTGATTTATTTTTTTTCTCAAGGCCTGACTAAGCGCGTTGGGTTACGCTGCTGGTCAGGCATCTGCTTGGCAGATGTGGTGTAGCGTATATGGATTTGACCGAACGCAGTGACACCTCCTTGAGCTACTGATATTGATACTGATACTGACACTGTTAAAAACAACAACAACAACAACGTAATAATAAAAGCCACCAAAACAGTAATGACTGTATAAATCTGAACACTGCTTGTTCATCCTTCGCTGAAGTGATCAGTTGCCTGTATCAATCAATGATTAGTCCCATTCACTGATGCACCAACTGACACAAGCACGGGAAATGCCTCTTAATTATTTCAAACGTTAGGGAGCAATAGGTTAGATCCATGTGTAAAACGAACATCTGTGTGAGCTTTACAACAAGCATATCTTTTTCTTGGGGAAGGGATAGTTACGAAGAAACCGTTCCGTACAAATTTATCCGTTGAACCTCTCCTCCACAAGTCTTTATGTTTTTTTGTTTGTTTGTTTGTTGTTGTTGTTTTTTTCTCTCTCTCTCAGAAAGAGAAGTCATGGATATTGATAAAAGCAGTGATCTAGTGGATCATCGTCAACCCCAACATTGACCACAAGCGTTGTTCGCTGAAAGTTGATATATTGTCGACTCGACTGGGTGGATGTCTATTTCATGTTACATAGTAGTACTCTCTGTTCTGTCCCTCTGTCTCTCTGTCTGTTTTTCTGTCTGTCTGTCTGTCTGTCTGTCTCTGTCTCTCTCTCTCTCTATATATATATATATATATATATATATATATATATATATATATCGCTCTTTCATCTCTCACAAACTAACACACCCCTTCCTTATCGATGGAAAAAAAACCGAAAAGTTACTGTACAAACCCACGCACTTCGCAGACAGACAGACAGGCAGAGGTAAAAGGAATCTATTAAGCCGTTTCCTTGTCAGGAGACATGACTCTAAAAGTGGCTGTGTCCAAACCCATTTATCTCACTGCTAGACGACCCTGCTGTGCATTAGTCCGCCCTGGCTGCCAACAGAAGGCGTAACATTCATGTGGCTCTTCGCAAATTTGCTCTTTCTCACTTGCAGACTTCTCTGTCTCTCTTGTCTCTGTATCTGTATCTCTGTCGCTCTCTCTCTCTCTCTCTCTCTCTCTCCAAATCCGCCATATATTAACGAGCACATACTCGCACCTGGTAGCGGAAGTCCAAGAGTTTATGAACTTTATCCTGTCCTCACTGCAGTGATGTAAGATAGTTTCTGCTCTCTAGGTGCCGATCACTGCACCGTGAGTGACAAGAAAATGTCATGTCTGCCACGCAGTTTATCTATACTTGCTTCGAGTGGATATAGTCTAAAAGCCATTGTGTCTGAGCCCGTGTTCCCCTGCTGAAAAACGTATTTACCCTTAGCTGACTTTAGAAGAAAAAAAGGAAAGTCTACAATGCACTAAAAGCATTTTCTCTGTTGGTACAGACAGTGTAAACATTACTATGTGCAACTTTTTTGCCACCGACTCCCTGCTTTTAAAACTTTATTTTTGAAAAAAAAAATTGTTTAAACTGCTATGAACGAAAGCAGTGGTCCTGCTGGGTTTTGTAGTATATAAAATGACTGCGTGTACATCCGCTCTTGCTTCATGTCTTTAAACCTCTTTCTGCGGAAGAGGAAGAAAGAGAGAGAGAGAAAGAGACAGACAGACAGACAAACAAAGACAAAGACAAGAACAAAGAGAGATAAAGAGAGACAGAGACAGAGACAAAGAGAGACAGAGACAGAGAAACAGACTTCGGAAACATGTATCATCTACGAGCCATTGTGCATCGAGTCACACGTCTTCTCTGGGTTGGTTTTTTGGTGCAATATAATTTTCGGTCATTTTGTATTTTTATATTCATCTACTTTTTATTCTGCGTTCGTGGGCTGCAACTCCCACGATCACTCGTATGTACACGAGTAGGCTTTTACGTTTATGACCGTTTTTACCCCGCCATGTAGGCAGCCATACTCCGCTTTCGGGGGTGTGCATGCTGGATATGTTCTTGTTTCCATAACCAACCGAACACTGACATGGATTACAGGATGTTTAACGTGTGTATTTGATCTTCTGCTTGCCGTATACACACGAAGGGGGTTCAGGTACTAGCAGGTCTGCACATATGTTGACCTGGGAGATCGGAAAAAATCTCCACCCTTTACCCACTAGGCGTCGTCGCCGAGATTTGAACCCTGGACCCTCAGATTGAAAGTCCAACGCTTTAACCACTCGGCTATTGCGCCCGTCGTATTTTTTATATTCCAGTGATGATGAATGGTGATGGGGCGATGTGTCGATACTGCTATGGGGGTTCATTTAGGTTTTGAACTCCTCGACAAAACTGTACTCTCATAGCATAATGTCCAGGCGTCAATCAGGCCCGTAGGTACAGACACCTGCAGTGCTGGTCAGGACATTGGAGCATGCATGACACTTGGTGTGGTTCCAGTCTTTCCTTTCGAGTACACAGCACAAACAAATCTGGGCAGGAGCCGGCCACGGACCTACTAAAAACAGACCCCCTGACTCTGATTGTGCTCCAACCTGCGTCTTCATAGTCGTCAGTCCGCTACGTCAACGACTTCACAGTGAATCCACTTTCCGGAAATCTCTCTCTGTGTGTGTGTGTGTGTGTGTGTGTGTGTGAGTGTGTGAGTGTAGTTCGTGTGTATGTGTGTGTATGCGTGCGTGCGTGTGTGCACGCGCGCGCGCGCGCGTGTGTGTGTGTGTGTGTGCGTGTGTGCGTGTGTGTATGTGTGTGTGTGTGTGTGCGTGAGTATGTGTGTGAGTGCGTGCGTGCTTGCGTGCGTGCATGCGTGCGTGCGTGCGCGCGCGCGTGTGTGTGTGTGTGCGTGAGTGACTGAGTGCGTGCGTGCATGCGTGCGTGCATGGGCGAGCGCGCGTGTATATATGTGTGTATGGACACCAACATCTCCTAACAGCATGGACATCCTGGACATAGGACACACAAAGGAATGACCCCATAGCTCATTTCCACACCCGCAGATGGAACCCATCCGGGCTCAGTGGTACGATCAATGGTGCCATAGTAAAACAGCATGATGACTACTGACACTGTGAGCTGTTTCACTGGGTACAGTATCGACCTGTGTTTACAGAAGGCCTCTTGAGGCCTGGTTTTAATCAATGCTCATTCGTTCGCTCTGTTTTGTCTCTGAGTCAGCTTGAGAAGCCGCTTCTTATAACAGCGTATTATGATCTCCCTTTAACTCTGTCTTTCTCTTTCTCTCTCTCTGTCTCTGTCTGTCTGTCTGTCTGTCTCTCTCTCAAGGATTTCAAAGAAGGGACTTTGTTTTGTTTCATTTATTTTGTTTTCACCATTTCATTCGTTTATTATAATGGTTTGTTAGAAACTGAAAGTATGTTGATGCGTTCACCCATGTCATAAGGACCTGATGGTGTCAAAGCGTCCCTCTGGGGATTACCATTATCTCTCTCTCTCTCTCTCTAATTCTCTCGCTTTCTCTGTCTCAAAGGATTACCATTCTCTCTCTCTCTCTCTCTCTCTCTCTCTCTCTCTCTCTCTCTCTCTCTCTCTCTCTCTCGCCTGTCCCACGTATCAGTTAATCAAGGTTAAATACCTAATAAAAATGTTCAGAAACATAAATGAATACACAGGTATTAGCGTTATTTTTACAAAAAGAAAACGGCCTTGTGACTCACTCTGTGACAATGTTTATCTATCAGTCTTTAAAGAGAGAGAGAGAGAGAGAGAGAGAGAGAGAGAGAGAGAGAGAGAGAGAGAGAGAGAGAGAAGAAGAAGAAGAAGAAGAAGAAGAAGAAGAAATGACACGATTATATAACTTGTCAAAAAGAAAAACGTTACCGAAGAAAATGTCACGAACTAAAAATCTTTGTTTACTGTTTCAGTTATTTAATGTGTCCATGGATTTGGTCATTTCCCCCTATATCTGTGGAGTGATGGCCTTGAGGTAACGCGTCCGCCTAGGAAGCGGGAGAATCTGAGCGCGCTGGTTCGAATCACGGTTCAGCCGCCGATATTTTCTCTCCCTCCACTAGACCTTGAATGGTGGTCTGGACGCTAGTCATTCGGATGAGACGATAAACCGAGGTCCCGTGTGCAGCATGCACTTAACGCACGTAAAAGAACCCACGGCAACAAAAGGGTTGTTCCTGGCAAAATTCTGTAGAAAAATCCACATCGATAGGAAAAACAAATAAAACTGCATGCAGGAAAAAATACAAAAAAAAAAAAATGGGTGGCGCTGTAGTGTAGCGACGCGCTCTCCCTGGGGAGAGCAACCCGAATTTCACACAGAGAAATCTGTTGTGATAAAAAGAAATACAAATATATCTATTTTCGGTATTGTGCGTATCTCAATGGTATGTATGTACCTCCTTTGCAAACAGGCCAATGACCTTGCAGTAAAATTGTTCTGAGTTCTTAGTACTTCTCTCTCTGAACAGGGAAATGTGTAGCATTATTAACCAGAAGGAAAAAACTGATTCACGTACAAATCTTTTTTTGTTTTGTTTTTTGTTTATTGTTTTTGTTTTCTTGCTCTTCTTACTAGCAAAGAGGATGACTTAATTCATTGGGTATTGAAAGGATGTTTGTTTGTTGCATATATGTTATGCATGTGTGTGCGTGTGTGCATGTGCGAATGTGTGTCTGCATGTTTTACATTTATTTGCTTATTTATCATCATTGTCGTCTTTTTTTGTGCACATAGAGTCGACTTCATCAAGATTTTGCGCCTCATAAATATTATTATTATTATTAGTAGTATTTTTATGTGTTTATCTTTTTTTTTTAAATTTATTTATTTTTATTTTTGTTATTTCATTTTTATTTTCATTTTTTCTCAATGCCTGACTAAGCGCGTTGGGTTACGCTGCTGGTCAGGCATCTGCTTGGCAGATGTGGTGTAGCGTATATGGATTTGACCGAACGCAGTGACCCCTCCAAGAGCTAATGATACGGATACTGAAAGGATTGGTTTTCAACTGAAAAACAACAACAACAACAACAACAACAACAAATCACCCCCAAAACAACAACAACAAACAAACAACAACGGAAAACGCTTGCAGACAGCAACATTTTACTCTGTCTGTACCAACACAGAAAATGCCTTTAGTGCAGCAGTATCACAGTTTTATACTTTTAGACTGGCCAACGGGGCAATATAGCGTCCTCGGGAGGGCAAAAACACACAATTAGTCGAGGTAGTGAGTCGAGTGGAGTTGGTAGACTGTGTTTGAGTGTGCATGTCTGTTTGTTTGTGTTTGTGGTTTGGTGTGTGTGGGGGCGGGGGGGGGGGGGGGGGGGGGGGGAGGAATGGGGGGGGGGGGGTATCTGTGCGTGAGCGTGTGCATGTGCGTGTGTGAGTGTGTATGTGTGCGTGCGCGTGCGCACACGCGATCATGTGTGTAATTGTGTGTCAGTGTGTGTGTGCTTGCATATACACGGATTTTTTTCGCATGTTTTTGAATTACAACAGAACCACCTCTTCATCTTAACTGTCTGCAGTGCAGCACACTTGAATTCTAATCACGACGCTGACAAGCTGAGGGCAAGCACTGTAAAAACAACAACACAACAAAATACCTGAGAACAAAACAAATCAAAACAACAACAACAACAAATAAACAAACAATC
>NC_134899.1:28081620-28086620 GCF_041734735.1 Babylonia areolata | reverse complement strand
ATTAGGATCAAACAATTATGATGTCATAATCCATTGTTCCATTGTGCGCAGTCGTATGTAAAAACATGTACCCTTTACTCTGTACCATTTTCAATGAGGGTCAATTGACGATACACACACATCATCCGAATCCCCCCCCCCCCTCTCTCTCTCTCTCTCTCTCTCTCTCTCTCTCTGAGTGTGTAATTTAATATTATTATTATTATTATTAGTGTGTGTGTGTGTGTGTGTGTGTGTGTGTGTGTGTGTGTGTGTGTGTGTGTGTTGTGTTAACTCGCTCTCGTCTCGTAAACATAATTATGAGCCATGTCGTGTCTCTCAGTTTGGCGCAGTGTTATTCCCGTACACGTCTTGAGTATCAAACTACATTTATAAGTGTGTATGTTTGTGTGTTCTTTTAAAACAACGGCAGATGTGTAAGGCGGCCAATGTGCTGATATCTGCACCGTTGGAAAATAAATATCCATTCATTCAAGCTTTCTCAATCTCTCCCTCTGTCTCTGTCTCTCTCTGTCTATGTATCTCTCTCTCTCTCTCTCTTTCTTTCTCTCTGTCTCTTTGACTCTCTCTCTCTTCTTTCTATCTCTCCCAGTCTCTCTCTCTCTCTTTCTCTCTCTCTCTGTCTCCCTCTGACTCTCTTTCTCTCTCTCTGTCTCTCTCTAGTTCTTTCTCTCTCTCTCTCACTTTCTCTCTCTGTGTCTCTCTCTCTTTCTCAATCTCTCCGTCTCTGTCTCTCTCTGCCTCCGTGTCTCTGTCTCTCTTTCTCTCTCTCTGTCTCTCTCTGTGACTCTCTCTGTTTCTTTCTGTCTCTCTCTGTCTCTCTCTCTTTCTCTCTCTCTCTGAATCTCTCTTTCTCTCTCTCTGTTTCTCTCTCTCTCTGTGACTCTTTCTCTCACTTTCTCTCTCTCTGTCACTCTGTGTGTGTGTGTGTGTCTCTCTCTGTGACTCTCTCTCTTTCTCTCTCTCTGTCTCTCTCTCTCTTTCTTTCTCTCTCACTCTCTGTCTCTGTCTCTCTCTCTCTGTGACTCTCTCTTCCTCTCTCTTCCCCCTAACCCTGCCCCCCACACCCCCACCCCTCTCCCCATTGTTAACTCTCTAGACGCTTGCCACCAGTAGTGGATGGTGTTGACCTGTGGGGTGAGTAGGTACTAGTTTCATTGATAACAAAAGAGTGAAAGAGAAAGCATGTTGGGAGAAAAAAACAACACCCCAAAACCAAACCGCAACTTGCATAAAGGACTGTCATTTGCACGCTCTGTGGAGCACAGCCGTGAACTGCCCGGGCGAATGCGAACACAGTGCAGCACTCAAAACAGGCTCTGACCTTTCTGATCGAAAGAGAAGATAAGAGAGGGGGGTGCGCCAGCTAACACGAGAGAGAAAGAGAAAGGGAAGGAGAGAGAGAGAGAGAGAGAGAGAGAGAGGGAGGGAGGGAGAGACAGAGAGAGAGACAGAAAGAGACATACAGAGATAGAGACACAGAGAGAGAGACACAGAGACAGAGACAGAGAGACAGATAGAGACAGAGACAGAAAGAGACAGAGCCAAAGAGACAGAGCCAGAGAGACAGAGACAGAGGCAGAGAAAGACAGAGACAGAGAAAGGCAGAAAAAAGTAGCACAAACAGACAGACAGAGAGAAAGAGTGAGACACACACAGTGAGAGAGATAGAGAGAGGGGGGAAGGAGAGGGAGAGAGAGAAAGAGAGAGAGAGAGAGAGAGAGAGAGAGAGAGATAGACAGACAGACATCAAAATATACACAGGCAGATATACATAAAACATAGACAGGCAGAGAGACAGAGAGAGATAATAAATACTCACACCTGACCAATATAGAAAGAGATCAATGCTCACACCTGATCAATCATAAGAGCAGGCGATTCACCTCCATGAAGTAGGCAAAGCCCGGTGGATATGCCAATTGATGGAGAAGGATCATCTTCCTCCAGGTCATCCGTTGCTTTAAAACGGCCGCCATCAGTGATTTAGCACACTGATGTACACTGTGAAGTGAATATCTATATCTATGTCGTATGATTCGACATAAATCAAACCAAAAAAAAAGAGTTCAGTTCAGTTCAGTTATCCGAGGAGGCGTCACTACATTCGGACAAATCCATACACTCTACACCACATCTGTTAAGCAGATGCCTGACCAGCAGCGTAACCCAACGCACTTTCAAACAAAGAAGCAAACAGAGGAAAACGATGTTTCCAACAACTGTTTGTCTGTGTTATTACGTGGGATTTTTTTTATTATTATTTTTTTAATAAATAATATAATGAAATCATTAATGAATAGTAACCGTTTGTACACGTCAGTAAAATTTTGTTCAGAAAATGTTTAATCATAAGCCTGCTACTTTTTTTTTTTTTTTTTTTTTTTCAAGTAAATTAGTTTTATTTATACTATATCACTGAGATGGTTAATATTGCAGTAGATGTTCTGACGAAATCCCCAGTCGGTAACCTCTATACTGCAGCAGAGACCTGACCTGAACTTCAGAAACAGAAACAGAATAAGTGTTAGTTTGTTTAATTGTTTTTTCCCACTACCAATCGGACTTAAATTTAAGCGTCTGATTGGTAGCCTTAAAGTGAAGACCTCACCGTGACAGAGTGGGTGTGTGCGTGGGGGGTGGGGTGGGGATGGTGGTTGGAGGAGTAGGGGGGGGGGAGTGGTCTCAATCGACCTGAATTAATGAAAGGCAGTCTGCTACCGTGAACTACATTGATCAGTTAACTGTCTGAATGTTCCGTCTCACGCAGTCAGGAATGCCAGAACCCACTTACAGGAAACCCCGAGAAACGTCTCTTGAATGCGTCCCGCCTCAGACAGTATTGACTGAAACTGTTGTTTAAATGGAAGTCTGAGAGACTCGTTCCGCAAACTTAGACAAAAGACAAGAGTTCAGGAAACATCAAGTACCGATTCATCTATTCATCCCCTCTCCTTCCCGCAGTTTTTCGTTCGCAGAATCAATGATTCAGTGGATTTCTCGTCCCAGTTGATCGTGTACGGTGTCAGCTGAAGTGGAGTGATGGCCTAGAGGTAACGCGTCCGCTTAGGAAGCGAGGAAATCTGAGCGCGCTGGTTCAAATCACGGCTCAGCCGCCGATATTTTCTCTCCCTCCACTAGATCTTGAGTGGTGGTCTGGACGCTAGTCATTCGGATGAGACGATAAAGCAAGGTCCCGAGTGCAGCATGCACTTTGCACACGTAAAAGAACCCACGGCAACAAAAGGGTTATTCCTGGCAAAATTCTGTAGAAAAATCCACTTCGATAAGAAAAACAAATAAAACTGCACACAGAAAACAAAAAATTAAAAAGGGTGGCGCTGTAGTGTAGCGACGAGCTCTCCCTAGGTAAGGCAGCCCGAATTTCACACAGAGAAATTTGTTGTGATAAAAAGAAATACAAATACGAATGTTTAGACGCTGTCGTTCCGGATTATGTTCTTTCGAAGCAGCAGCATTCTGTGTCTCTTTCTCTGTATCTTTCTGTGATTTTTTTTTTATTCGAAGACATATATCTTAATGATGTTATGACTATAATCTTATTTCTCTTTGACAGCTGGTAATCTTTAGGTCTGCTGTACCTCAGATCATTCTCGCTATAAACAGAAAGTCTTAAGCAGATAGTAGCAAGTTTAATGTACTTTTTTTTTTTTTCTTTCTTTTGTTTGCTTGGTAGATGTGGCGTAGCGTAAATGGATTTGTCCGAACGCAGCGACACCTCCTTGAGTTACTGATAACTGACACTGATACTCATTTTCATGTTGTCCAGACTCTGACGTCCATCAACCTTTTCAGCCCTCAGAACAGGAATAAAACTGTTCAGCTTGATGTGAACTGGTCAGCCGTCCATACCTTCTGGGGAATTCTGCTGGGCAATAACTTTGTTTTATTCAAGCATTTGTTTCGAGTAAGGAGCGGGTGGTCTAGGCCCAGCTAAATGCCATTATGTCTGTGCCCCATAACCTTCTCAATAAAACACGTTGCTGCAACGCACTGCAATCATTCTGTCCGTTGGCACCACCGGTATGAAATTTACTGCATCCCAATTTGTTTTTGTGTTTTTCGTTCTTTCTTACTTTTTTTTTTTTACGGCTGGCTAAGAGCATTTTTAATCTGCCATGCACTCACCCATACCCCCTGTCGGTAAACAGAGTCCGTAAAAAAAGTCTGCATGCATTTTTGTTGTTGTTGTTGTTGTTGTTTTTGGTTTATTTTTCTCCAATAAGATGATACTGTAAATATCCACTCTGTTGAAGAGAGAGAGGGAGAGAGAGAGAGGAGGGGAGGAAGGGAGAGAGAGAGAGAGGCAGAGACAGACAGACAGAGGAACAGACAAGAGACGGACAGGCAGACAGTGACACAGAGAGAGACAGAGAGGGAGAGAGAGAGGAGGGGAGGAAGGGAAGGAGGGAGAGAGAGGGGAGAGAGAGGAGAGAGAGAGGGGGAGAGAGGGAGAGAGAGCGAGGGAGAGGGGAGAGAGAGAGGGAGAGACAGAGAGCGGGAGAGACAGAGGCAGACAGAGAAACAGACAAGAGACAGACAGACATTGACAGAGAGATCGAGGGGAAGAGGGAGAGAGAGGGAGAGAGAGAGGAGATATGGGAGGGGGAAGGGAGGGAGAAGGATTCTGCAAAGCGTCTGTGCACTCAATAACCGGGGTTGTCTACTGCTATTCCAGTCCCCGCCCTGTGCTGATCTTCCCGTCAGGACGAAGGGACACAGTGAAGGACTTTTAACAGATGCCAGTGGCATGATGCTTTGCCCCAAAACTACGCCAGACAGGCATTTTACTGATATTTTCTTCATTCCACCCAGGTGTGAGTGGGTACTTGACTTGGGCTGTGGAAGATTTAAAGCAAGCGAATAGAAAAAAGAATGAAATAAAAATAAAAGGGGGGGGGGGGGGGGGGGGGGGGTAGGGGCGGGGGGCAATGCTTTCAAATGCTGAGCCCTTCACACGGTGGATATCAATTCACAAC
>NC_134899.1:28069120-28076620 GCF_041734735.1 Babylonia areolata | reverse complement strand
ATGTCTGTTTCTGTGTCTCACAGTCTCTCCCTGTCTGCCTCTCTCTCTCTCTCTCTCTCTCTCTCTCTCTCTCTCTCTCTCTCTCTCTCTGTGTGTCTTTCAGAGACTTTTGTTTGCCAACTGGAGCCCGAGAAGATTTTCAAAAACAAAGAAATGCAGTAAATAACTTAAAACGTTCAGCGATAAAACAAAACAAAAACTATTTTCAAAAGTTTATCACTTCTAAGTCTGACAGTAAGTCTTTGTGGGCAGCCATAAATCAATTGAATCATAAGAATAGAGCCACACAAGTTACATCACTTACAGACATATCCACAGATAAACTTAACTCAAATCTCTGTAACATAGCAACTTCAATCATAAAATAAGACAAATCAAACCTTAACCTTCTAGATGCTCTATTAGAATGCTGTCAATCTAAAAATAATTTATCCACATTAGATATTACTTTGATGTGTGCACATGAAGTTTATAATGCTCTGATCCATTTAAAACTAACAGGTACAATAGGTGTTGGTGGCACAGGTGGAAAAAACATCCACACTTTCAGCTCATATAATAGCAGAATCCTTACATACATATACAATTTAAGTATTACGAAAAATAAGATTCCAAAGACGCTCAAAACTGCTAAAGTTATTCCTATATATAAGAATGGTGATCGCTCTGAACCTTCAAACTACAGACCAATTTCGATTTTGCCAGTATTATCGAAACCCACGGAATATCATATAAATAAACGTTTCCTTAAGTATTCTAATGATTTTGACTTGCTCCATTCAAATCAGTCTGGATTTAGAGCAAATCACTCATATCATTCTGCACTAACAAACTTAGTTGATCAATGGCTTACTAATATTAGTAATAATGAAATTACTAGAGCTCTTGTTGTTCACTTTATGAAGGCTTTTGGTGTGATTGATCATTCTCTCCTGAAAAAAAAGAAAGATTTATGGTATATCTGTGAATACATTACAACTTACCTCATCCTTTTTTTTTCTTAAAGAAAACAACTTGTGTTCAAAAATGGTTCTAAATCAATCCTATTACCAATTAACTATGGTGTACCTCAAGGTTCCGTTTCGGGACCTTTCTATTTTCTGAATATATTAATGACCTACCCTTATCCATTAACACACCGTGTGAAATGGTTGCTGATGATACCACCATTCATATTGTCACACTAACTTGTGTATCGTGTCTCTTTCTCTTCAGGAAAGTACTGACCAATTGATTGAATGGTCAGATTTAAACCAAATATGTCTCCATCCTTAAAAAAAAAAAATCAAAATTCCAATAATCACAACAAGGCAAAAACGTCAAAATAATTATGTCCATAAACTGTTCGCCTATTTTCATCAAAGGCGACAAGTTGACCACCATAAAATCCTTGGCATCACTATCGATAATAATTTGTCATGGTCATATCATATTTCTCTGTTATGCAAAAAGGTATCAAAGAATATCTATCAACTGTCTGAAATCAAACACGTTTTTGATCTTCACTGTCGAAAACTATTTTTCAGTGCTTATATAGAACCACACATTAACTATGCTTCGACACTGTGGGATTCGGCGAGTTACAGTATTATGAAACCTCTATTGAGTCTGCATAGTAGAGCTGCAAAAATGATTCTTTTAAGATCTTCATTATTGACTATATCTGATAATAAAGCTTTCGATATCCTTCCACTGGATTTGCTCCCCCCTCACTAAAGAATAGATTTGTAACCAACACTCACCGTCATGATACCACTTCCAAGGATCGATCTTTTCAAATCAAGTCTGTCTTATTCAGGGAGCTGTTTATGGAATGAAATATTATCCTGTCTCAATGTAAACACTGTAAAAAGCATCCCTACCTTTAAAAACATACATCGTGCACATTTATTGAAAACAACAACAACAACAACATGTGATTATGTGACACATATCAATTATAAACAACAAACATGTATAGATTGCCAATATAAACATGCCTCTCTCCTCCCCTGTCAGTCTCTATGTCTGTCTCCACTGTCACTCTCACTATATCTGTCTGCTCAGTCAGCCCTCCCTACCTTCTTCACTCTTCCCCTTGTCCATTTTTCCTTCTTCTCTCCACCACGCCCCGTTCCTAGTGTCCTTGTTGCTATTTATTTATAGCGTTACTGTATTGTACAAGAGTATATATGCTTATGTTTGTACATGCCTATGCAATTTTGATGTTGCTGTTGTGAATTTGACTCTCGCATTTTTTCTTCTCTCAATTATTATTATTGCCCAGAGGGTCGGGTGTAAACAAGTACTTAGTGCATACTCCTTTACCCTCGTAAAATGAAATTTCATTCGTTCGTTCGTTCTCTATACCCTAATAGTTTTGTCTGCCTCTGTCTATCTGTGTTTCATGTCAAGTCTAAATATTAGTATATACTGCATCATTGGAATCATGTGAGTGGTATGTGGCTTTTCCATTCAGTCGCACGATTAGACTTAATTGCAAAAAGAAAAAAACAAAACAAAAAAAATCCTATTCGTACTCGTAGTCGTCGTTGTAGTCGTACTCTCTCTCTCTCTCTCTCTCTCTCTCTCTCTCTCTCTCTCTCTCTCTCTATATATATATATATATATATATATATATATATATATATATATATATATGTATACCTATATAGATAAATAGATACATACATGTGTGTGTGTGTGTGTGTGTGTGTGTGTGTGTGTGTGTTTATTATATATGTGTGTCTGTGTCTGTGCCTCTTTGTGTATGTAAGTGTGGGTTCTGAAATCGCCTCTTTCTGCTTTCGCTGAAAAGAGTCTTGGCGAATATCCCCCCCCCCATCCCCCATCTACCCCCCCCCCCCCCCACACACACACACTGACATTTCAAGGTAAACGAACCGTGGTGGCCTGGACGCTAGTCATTCGGGTGACACGATAAACCGAGGTTCCGTTGTGCAGCATGCACTTAGCGCACGTAAAAGAACCCACGACAATAAAAGGGTAGTTCCTGGCAAAATTGTGTAGAAAAATCAACTTCGATAGGGAAAACAAATAAAACTGCACGCAGGGGAAAAACAGAAAAAAAAGGGTGGCGCTCTTGTCAAGGGACGCGCTCACCCTGGGGGAAAGCAACCCGAAGCATAAACAAAATTTAACATGACACACTATGAATCTACAACACAAACCAACAAAAAATAGATAACACAGATGTTCAACACGTTCACGACATAACAATTCTCAATCTCTTCAATGCCTGGTATATATATATATATATATATATATATATATATATATATATATATATATATATATATATATATATATAAATGACCAAGTTACACAGAGCAGACTCATGACTTGACGACATGGGCAAATTAAATCTAACGTTATAAGTAGGGAGAGGGAGAAACGCGGAGAGAGGTGTGAAGAAAAGAATGTGTCAGTCCTTTTTTTTTTTTCCAGTGTTCAGACTATACCCGGTATTTCTTCAGAACATGCCACACTACGTAAGCCCGCTCAGCTAGGTGAAAATAGAAGTGGGTACAAAAAAGAGATTCCCCCCTCCCCCCCCCCCCCCCCCCAAAAAAAAAAAAAAGGATAGACACCGGGATGGTAGGGTGGGTCGCGGGGGAGATCGAGTGATGGAGAGACAAAGAGAGAGAGAGAGAGAGAGAGAGAGAGAGAGAGAGAGAGAGAGAGAGAGATCGAAAATAAAACAACATCAACTAATGAGTAGTGATAGAGAACAGCCAGCAAGTCAGTAAGGAAAACAAAGTAACATGCGTTGTTATCATCTAATCAACACACACACACACACACACACACACACACACACACACACACACACACGAGAGAGAGAAAGAGAGAGAGAGACAGACAGACAGACAGACAGACAGACAGACAGACAGACAGACAGACAGAGACAGAGACAAGGAGAGAGACAGACAGACTGACTGACTGATATAGACAGAGAGAGAGAGAGAGAAACAGACAGACAGACGCAGAGACACAGAGAGAGAGAGAGAGAGACAAAGAGACAGACACAGACTGACCCATACACTGACACAGAGGAAGACACAGAATGACAGAGACAAAGACGCAGACAGACAGACAGACAGACAGACAGACACACACACACACACACACACACACACACACGAACACACACACAGGCGGACAGATAGACAGACAAATACAAGTCATCGCCTTCCCCCCCATAAAAAGCGTGTGTGGACGTGACCTGGCGGACTAAAGCCTAGGGGATTCAACACATGGAGCCTGGTTCTGGTTCTGGCAGCTCCCTGGAAATAGCGGGTTTAGTTCAAAGACAATGGAGAACGGAAGCGGATGGGAGAGTGAGAGAGAGGGGGGGAGGGAGATAGAGAGGGGTGGAGAGGCGGAGGGAGAAAGAGAGGGGGGGAGAGAGAGAGGGAGAGAGGGGGAGGGAGAGAGAGAGGGGGAGAGAGAGAGGGTGAGAGGAGGAGGGAGAGAGAGGGGGGAGAGAGAGAGGGGGGGAGGGAGAGAGAGAGATAAAGGGAGAAAGAGGGATAGAGAGAGAGGGAGAGAGAGGCATGGAGGGAGAGAGAGAGCGATATAGAGAGAGGAGAGAGCGGGAGAGAGAGAAAGAGGGAGGGAGAGAGGGAGGCAGAGGGGGAGATGCAGAGGGGAGAGCGAGAGTGCGGGAGAGATAGAGATAGGGAGAGAAAGAGAGAGAGAGGGGGGACAGAAAGAAATACAGAGAGAGAGAGAGAGGGAGGGGGTGGGGTCCAGTTGATTTGATTTTGATGGGAAGAACAAAAATAGATAGAAAACAATACCGCAGAAAAGCAAAATGGCTCACGTGAGGATGGGGATAAGGGTGGGGAGGGACAGGACTTGTGTGTGTGTGTGTGTGTGTGTGTGTGTGTGTGTGTGTGCGTGCGTGTGTGTGTGTGTGCGTGTGTGTGTGTGTGTGTGTGTGTGTGTGTGTGTGTGCGTGTGTGTGTGTGTTCGTTTTTTAGTTTGGCGTCTTTACACTAATAGTGATATTAGACGATTAAAAAAAATAATAATAAGTGGGGGTGGGGGCAGGGGAATGGGGGGGGGACACTGGGGAGGGGAGAGGGAAGAGGAAAACAGAAAAAGGTAGATAAACTACCAAAAAATGCATAACTAACATGTAATTACATTTAACTGTAACAATTCAACAACAACAATAATTATAATCAGAAACCATTAACACAATTCTGAAGTACGTTAAAGGAATGTAGAAATAGGGCTACGAACCAATGCCTGTGAAAGTTCGACCATAAGAACCTCGTCAAAAATGACTTTCCAAAAATCATCTGCAGAATAGTTCTCTTTGAAATACTTCGGCAAGAAGGTACGTAACTGCTGACAGTGAAACAATGATGCAAGCTGAATTGCTTACCACACATGCATGTAACATTTTTACTATACTTTGTCTTCAGCGCATCAAGTTTTATACGGAAGAAAGTACAGGTTATTAATCTTGTATAGCAAGCTGATGGATTCGGTATCTTTTATTTAATAATATTCTCGGGGAATAATGTCCCTTTATGTACTAAAAACCTTTTCCTTCCATCGGTTATGAAATCGACCCCATGCTGATTTTTCTAACAAAGTGTATGCCTCTTTTACGGAAAAACGGACATGTATTTTTGTCGATTTTTCTTAATCTTGTGCTCCTCTTTTAGCTGCTTTATCAGCAGTTTCATTGCCATGAATGCCCACATGTGGAGGCACCCAACAAAAACTGACCTCAGTCCCTTTAATCCTCAAACAATGTACCAAATGATTTACCTCAATAACTAAATCAGGTCTTGTTTCAAGGCTAAATTACTGATTAGTACTGATTTGGAATCAACAAAGAATGCTATTTTCGAGAATATTTGATGGCTCACGCAGTATAGAAACCCGCATCAGCATTTTTGTCATCAAGAACAGATCCATTTGTCGATATATGGAGATGGTTCTGATATTTTTCTGCTGTATGGATTCTGGCATTACTTGTGATGTTGATGTTCTCTTCCTTCTTTGTTTCAGAATAACTGATTCGAAATCTGTTTGCAGCGTTTCCCAGAAAGGAACAGGACTATGTTGTGGTTTTGCAGCTAACTCTTTCATGTTAACATCAGATTCTTTTAACGAATTTGAAACGTAAGTTGCAGCTGTTTCTTGTGATGAAATGGCTTTAGCTCTTTTAGGAAAATCAATGTCAAATCTTACTGTCAGTTCATCAGCAGTGGAATATTTTGTCACTGAAGTGTATCTCACAGCGAATTTTGCTGCTAACTCACGATATTCATTTAAGGGAAGGATTCCGGCTGTTTTGTATGTTTCCTGGTTGGACACATGAGAGGGCGCTCCGAAGGCAATTTTAATAGCCTTACAGTCTACACTTTGAATCTTTTGTAATAGATATTTAGGTGCACTGAAAAACATTTCGTGTGTGTGTGTGTGTGTGTGTGTGTGCGTGCGTGCGTGCGTGCGTGTGTGTGTGTTGTTGTTGTTGTTGTTGCTGTTGTTGTTGTGTGTGTGCGTGTATGCATACGTTGGAGAGTATGGAGGTGAAAAAAGAGGAAGAAGACATAGGCGGAAAGAGGGACAGAAGCAGGGAGCTAGACGAGTTAGAACTGGAGGGAAACAGACACACAGGCACACAGACATATATACAGACAGAGAAAGGGGGGAGACAGACAAAATCGAGCTGGGATAAACGTACGCACAGACAGAAATAATCATAGGGGATGCAGCATTACAAAGGCAGCAAAACCCGGAGTATCAACAACAAACGTAAAGTCACCTAACGCCACAACGGACACGGTAGAGAGAATGCGCCCAAGTCCAGACCTTCAGAGTCTGATCGATTAACATCTGCACTGAACAATGAGAAAAATGGTCATGGTTTAATACTGAGTCCAAGCCTTTCGTTGGAATGTCAGAGACAAAGTTTATTATTAACATCGTTTACCTTTTCTTTTCTTCTTTTTTGTTCTCTCTTTCTTTTTCTTTTCCTCTCTATTTCACACCATGGTCAATTCTTTAGCATTAGAAAAATTCGAAACATTCGAAATGAACACAACAAAAACAAAAACAACACCGCCACCAGCAAATTAAAGACAGAAAAAAACCCACAAAAAATCAAACAAACAAACGGGCAAACAAACAAACAACAGCAACTACAGTAATACACGATGACATATATACCAAACGGCAACGAAACAAACAAACAAAACAAAACAAAACAAAAAAACACACCAAAAACAGCAACAAACCAAGGATACTTCCGTGAAATGAAAAGCTAGGAAATACCACTACATAGATATTTTTGTTTTTGTAATGAACTCCAGTTAGGCAATGCAAGACACGCTCAAGATGAAGACAACCAACTTCTTCAGATGACAAGGGGTAAAACAACAAAGCCAAGCCAAGAAGGAAGACACAGAAAAACAAAACAACAACATAAACTTCAACAGAGTAAAAAAAAAAAACAACAACAACAACCCCAAAACA
>NC_134899.1:28041620-28054120 GCF_041734735.1 Babylonia areolata | reverse complement strand
TCAAAGCGGCCAAGCCACATTGTACAGTTATCTATATTAATTAATCTTTGATACTGGCAAATATATAACAAGTCCTTGCCCCTTTACGTTCTTTTTATTTGTGTTGTATCATTTCCCCCCCGATGGTTTTATCTCGTCGTCTTATGATAACACTTAAGGGTATTAATTCTTCTAACAAAAACGATTTCGACAGGCGCTTTGAACAACACCCAGGCGTTGTGCGTTTTATCAGACCCTGTCTCTTCTCACGCGCTGACATAATCAGCAACAAAAAAGTGCTAAAGCATTCATCTGAGCGCGCTCTTTAGCGCAGAAAGTCCCGTTAAAAAAAATGAAGATCCATAAAAAGTTGGGGTTTTTTTTCTTTTCTTTTTTTTTTTCTTTGAAAGCAGGTATTGATGTATTCCTATTTTGTGTGTTCGTGTGTGTGTGTGTGTGTGTGTGTGTGTGTGTGTGTGTGTGTGTGTGTGTGTGTGTGTGTGTGTGTGTGTGTTCCTTTGTCCTGTTTGTATTGTCTCCTGAACAACTATTCCTGGCAAACGCTTCTCTTTAATCTGTTTTGTTATTTTATTTTATTTTATTTATTAGCATTATTTTTTTTTAAAGTTTTGTTATCTTATTCTATCTTATTTATTTTATTTTATTTTATCTATTTTACCTTTTTTTTTCTCAACGCCTAAGCGCGTTGGGTTACGCTGCTGGTCAGGCATCTGCTTGGTGGTGTAGCGTATATTGATTTGACCGAACGCAGTGACGCCTACTTGAGCTACTGATACTGATACTGTTTTGAGATGTTTTAATTGTTTTGTGTACTGTCCACAAAAGAGGTCACATCATAGGGTTTTTTTTTTTTGTTTTTTTTTCTTCAAAAGAAAACAGAAAGAAGGAACAGAAAAAGAAGGAAAATGGAAGAGAGAGAGAGAGAGAGAGAGAGAGAGAGAGAGAGAGAGAGAGAGAGAGAGAGAGAGAGAGAACCTAAACATGTAACTTATTCATTAATTACAAACGTATATGCATATGGAAACTAAACGAATTACATATGCACATTGATATATAAATAAATAAACAAAAACCAAGTAAATAATTCAGTAAATAGATACAATGTCTTTCTCTGCATATTGATCTCTTTATCTCCTGTCTGTCTCATTCTACCCCTTCTCTCTGCATATATGCCTGTCTTTCTTTTAACTACCCCTCCTACCTCCAGTCCCTCTCTCTTTCTTCCCAGTTATGTCCATCCCTCCATCTCTGCCTTTTCTTCTATTTTTTTTTTTTTTACCGGCGAACAATCACAACTAAAAACAACAACAAACAAACGTAACAAACTCAGTACGACATGATTATCTGAACCGAAAGACCAACACTACATTCACGAAGATGGTATCTTATACCACAGAATGTAACAAGAAAAATCGGACACACACACACACACACACACACACACACACACACACACACACACACACACACACACACACACACACACACACACACACACACACACACACACACACACACAAACAAAACACAAACAAACAAACAAACAAACAAACAAAAACAAAAAAACACCTCCATGTGTTTCTTGCATCCGAAAACCCACGGAACGCTGACATGGATTACAGGATCTTCTGCGTGCGTGTGGCCACTAACGGGGTTCCGGCACTAGCAGGTCTGCACATTAAGTTGTTGACCTGGAGATAGGGGAAAAAAAAAGAAGATATATCCACCCTTAACCCAGCAGGTGCGCTCGGAAGACGGAGATCGAATTCATGAAACTCGACCGAGAATCCAGCGGCCTCCGCACCCGTGATCTGTTGATATCCAACACCAACGAACAGTTAACTGTCAGATCAGTTCAGTTCAGTTCAGTTCAGTTCAGTTACTCAGTGTGGCATCACTGCGTTCGGACAAATCCATATACGCTACACTACATTTGCTAAGCAGATGCCTGACCAGCAGCGTAACTCAACGCGCTCAGTCAGGCATTGAGAAAAAAAAAAGTTGTATAATGGATACATCATTAAGTTAATGGACAAAATAAATAAAAAAACACACAAACGAATAAATAAACCAATAAATAAATAGGTAAATATATAAATAAATCAATAAATGAACGGATAACAATTAAAATACCAACACCTGTCAGAACGGGACTTATGAAGGGAATGATGCCTGTCCAATCACGGATTGCTTCATCTTGCTGAACAGCTGATGCACGATTTGTTTTATTATGATTCACTGGTACAAGAAACACATTCCTCGTGTACTGGAAACCTATTTTCCTACAGGAGGAGTAGTAGCAGCGGTTGAAGGAAGAAGAAAAAAACAACTTTGTGCAGTAGTCTGAAAGGTGAGGAGGGAAGAGAGACAGATAGAGAGAGGAGGGGGGAGAACAAGAGAGACATCGAAGAGAGATGGAAGAGAGAGAGAGAGAGGGAGGAGGGACGAGAGAGGGACAGTCAGAGACAAGGAGAGTTGGTGTACAGAGGAGAAAAAGAGAAAGAGCATTCATCTCCACAGGTGTCTCAGTCAGAAGCTTTGCAACCTCGCATATTTCATCACTGAAACGATGTTTTAAAACACCACACCCACTAACCCACCCACACAAATTCCCTCTCGAGACAGAAAAAAAACAAGCGAATGGGTCCAGGAGACACCGTTGTTGTCATGATTACTCCCAAGTAGTTATATTCCATATCAGAGACACAACCCGAGACTTCAAGTCAAAGAAACAGGCCAAAACTTCAGAAGTTTCCCAGATTATTTTGACAGACGGGAACGAGAAATGAGACGCTGTCATCGTCAAGAACTGCTTCACTCGCCCATATAAATGAGACGCCGCAACTAAGTTCCTTTTTCAATTCAACTTTTTTTTTTTCTTCTTTTTTCCCCTTTCGACTCACATGTTCTTCTCTTTCCTTCTTTTTATATTCTGTCTGACGTTTTACTTTCATCCTTGCCCTCTTTCCTTTATTCTACTCAGAATTTTCGCACGTTTCAGTTACTTATGGATCTTGTTTTTCTTCTTCCTCCTCTTCACCTTCTTCTTCCCCTTCCTTTTCTTCTTCTTCTTCTTCTTCTTCTTCTTCTGCTCTGTGTCGTCTTCCTTATCACAAGCGAAAGTCGTTTTTACTCATAAATTTGATGACTTCATAACTGTAGACTTGAAAGACCTTCGCTCTGTAACACCGTCAGAGACGTGATTCCACTGTCCACCAAAAACCAACAACACCAACAACAACAACACACACACACACACACACACACACACACACACACACACACAGACGCAAACATACACACGCTGCGCACACTCAGTTAAGACAAAAACAAAACAGCTGACAATCAAAGAGCGAACAGTTCGAAAAAAAATGAAAGCAAGGTCTACCAGCAGAGGCAACAATTCGCTTGAACTCTGAAAACAAAAAGGTGGAAAAGCTGGCTGAACACCCAATCTTTTTTTTTTTTTTTTTTTTTTTTTTTGTTGTTGTTGTATACCGTACAAAAAAGAAAAAAAAATCTCTATGTCCCTCTTTTATCTGATCTCAAATGACATTCAACGAAACCTTAATGTTTTCGAATCCGGTGTAACAACATCAAACTACCCCCCAGCTGGATTTTACCCTGGTGTCATATTTGGATTAGGCTCGAATGACCCACGCACCCACCCAACGCTACCCCCGGTGTTATTTGTGGCTAGTTAAGTTGGGCACCACCCCCACGCCGTTTCCTACCCCCTATATAAATGGAAAATGATACTCCCATTCTATGGGTTTAATCAACCTATTGATAAATAAAGGGTGGGGGGTTGTTTTGGGGTACCTTTTACTGACCCTCTCCCCTTTGCCCTCGCAGCTTCATTTTGGATTCTGTCTAATTTTAGGAGGCTGCTTTGAGACAGTATTGTTAGCCCTTGTCCGTGGTTGATCAGAATGAGAACTACAGAGTGATATAGCCCGAAGAGCTGGCGCAGTTCGATGCCTTTGGCCGTCATTGCCTTTAAGACTGAAAGACCCATTTTGCATTTTCTATTTTTAGAACGACGCTTTCAGTGTGTTTTCTGAAGGTCAGCATCCTGCATTCCTAGGTAGCGTGCACAGTCGGTTTTCTCGATATGTTATTCAGTCGAATGAGCTAGATAGCTGGTGGTGATTAATTGGATTGATGGAAGCTCTTGTGTCCTTGCACCACTGGGTAAAAAAAGGAAAAAAAAACACCAAAAACTACAACCTTTTGATAAAGAAAGGGGGATTGGTTCGGGCTACTTTTTACTGATCCCCTCCCCTCCGCCTTCCACCCCCCCCCCCCTCCACCCCACCCCATCTTCTCCATTATAACCTAACGGAAGAAGCAAACATGGGGTAGTTGTACTTTGATAGCCCGTCTTAATGATTCTAAAGGGGCTGAATGTAACTCCGAGAAAGGGTTAAAATCCAGCTGAGGGAAGTTTAAGTTTACACCCCAGTGAGTCCTCCAACGCAATTCGACGTTGACCCCTGGGATTAATCTCGGCTAACCACTCTTTGTGTGTGTGTGTGTGTGTGTGTGTGTGTGTGTGTGTGTGTGTGTGTATGTGTGTGTGTGTGTGTGTGTGTGTGTGTGTGTGTGTGTGTGTGTGTGTGTGTGTGTGTGTGTGTGTGTGTGTGTGTGTGTGTGTGTGTGTGTGTGTGTGTGTGTGTGTGTGTGTCTGAGTCGCATGCAGGTCATTGAGCACCAAAATGTTTTTGTCTTATTTTATAATTTTTGGTGCTTCACACGCCTTCTTCATTGGCCTTTTTCTTTCTTTTTTTTTTCTTTTCTTTGTTTTCATTTTCTTTTTCTTTACACTTCAGTTTTCTAGCAATACATTGTAAATGAATTCAAAGTGCATTCTTTCAAATGTCAAACTTCATTGTCTGGCTGTTCTGTTTTCATGGACAATTTCAGTGAATATTTTAAGACTATAATTCATTATATGTGCTTGGGGTTGTCTGAGATTTAGGTTTTCTCTGATTTGAGCATGTGGGTTCCCTGTTGTGTGGGATAAGCAACGCAATCATCTTAGGTATAATTATACAAATACATCGATGGCATACAGTTAGATCGACATTAAGTACTGGTTAAAAAAAGGGGGGTGGGGGTGGGGGGTGGGGGGTGGGGGGGGGTTAGAAAAGTTTACGCCTGAACAAGAGGCAGTGTACCCCCTCCCCTCCCACCACCGCCACTACTACGCGTAGCTAGCCACATTTTGCCCCGTGGGTCAAAACCGGCCGACAGGGAATGCGAATGAATCGGCTGTTACACCGATTATACTTTTACATCCTCTCCGGCCAAAGAGCACTTCCTTTCCAGCCGCCGTCGACATCCGCCCGTGTCGTTTCCTAAAGTCCGTAAACTATCGTAACTTGACAAAGAGAAGCTGATCCACCCAACGTCTATTTGCTGAAATCGAGAAGGTATCTTTACTGTTCAAAACGTTATATTTGAGACTGAGAAAAAGAGTCTAGGTGCAGCTGCTGGAGGTGGTGGTAGTGGTAGCGATGTTCTCACTGGTAGAGCTGCCTTTTTGTTTGTTTGTTTGTTCTTTATTCATTCGAGGTAATGATACATATATTAGCCTCTAGTCGTGAGGTAGTTGAAAACGAAAACTAAAGACTTCCATTATATCAGACAATATTTCCGCACAGACACACAGACACATATAAAAAAAAATTATACGGAGAAAGAGAGAATCACACACACACACACACACACACACACACACACACACACACACACACACATATATATATATATATATATATATATATACATATATACATATACATATATACATATATATATATATATATATATATATGCACACACACACACACACACACACACACACACACACACACACAGACATACACGCACAAAGACAAAGAGATATACAAAGTGACAGAGATAACACAAGGTAGGCTATACTCCACTGACAAAACCTTGCTGTGGAAAATAAAATCGTGAAAAAGAAAAGGGGAACAATCTTTTCTTTTTTTCCCCTTTTTTATTTTGATGTGATGATGTCCGGAAATTCTCTGTCCCTGTCTCTCTTCACACACACACATACATTATATGTATGTATGTATGTACACACACACACACTATATATATATATATATATATATATATATATATATATATATATATGACCAAATTACTGTACACCACAAGCCGAATAAGCTCAATGGATGAGGATGTATACCATATATGGTAGGGCACAGTGTATAATATATGTACACATTTTAAAAAATGCCGGACAACCCAATTACGGAATACCACCCCCACCCCTACCCTCCCCCCCCAGCCCCCCACCCCCACCTCCCCCCCACTCCACCCTCGAAAAAAAAAAATCTGGATTTTATGTACTTTTCGCCACATTTAACTTAAGGCTGGCATAGCACCGATGTCTGACCCCCTTCCCATCTCCCCACCCCATCCCCCCGCACGCACACACACACACACACACACACACACACACTTCCACACCCAGTCACTCCCCCCCCCCCCCCCCCCCCCCTCATCCCCCAAGGCGGTGCCGTTGTCTGCAGACATAACAGGAAGGTGGTCAGGCAAAAGATCCGGCCAGACGTAACTTTGACTCCGAACTATTTCTGTCTCCTTCACACTGAACAATACTGAAAAAAAAAAAAAAAGAAGAATAGCAACGAGAACTTTAGGCGCTCAAACGGGGAAAAGTGGCTTACGTGAAGGAGAAGGAGGAGAAGAAGGAGCAGAACAAGGAGCAGCAGCAGGAGGAGAAGCAGGAGCAGGTGTGGAAGAGGAGGAGGGAAAGGAAGGGAAGCGAGAATAGAAAGAACTGGGCAGGGGGTGGGGTGGGAGTGGGGAGTAGAGGGGTGTGGCGAGCAGAAAGTGACGGAGGAGTTTGTAAAAGAAGGGGTTGGGGGGGGGGGGAGGGGGGGAAGACAAGACAGCCAGAGGGATGGAGAGAAGGAGGGATGAAGAGATGGGACAGGGTGTGTGTGTGTGTGGGGGGGGGGGGGGGGGGGGGGGGGGGGGCTGGGGGTGCGCGCACACAATCACGCTCTCTGTCACTCTCTCTTTCGCACCCCCCCCCCCTTCCCCACACAAATACATACACGCGGGCGCACACCTCCTCCCCACTACACCCCTCCCCTCCCCACATACACAAACACACTCACAGACGGACTTACCCATAAAGAAAACGGGGTAGAGAGAAAGATACCGACACACAGATTGAAAGAGACAAGAAACGGAGAGACAGACAGACAGACAGACAGAGAGAGCAATAATATATACAGAGTACAAGAGAGAATACAAAAAAAAGAAAAGAAAATTAAATAAATTTAAAAAACGTCAGAGTAACGACCAGTTCCAAAACTCTTTGCAGACGGCCTTTAGGGAACATCAGATTTCCACTGCCTTCCACAGCACCTCTCACAACACGTCACTGTACTTCATCCGATACCCCCCATTCTTCCTCGCTTTGCCCCCTACCACCACCATCACCCCCCACCCCCACCCACCCCCCACACACACAGTTTCAGTTTCAGTTTCAGTAGCTCAAGGAGGCGTCACTGCGTACGGACAAATCCATATACGCTACACCACATCTGCCAAGCAGATGCCTGACCAGCAGCGTAACCCAACGCGCTTAGTCAGGTCTTGGGAAAAAAAAGGTGACTACACACACACACACACACACACACACAACAGCGACATTTACTTCCAGTCTGACTTGCCTGTCAGTCAATCTGTCTGTCAGTCCCCTATTATCTGTCTTACTGTCTACGTCCGTCTATCTGTCTGTCTGTCTGTCTTTCTGTCTCTCTCTTTCCCCACCTCAGTGCTTGCCTGTATGTCTGTTCTCCATCTCTGTCTGCCCCTCCTTTTTCTCTCTGCCCCCTTCACTGCCACTTCTGTCTGTCTGTCTCTCTCCCTCCCTCCCCCCTCCCTTACTGCCCATTCTGTCTGTCTGTCTTCTCCATTGTTCTTTCTTCTTCTTTCTTCCCCTCTTTAGAACACGATAAAATACGTTTTGGTGTCCCCTGTGTGTGTGTGTGTGTGTGTGTGTGTGTGTGTGTGTGTGTGTGTGTGTGTTACAACTGATACGTATGTATGATTATGTGTACATGCGTTGGTGCGGCACGTTCTCTGTGTATGCATATATGTATGTATATATGCACGCGTGCATGTATTTATGTGTGTATGTATATGAGTGCCCAGTTTCTCCCAACACAACGTTTACCCCCTCCCCCTCACGCCCCCCCCCCCCCCCACCCCCTGCCCTCCTCTTCGAAAAATCAATAGCATTCAAATGTAAACATCAGTTAACAAAATATCTACAATACGTGTGATAATACATTATACGAATTCCTCATCATCCTCTCTCTCTCTCTCTCTCTCTCTCTCTCTCTCTCTCACTCACTCACTCACTCACTCACTCACTCACTCACTCACTCACTCACTCACTCACTCACTCACTCACACACACACACACACACACACACACACACACACACACACACACACACACACACACACACACAACGAGAAAGAGAGAGACAAAAAGAGACAGACAGACAGACTAGCAAACAAACGGACAAGCAGAGACAGAGAGAGGCAGACAGAGGCAGAGAGAGACGGAGAAAATCACTGTTACAACTATTGAAAAGACAACAACAACGGAGAAACATACCAAACTAACCATCCCACACACCAACCAACCCACACACCAACCAACCCACACCCACACACCAACCAACCCACACCCACACACCAACCATACTCCCACACACCAACCATCCCATACACCAGCCAACCCGCTAACCAGCCAACCATCCCACACACCAACCAACCCACAGACCAACCAACTCACACACCAACCAAACCACACCCACACACCAACCATGCCACACACACAAACCAATCCCACACAACAACCATCCCACACACACACCAATCATCCCTCCACACACACCAACCATCCCACACACCAACCCCCCCCCCCCCACACACACACACACCAACCATCCCACACCAACCATCCCACACACCAACCATCCCCCCATACACACACCAACCATCCCACACACCAACCAACCATCCCACACACCAACCATCCCACACCAACCATCCCACACACCAACCATCCCACACCAACCATCCCACACACCAACCATCCCACACACAAGCCAACCCGATAACCTACCAACACGCCCACACACCAACCAACCCACACACCAACCATTCCACACACCAACCAACCTACACCCACACACCAATCATACCACACACCAACCAACCATCCCACACACCAACCAACCACCCCATACACCAACCATCCCACACACCAACCATACCACACACCAATCATCCCACACACCAGCCATACCAACACCAACCATCCCACACACCAGCCATACCACACACCAACCATCCCACACACCAGCCATACCACACACCAACCATCCCACACACCAGCCATACCACACACCAACCATCCCACACACCAGCCATACCACACACCAACCATCCCACACACCAGCCATACCACACACCAACCATCCTACACACCAACCATCCCACACACCAGCCATACCACACACCAACCATCCTACACACCAAGCAACAATCATCCCGAGTAGTTTCCAGACAAATATCACACGGGCAACGGGGAACCAAACGAGGCATCAGGTAAACTGATCGACCGTTTGATTAAATGAAGCAAACTTTGAAAAAAAGTTAACGGTTCTACAACCTTTCACAACGACCAGGGCTGTAAATTCATATCCTAATTCGTCCTTCCGCCGTTTTAACTCCCCCCTACCCCCAACCCAAGTCATGTACCCATTCACACCAGAGTGGAGTGAGGAGGAAGAGGAGGAGGAGGAGGAGGAGGAGGAAGAAGAAGAAGAAGAAGAAGAAGAAAACTGAGTGAAGTATGTTTTCCAAAGGACACAACCCCATGTTGAAACGGGGCCTCGAACCCTGAGCACCAGTGAACACCGGATCGGATCAGAAGTCTAACTCCATTCTGCCACGCCTCTTTCTTTTGTATCAGAAGTAAAAAAAAAAAAAAAAAGGTCTGACCAATTCTGCCATGTCGCCCTCTATGACTGCTTGAACAAAATGAAAATGCCACACACACAAAAAAAGGAGTTGGTTTACGGACGTCGGAGGTACAGAAAAGGCTATAGGCAGCTGCTCTTTCTGTCAGCTGTGGCAAAGAGTCATTGTGGGCTTTCCCAAGTCACTCTAATCTTGGTCAATAAATTGTTCAGTTCCGTGGAGCTTGGCTTCCTATAGCTAGCTTGCGTTCATTAGAGTGGTGCCTTTGTGGTAATATTGTGTATGTATGTAGGTAGGTAGGTAGGTAGGCAGGTAGGTATGTGTATATACATCTACTTATGTATGTACACACACACACACACACACACACACACACACACACACACACACACACACACGTGTGTGTGTGTGTGTGTGTGTGTGTGTGTGTGTGTGTGTGTGTGTACACGGTATTCGCACTGAGTGCACATTACACAGGCAATTCATATCGGCTTTATATCTCTGTGTCCAGATTTCTAGCGACTCTTTTGATGATGGTTTTCACTGCCAAGTTACATTTTTTTTTCAATGGAAATATAAATGCCCAGATTGATATCAGTCAGCTCATGTCAGAAACCTCCAGTCACCTTCGAAAACACATTCAACTTCGTAAATTCAAGAAATTTTCACAAACAAACAAACAAACCCGAAGGTCTCTCTTGTCTCTTATTTTAAGACAGTGCCCTTAATGCAAACAGCCACCGTATTGGTGTTGCAGTGCCATATACATGAAGGCTGAATTAAAACATATGGTATAAAACAAGAAATCTGCGAATGACACTCTACAGTTAAATTTTCAATGTCACGAGAATTAAAAAAGAGAGAGAGAGAACAGGAAAGGGAAAACAGAAAGGGATAAACAACATCAACATGGAAATAAGGGCGGAGAAAAGAGGAATAAAGCAACAACAAAAAAGTTGGGGGCGGGGGGGGTTGTTTTGTCTTTTAGAAAAAAAAAAGAAAGACAAGAAAAAAAAAAAATGAAGAAAATAAAAAAAAAAGGAAAACAGCAACAAAATTGAATGAAAAGATGAAACAAAGAAGAAAACAACAACAACAACAAAAACGAACGAAAGTAGTAAAACAAAGGAAGGAGGAGGAGGAGGAGGAGGAGGAGGAGGAGCAGAAGAAGAAGAAGAAGAAGAAGAAGAAGAAGAAGAAGAAGAAGAAGAAGAAGAAGAAGAAGAAAGACAGCTGGATACAAACAACGTGCCAAACACAACGTAAGGGTATTTGCTGAAAAGACAAAAAAAAAGGACGAAACAAATTAGATGAGCAAAGTCAATCTGTAAAGCATTTCACACGTGACATAATCATTACATTAAGAGAGAGAAGGAGAGACAGAGAGAGAGACATAGACAGAGACAGAAGAGAGACAGAGACAGACAGAAAGAGATATTGAGACAGAGACAGAGACAGCACACAGAGAGAGACAGAGACTGAAGAGAGAGAGAGAGAGACACACACACACACACACACACACACACACACACACACACACACACAGAAGATCCACTGCGACTGGCTTACATGACCTTCCATATCAGGGCATTAAGGAGTTCCAAACAAAGCAAGCAAAACATGCAAACAAAGAAAGACATAAAATGCATTGGGATCAATTGCTGTCTTGGACTCTTTCTTTTCTATGTTTCCTTTTTTTTTCTGTCAGCCTGTCTTTTTCTCTTTCCGTTCTTCCCATTTTTGTATCTATCCACATTCCTTCTTTATCTTTTATGTGTTATTGTCTTTTTTTTTAACACATTGCTTGTGTTCTTTCTTGTTATATTTTCGTGGTTTCCTTACTTACATTGACCTTTGCTTCTTTTTTTTTTTTTTTGTTGTTGTTTTTTGTTGTTGTTTTTTGTTTGTTTGTTTTTTCATTTATCCATTTAACATCTTTTTGTTCGTTTGTTTAATTTTCTTTTTTTTTCTTTTTTTCAGTCTCTTTTTTTTAATACTTTTCTTTACTTCCTTTTCTTGGTCTCTTTTTTTGTTTCGTTTTTTGTTCGTTTGTTTTGTTTTTGTTTATTGGATTTCCTATATATGTATTTCTTTTTTTCTTTACGTTTTAATTAACTTTGTTCCTCTTTTTTTTTCTTTTTTTTTCTTTCTTCTAGAACTTTTTTTTTTGGTCTCGTGTCTCGTATATTGACAGCAAAAAAAACCAAAAAAACCCAACAATAACAAACACAAAAAAGAAGAAGAAAAAGAAAAAAGAAAAGAAAAGAAAAACAAATTAATAGGAAGTGAGATGACTGGCATAAGAAACCCTACTACAGCGAAAAGGCCAAAAGCAAAGAAAGGGAACGAGACAACATGCTGTTCAATCTGACAGGAGAAGAGGATGTTCAATAGATGTCCCTGAAATCATTACTTTTTGTCGTTGATGT
>NC_134899.1:28001620-28029120 GCF_041734735.1 Babylonia areolata | reverse complement strand
TCCAAACAGTTTTTGATGCTTAATCTGGAATGAACACAAATGAGTTTCGAACAAAAAAACAACATGATATGGACATACACCAATGGCTATTTTTATTATGTCCGTAAAACAAGACGCCCTCATCTGTCTCACCTTTAATTATTTTTTCTTTCTTTCTTTCTTTTTTCGTTCTAACATTTCGTCTTTGCTTTTATCGCTCTCCTTGTTTTCCCCCTCTTTCCTATTTTGAAAAAGGAGGAGGAGGAGGAGGAGAAGGGTGTGTGTGTGTGTGTGTGTGTGTGTGTGTGTGTGTGTGTGTGTGTGTGTGTGTGTGTGTTGCGTGTTGCGTGTTTGTGTGCGAAAGAGAGACAGCAAGAAAAGAAGAAGAAGAAGAAGAAAATAAGATTAGGTCAACAAGTGAATATAAAATAAAAAGAAGTTGAAAAAGTACAATTCAATTCAATCTAACTAGGAGCGCTATCGCGTCTTAAAGTACATCACGTAACAAGAAACACGGAAAAACAAAAAACAAAAAACCAGCAAAAAAAACAACAACAACAACAAAAAAACAAAACAACAACAAACGAATACAAATACCGAGTCAAATCTAGAGTCAGAATTCGATCCCCTTTCCATATAAACACACACACACACACACACACACACACACACACACACACACACACACACACACGCACGCACGCACGCACACACACACACACACACACACACACACACGCACGCACGCACGCACGCACGCACGCACGCACGTTAACGCTCACACACACGTGAAACCTAAGTCACGTGTGACATTATCCCTTCACACGTTCTTCATTTCTTTTCTATTATTTCTTTTCTGTCTTTCTTTCTTTCTTTCCTTCTTTCTTTCTTTCTCTCTTTCTTTCCTTCTTTCCTTCTTGTTTTCTTTCTTTTTTACCATCTATATTCCTTTCTTTTCCAGTTGTTTTTTGTCTTAGTTTTTTTTGTTTGTTTGTTTGTCGTTTTCGTTTTGTTTTTTGTTTTGTTTTTTTTTCTTTTCTTTTCTTTATCAGTCCGCTGTGTGAATATGAAATCCATCAACTGCCGATATGGAGATACTGACGAGCTGAGAAGAAACACGAAAAAAAAGAAAAAGAACAGAAAAGAAAAAACAACATCAAAAACAACAACAACAACAAACAAAAACAACAACAACAACAACAAACAACTATGGAGTTGCCTCGTCATCGACCAGTTTGTGTTTGCACTGTGTGTGTTTAACGAAATGTTTCTTTTCTTTTTTTCTTCATTCGTTTATTTGTGCTTTTGCTTTTTATCATTATTATTATCATTATCATTTCAAAATTCTTTTTATGAATAGGACGGTTGGTGGAGACACATATTGATGGCAGAAAGCTGTCAGCAGGAAAAAGGTCGAGAGAGAGAGAGAGAGAGAGAGAGAGAGAGAGAGAGAGAGAGAGAGAGAGAGAGAGAGAGAGAGAGAGAGAGAGAGAGAGAGAGAGAGAGAGAGAGAGAGAGAGAGGAGCATCGGTCGGTGTTTTTCGGTGCTTTTCCATTTCTTTTCTTCTGATTTATCTATCTGTGTGCTTTTGTTTGTTCGTTCGTTCGTTTGTTCGAAGTGGAAGGGGTGACACCTATTGATGGCAGAGAGCTGTCGGGAGACAGACAGACAGAGAGAGAAAGAGAGAGAGAGAGAGGGAGGGAGAGACAGACAGACAAAACAGAGGGCGAGACAGAAACAGACAGACAGGGACACAGATAGAGACTGGGAGACCGAGGGACAGAGACAGAGACGGAGACAGAGAGACACAGAGAGACAGAGAGAGACACATACACAGAGAGAGAGAGAGGGTGAGAGCATCGGTCGGTATTTTTCGGTGCTTTTCCATTTCTTTTCCTTTCTGATTTATCTATTTGTGTGTTTTTGTTTGTTCGCTCGCTTGTTCGAAGTGGAAGGGGTGACACCTATTGATGGCAGAGAGATGTCGGGAGAGAGACAGGCAGAGAGAGAGAGAGAGGCTGGGAGAGGGAGAGACAGGCAGACAGACAGACAGAGAGAGACAGGGACAGAGATAGAGACTGGCAGACCGGATGACAGAGAGAGAGAGACAGAGAGATCGGGTGTCAGAGAGAGACAGAGAAAGAAGAAACAGCTCGAGACAATGCTTTATTAATCTGCGAGGAGAATAGAGAGCACAGGTGTGTGTGTGTGTGTGGGCGGGGGGAGGGGGGCAGGGGGGGCGAGGGAGGGGGCAGGAGGGGCGATGGGGGGGTGCGGGGGGCGGGGAGGGCTTACACCCAGTCCCAGCCGCCCTGAGCAGGGTCTACATTACAAATGCTGAATGAGCGCGCGCGCGCGCACACACACACACACACACACACACACACACACAGGTGCGTGGGCGTGAAGGACCAATACTTTTGTACATTTCACACACTAAATATCGCATCGTCTACCGACAATTTATGTCGTGAATTACGATGTTCCGAGGAAAAAAATAAAACAGAGAGAGAGAGAGAGGGGGGGGGGGGGGGGGGATGGAGAGGGAGAGAGAGAGAGAGACCAACCCAAAGACGTTAATGTATTGTTCGTATTATTGTCTGTGTCATTTTTTTCCACGCCTGCATGTCGTATATAGACAAGTATTGCTTTTCTTCTTCTTCTTCTTCTTCTTCTATCGCTATATCCTGTACAGACGCATGGCATTTATCAAGATGCCATTGATGTGTGATGTAGAAATATAGTAGCTGTTTTAAAAGAGGATAGAAGAAACAAAAACGAAAAACAAATTACAATGAAACAACAGCCCAGACAATGAGAAAAAGAAAACAACAACAACAAAAAAAAGAAAGAAAAAAAAGAAGTTCATATTCTAATAACATACGTCAGAAATAAACAAACAAACAAAAAAATGTACAGACGTTTTGCGGCAAAGGGAAGGAACTGACACTTAGCATTATGCGCCTGGCTTGTCTGTGATCCTTCCGCACAGCAGTCTATTCTGAGCTGTTATATTTATTTACTCTCTAAACTTGGCATTTTGATCTGATATTCTTACACAACAACAAGAACAGTTATTTTCTTATCATTTTTTTTTGGTTCAAACAGGAACTTCTTTTGCTAAGAATGGAAGTTATATTTATTTTGCATGTCTTTGGTGCAGATAGTAAAAAAGGGAAATTAATCTGTAATTAATGCTAGGGGACTCAATTTGCTTTAAACTGATCTTTCTGATCTTAAACATTACATTTTAAATTATACTCAATACATAAAAAGCTTGTGTGTTTTACTCTCAGTGTACAGGGCTTTCACTATGTTCATTCGCCTAAGTGGTCTTTTTCGGAAAATACTAAAATCAATACTACGAGTGGATTTTGTAGATCTATTGGCTGAGCCATGAAGGTCATGGGCAAAAATCAATTGCGTACACATATTTATACATATTCAAAGCGCGTGCTCATATTCTTCGCGAACGCCAACGACGCCATTTTGTTTCAAGTTGTTGACCTGCCCGTTCAATCCTATATTCAATGGACAATACACGATAACATGTGATGGAAAGTTGGAGAAGGAGACCGTTAAATATTTATTCAGAGAAAGATTTGTGAACGCCTCATCACTTACTGGATTATGCCCAAAACTGCCATAAAAATATCCATAGGATCAGTCGGAATTCACAGTTTAAAATAACATGAGAGTTAATACCCTTTGAACTGATGAAACGCAAAAATTTCCAGTCTTGACTTTTCTCAAAATGAAGTCCTTTTCACTTCATACGACGTTTAGAAGTACTTTTACTTGGCTCTACATGTTTAACAAAATATTCAATGTTCATATCAACTTTAAAACTATAAAACAAGAATGAACATAAATGAGAAATTGAATCGACTGTGTCAACCGGGTGTAACAAAACTTGTACATCTACCTAGATCTAGAGGGAACGGCTAAATGTTGCAGTGAGATTGCGGCGATAGCCACGTCTCCTTTACCGCGGGCGTAAAAAGAATTTTTAATTACCCTTGAAGATTTTTTAATGCCAAAGATACACCAGAATAATATGATTTAAACAGCGTTCTCACCGCGAATCATCAATCGCTTTAAAAGATTTTTTTTTATTTTTTTTAAAATGATGTATATGTACTTTATTTTTGAACGTAATAATACACGTAAAAACGGTAACAGTATAAAACAGTTTCATAATATAGTTATAATCTCATATAGACATTTTTTATATATTAAACGAAACAGTTAATAAATAACAAATACAAAAAAAAAAAAAATAACAAAAAAAGTGTTTCAAGTTAGAGGTAACTGAGTCACAAACGGCCTCCTCTCTTGTTTATCTCTGCTTTCCCCCCCCCCCCCCCCCTCCTCATCATCAAACCAAATAAAACTAGCAATGTCAAGCCACCTCAAAATCCTTTTTCTTCATTATTTAAATAATTTTTTTAAGCTATAGCATTAATAAAAAAGTAAAAAAAAAAAAAAAAAAAAAAATAAAAAAAGTAAAAAGAAAGATAAAAATAAAAATATCTCCAATATCATTTCTTTAAATCGAATCAGATGTAAGACAATTTACAATCAGATATTTGTTTAAGATTCAATTGTTCCGAAACATCGATAAATCAAAACAATTATTAAAATACATTTTTTTTCCCCACCCCCCACCAAAACGTCCACACGATGAAGACGGATGTGATGGCAAGAAGAAGAGGAAAAGTGGGCGATGGAGGTAAAAGAAAAGGTATTAGAACCGATAGGAAGTAACCAGGAAAAACAAAAAATCGGATTAAATTACAGGTAAATTGTGAAACCCAAACTCCTCACCCCTACACCCCTGGAGGCTGCCACGCCCGCAGGCTTCACACAACATGTAACAACAACAGACAACAACAAAACATAAACTAAATCCCATACAAAAACAAAGAAACGAACAAAACAAAACCCTAAAAACAGAAGAATATTATTTTCAAAAAAGGTAAAATCGGAGGTTTGACAAGATTTCCTTTCAGTTTGGTTATGTTCAAGTTGAAGTGAAATCAGTTGTTAACGTCAGATCACTCGCGCGCAGTGCTCAATGGGAAAAACTCCAACACACAAAATCCATCCAAATTCTGAAACAAAAACCAAGGAAACAGGCTGGCATCATTTAGACCTAAAAGACATTCAAATAGCACTAATTACTCCACAGAACCGTAGTGCATACACATCCGAGCCCTAAAATAAATCCGTTGGAGTTCATTTGGGAAGTGATACTGGAAACAAATTTAAACCAGACTATGGGCGCAGCAGTGCTCAATGGGTTAACCCTTACTGCCTCAGCACATTCCAGTCCTGATTCTGAAAGCACTCCATGGTGAGTCAACGTGGGCTGGCATCATTTGGACTCTATCAGTCATTCAATGGCAGCACCAAATTAACTCCACACGAACACGAATTATGTGCATTTACAGCACACGGCAGCCCCCAAAATAAACCCGAGGGGAGTCATTTTGGGGAAGTGATACTGGCCCCGAAATAACTCCTTGGAGTCTAATTGGGGGGACATAGGGTGGCTCTGCTCCTCCACTTAATCACCTCTTCACGATTTGTCTTGATTGTCCACACTATAAGAAGAAGAACGAAAACAATAATAACAAACAAATAAAGACATGTCTTAACACACAATTTTGAAAACGAAAACTATTGATATTCATTGATATTACAATGGGGAAAATGGAGTTTGCATGGGGGTGGTGTGGGGGGTGTGTGTGGAGGAGAAACAAACAATAAAGACAACAAAAAAGGCCTATCCTGAAATGAATGTAAGGGGGTGGGGGGTGGGAGGTGTTTGTGTATGTGTGGAGGGGGCAGGGTGTGGGGGGAGGGGGTCTGGGCACACACCAGTGGAGTCAGAACGCTGCTTGGAATTATTTCCAGGAGGCACTACATCGGCATCCTTCCTGTCCATCAGTTCGCTTTTCCTTGGAGCCGTTTCCGCCTCTGTGTGTGTGTGTCTGTGTGTGTGTGTGTGTGTGTGTGTGTGTGTGTGTGTGTGTGTGTGTGTGTGTGTGTGTGTGTGTGTGTGTGTGTGTGTGTATACACGTGTGCGTGTGTGTGTGTGTGTGTGTGTGCAAAGTCATTTATTTATGATGCTGTTTGTTTGCTGGTTCCAAAAGCTTTTAATCCAGGGACGGACAGTGGGGATACGCTCTCACTGCTAAAAAAAAAAAAAAAAAAAAAAAAAAGTCCCGAAAATGTGCGGCCTTATTTTGCCCTTAGTTTCAATTTATTTCCTTGTTTTCGTCCTTTGTTTCTTACGTTTTTTTTTTTTTTGTTTTTTTTGTTGTTGTTGTTTTTAGAAATATTTTATCTCAGTTTATTTGCTTCTTTTAAAGCTTGTTTTTGGGGTGTTTTTTCGCTTTTGTTTTTGTTTTGTTTTGTCATGTCACTAATATCGAAACTTATTGTGAAACGTCATCGTCGTCAACAGTTCCGATATGCACACTACACACACTTTCTATGTAAGCAGGATAACATCACGAAACACGCTAAGCAATCGTCATGATCAACAACGCAACTTGTAAGAATCAAGGGCGTTTTCATTTTTCATGACACACAAAAAAGGAGGAAAAACAGATAAGAAAAGAGCCGAGGAGAAAAGAAAAAGTAACTAACGAAAAAGGAAACAAAAAAGCAACAAAAAAAAGATGAAAAAAAACCCTAATATGATTACACAACATTCGTAACCAAAAAGTATTAAGGCGGGATGTGAAAAAAATCTGATGTTGAAAATTAATTACGTAAATACAGCGTTTACGTGACAATTATCGAAGGTATTTTTTTGACCTTGCTCATTTAAATCATTTCATTCACTGACTTTGAGAATACGTGCTCTCTGTCTCTCTCTGTCTCTCTCTGTCTCTGTCTCTCTCTCTGTCTCTCTCTCTCTCTCTCTCTCTCTCTCTCTCTCTATCTATCTCTGAGCGAACGGGAAAATTGGAAGGAAAAGAGAATTATACAACCACACAAAGAAACAGAGACAGAGACGGATGATGAGAGAGAGAGGGAGAGAGAGAGAGAGAGAGAGAGAGAGAGAGAGAGAGAGAGAGAGAGAGAGAGAGAGAGAGAGAGAGATTTAATAAAGAAAATGATTTTCTTTGGAGACCAAAAATGTTGCTAATAACTGTCGTACAAGACGTACGGATCCTGGAGCACTTTTCATCTTCTCTCTTTTCTACCCTACCCCACCCCCATCCTCCACCCTACATTTCTGTCCTTCCTTCCCACCCTTCTTTTTTCTTTCTTTTTGCACTTCTTCCTTTCTCTTTATATTATTAATCTTTTAAGTTCCTTCATCATGTACTAGCATTGGAAAAAAAGAAGAAGAAAAGAAATCAATATTCGAATGCTTTTTTACTTGACTTTAGTTATCTTTCTCTACACATCTTTCCTCGCATTATTCATTGACAGCACGTCTAATCATCGTCAACTGTGTTTAAAACCCAGCCACGCTTGAAAGTCCACGTTGTGAATCCCAAAAGGGAGGGAACGATGAATCGGATTCAGACAGATAAGAGAAAAGGCTCTGGAAGATTATAAAAAAAAATAAAAAATAAAAAAAAAAAAACGATAAAAAGAAACATGAAGAACAAAAACAAAACAAAAAAAAGAAGAGGTGTTAAACAAAATATTTTACACACCAGAAAGCTCATCGCTGCAGAAAAAAAGCAAAAAAGCGGAGACAGAGTGACACATACTTATTGTTGTTGCTGGAAGAACGAAGCGGAAAGCGAAACGACGTGACATTAGAACTGAAGAGAGAGGGAGAGAGAGGGGAGAGAGAGAAGAGAGAGAGAGAGAGAGAGAGGAGAGAGATAGAGGTGAGAGAGAGGGGAGAGAGAGAGAGAGAGGGAGAGAGAGAGGAGAGAGGGGAGAGAGAGGGGGAGAGAGGGAGGGGGGAGAGAGAGGGGAGAGAGGAGAGAGCGAGGGGGAGAGAGAGAGGAGAAAGAGAGAGGAGAGAGAGAGAGAGAGAGAGACAGAGAGAGAGAAGGAGGGATGAGAGCGAGAGAAAGACAGAGAGAGGGAGAAAGAGAGCGAGGGAGAGAGAGAGAGAGGGAGAAAGATTTTTTTTTAGAGAGAGATAGAGATTTGGAGAGACAGCACACCACTTTTACACTTTGATACTGCGTTGTCAGTAGCTTAAAAACCCATGTTTAACAACAGGGGATGGGTACACTATCTCTATTCCTGTCATAAGAACCCACAGATTCAACAATGCAAGAAAAACAAAAGGCACATACCACCTATTTTAGCATGCAACAAAACATACAGCAAACGCAAGAACTAGTCTTTTTCTCTCTTGCTTAAGAACATTTACAAAAACTTGTAACCATGTCGATGTATCACATAAATGAACTATGTCACCGGCTACTAGCATCATAAACAAGTCCATTGCTCCAGGAATCATCTGGCTTCCACGTCTGTCCTTCTTCGAAAACTAAACGGCCAGTTCGTTACTAATCAAAAAGGAAAACAACTGGGGAATCAGCAGGCAACCTTGTTGTACACCTCGTGGGCAATGACAAAAAGTCGGAGTAAATAATCTGTTACGAGCACACACAGTTTCAGTTTCAGCTGCAATAATAATAGTAAATAAATAAAAAAGACAACAATGATGATAAATAAGCAAATAAATGTAAAACATGCAGACACACATTCACACATACACACACATATGCAAAACAGATATGCACCAAACATGCAGTTTCACAGATATAAAAGCACAGTCAAATACACATAAACGTACATGAGCCCCAACACACACACACACACACACACACATTATCCTGCACCTCCTCTCCCCCCCTCCTCCACACACTCATTTCTAGGCTACGTATCGCAGCTTCCACGGCACACACACACACACACACACACACACACACACACAGAGGAACACTTACTTGTACAAGCACACACACATACGCCCATATCCCCCACCCCCAGCTCCCCACACATATATACAAATATATATATATATGCACACCCGCACGTTCCAATATTCCGTTGCTTCCACAGTGTAGGCATGCATACACACACATACCTCATCCTCTACCCCCTCTCCATCCGCACCCCCCCCCCCCCCCCACACACACACACACTCACATACGCACGTGCACAGAACTCTCATGACACTTGTGTACACTTACACCCTCGCGCATGCACAAACGCACATAAACACACAGACCCACACATACACACAAACACACACATACACACATGCACAGAGGCTGCCACTGACTGGCCGCAAGAGGGATGGGAAAAGATCTCTGATGCCAAGAACGTGGCGAGTAGTGTGTTGCTCAGTCTATTGCAACTGGAAAAGCCCACAGGTACTCTGTTCCGTTTTGAAGGAATTTGCGCAATGTTGGTTTGGAAATGATGCCGATATTTGTTTGATTTGCAAAGCATCGTGCTCTACCTTTCATGCTAGACTTACGGCCGTTCCCTCTCTCTGCCTTTATTTCTTTGAGGCGATCGATGGTGTGATGGCCTTGAACCTGTTCTTTTTGATATTCTTTGACTTTTCTGAGGATTTCCGATTTTCCTAGATGTAGGCCGCTCGTTGTTGTTGCGTTACCTGCAAGTCTGTCAGCTCGCTCATTTCCCTTAACACCTGCATGTCCCGGGCAGTATGACCATGTACGTTTTTTTAATCTGAAAGTTGCGCATTGCCTTATGCCACTCTGGGCTTCCCATTCCATTTTCAATTTTCTGTATGAGGTTCACTGAGTCGGTTAGAATCATGGCATGTTGGTTTCCGGGCATGTGGATGGCCACTGGAGGGCATGTGTCACAGCTTCAGCTTCCATCGTTAGGCTGGAGGTTGTGACTTTGTAGGCAGCATTCTCTTCCCCAATTGTTTTTCCATGTTGTTTCGCAGTGAATCCCCAACCGGATTGGTCTTTGGTGACTGAGCCATCTGTGTATATGATGATGTTCTCTTCCTTACTGTTTTCTTCTATGAGTAGCTTCACTGCTGTATAAGTTTTGCCCTCTGGCCATTCCCGACAATGTCTTCCTAGAGTGGGTGAAATGGCAGTGTTGAATAGACGGTTGAGGTTTTCGGGGTTTTTCTCCCATTCTTTTGTTTCTTTCGGGTCTTGTAGTCGGCATACTAGCTGGATTGTGTCTTCTGCTTGCCCCATCCATGATCTTCCTCGTCCTAGACGGCTGCCTTTTGGTTCTTTGACTGCGTCATGCAGTGGGTTTTGAGGGTTTTCTAATGCTTTGAAGTAGGTCTTGACCTGTTGTAACTTGTTTCTGGCCTGCACTGAAGGAAGGTCAAGCAGGTATCGCATGGTTTCCGTGGGCGTGTCTTTTGTTGTTCCAAGGATCAGCCTCATAGCTTCATTTTGAACTCTCTAATTTTAGGAGGTTGCTTTGAGATGGTGTTGTTAGCCCAAGTCCGTAGTCGATCACACTGAGGACGAGTGATTGGTACAGCAGGAAGAGGTGACATTGTTCTATACCTTTGGTTGCCATTGCTTTTAAGACTGAAAGGCCCTTTTTTGCATTTGAGAACAGTATTTTCCGTATGTTTTCTGAAGGTCAGCATCCTGTCGAACTGTATTCCTAGGTAGCGTAGGCATTCGGTTTTCTCGATCTGAATCCTGTCGAATGACACAGGTGGTGGTGATTTGCTCGCGGTTCTGTTGTTGAGAGAGCACACACAATAAAACGGAATGATAAATGCTTCAAAGGTTAAGCAGATCTTTTCGTGTTCGACATAACATTTATATTTTTAATGTGCTCTACAAACTGCATATATATCAGAGATGGGTTTTGTTTGTGCAGAAGACCTTGGATAATGGGTGAACACATTACAGAAAGAGACAAAGAACGAAAGAGAGAAATAAATGAATAAAATCGTCACAGAATTAAAGCAGATTGCCATAAAGAATTAGAAAGATTAGTTGGGAGGCAGTCGTAAGTCGTATGGTTTAAAAACAAATCAATGTCCTTTTTCTGATAAACATTTTTTTCTAAGTTCTTCAGACTGTATGCTCATGTGCAAGTACTGTTGTTTTTCGTTTTGTTTTTTTTTGTTTTTTGTTTAGTTTTGTTGTTGTTGTTTTCTTCTTTTTGTATGATTGAAGAATTAAAAGGTGCAGTATCATGATGACGCTGCGTGTGGTGTTTGGAGAGAAAAAAAAAAAGAAAAAAGGATCGATCAGTCTATTTTATTTCTGTCTTCGTTTCCCCCATGTTTATCCCCCCCCCCCCCCCCCCCACCAACCCCCAACTTTTTGTGTGCTTTTTTTGTTTTTGTTTTTGTTTCTTAGTTCCTTCCCATCCTGTTTACCTTCCTCCCTCTTCTTTATTTTCTCCCTTTCTCATGATTCAGGCTTGCAAAACATCACCACCTCACCTTCCCCCCCACCCCCCAGCCACCCCCCCTATCCCTCCCAAAAAAGAAGTAAACTCCAACTCCTATATATTTTCATCATCATTCTCCATCACGTCCCTCGTTTCCCTGGACACAAATCCAATTCACGACGTGGTGCAGAGAGCAGAAGAGAGCAATGAATCTGACTTACAGAGATACAGAAAGGGAGGCTGAAGACAATAACGGGGGGTGACAAAGAAACAGCGCGGGGTGGTGGGCGGGGGGTGGTTGGGGTAGTAGGTGGACAACGAAAAGAGGAGATAAAGAGTTGTATAGTTCACAAGAAAAAAATCATTCATGTAAAAAAAACAAACAAATAATACGTAAAATACGTAAAGAAAAGAAAATCAGAAATGAAGAGAGCTGGTGAGAGGCAATTTATTTCTGGAGAGACAGTATGAAAACGACACAAAATGACATGGTGTTAAAGAAGAAGAAGAAGAAGAAGAGCAACAACACAAGTCATTCCCTTCCAGAAAAAAAAAAAACCAACAACAACCGGAAACCGATGTGAGAAGATAGGTTGGGAGTATGAAGGAAGGGTAAGAACGGAAGGGCTCTAAGAAAACAGGACATGATGGAACGAAAAAAAACAACAAAAAAAACCCAACAACAACAACACCTATTTAAAATAAATGAAAAAAACCCGAAAAACAAACAAAAATGCCCCTCAAAAGGGAGGAGGGGGGGGGGGGGGGGGGGGAGTGCAAACCAATTATGCCACAGAGAAGGATGGGAAGGGGGTGGCGGGTAGGGGGATAAGGGAAGGGACAGAGATCAGTGGTAGGGTTTTGCTGCTGACGGGAAAGCTGGAGGGGAGGGGGAGGGTAGTGGGAATGGATGGGAGAATAAGAAATATTTTAAAATGTTGAAATAATAATATTAATACTAATCTCCCTCTCCCTCACTCTCTCTGTATGTGCGCGCGCGCCTGTGTGTGTGTGTGTGTGTGTGTGTGTGTGTGTGTGTGTGTGTGTGTGTGTGTGTGTGTGTGTGTGTTTGTGTGTTTGTGTGCGTGTGCGTGTGCGTGTGTGTGTGTGTTCGCGCGCGCGCGTGTGTGTGTGTGTGTGCGAGTGTGCGAGTGTGTGTGTGTGTGTGTGTGTGTGTGTGTGTGTGTGTTTGTGTGTGTGTGTGTGTGTGTGTGTGTGTGTGTGTGTGTGTGTGTGTGTGCGTGATTAGCAATTCTGGCCACGATCGTCTGAGACAGACAGATATGCTGAGCGGAAAACATTCATTTGAACAAGCAAACAAACAAAATAAATAAATAAATAAACCACAAAGTCATCAAGTTTGCGTGCGAGCGTTCTTTCTTTGCATAGATGGCCAAGATATAATATATATATATATATATATATATATATATATATATATATATATATATATATATATATATATATATATATATAAAGAGTGGAAACTTGAGGATGCGAATGACTGGTGTTTGAAACAAATGACTGGCCAGTCACGTTTGTACCCAGTCGACCCGACCAAGAGCGTCGCTTCAGAACAGGGGTGTTTGGACGACAGAATCTTGAAGGACACGAGAGGGATGGAGGGGTCAACACTGAATGGTTCTAAACGGCATTTCAATGGAACATGTCACAATACAAATGCAATAAATTCGACTGGACAACTGGAAAGTCTCCTTCATCATCATCATCATCATATTCTTCTTCTTCTTCTTCTTTTTCTTCGTCTATGGGCTGCAACTCGTACGTTCACTCGTATGTTCACGAGTGGGCTTTTACGTGTATGACCGTTTTAACCCCATAATGCAGGCAGCCATACACCGTTCTCAGGAGGGGAGGGAGTCTCACATCATTTCATGACATAATGTGTCTGCGGGGTAGAAATTTAAACATTGCGCCATGAACTATGATCAAAAAAAAAAAAAAAAAAAAAAGAACAATACACTTGACAAATAGAAACTGAAAACGAGGCGTGAGGTGGTGAGGAGAAAAGGATCATCAAGGTCAACAAACTCAATGCTGGATCACTGACTTTTTAAAAAATGCCAACGGACACGTCTGAGAAAGAGCAGGCTGCATTTCATTTATTCAGACGTGCCTTTGATTGGCAGAACAGCCGGAAATGAAGATTAAAAAAAAATAACGTGATAATAATTGGGGGTCTCAATCGAATTCCAAGCGTCAAATAAGTCATTTCCAGCGGAATATTTGTTGGATTTCTTTCGTTTTTAAATCAAAGGATTTGCTTTCGATCCTTTGAAAGGATTCCGATTCCGACTCCCTTTAACTAAGCGATGATTGTCGAGGTAAATCGATTCAACAGAATCGCGAAGATTACGTTTTGCCACTCAGTGTGAAGGTGACGTGGCAAAGTCGGTTAGGAATTGGACTCCTGGAGACAGTTGCATTGCTTGGTTCTAACTTTTTGACAGTTACACGTGACTAAATGCCTACGTTGACCGAACTACGTCATTGGTCAGTTCCATACTACACACAGTTAGTAGCGGGTTACGACCATACTAGGCTCCTCCGTCCGAGCAATGCAACTTGCTCCTGATCCAGTGTTTACCAGTGATAAGGGTTGGGAGACCCCATTTTTGGCATAGTCTTGTGTCCTTGGGAAAGGAACTTTTTTTTTCTCGCGTTTCCTCACACCACCCGGGTGTGAATGGGCACTTGACTTCGAATGGAAAAGGTTAAATAGGCGGAAGGGGAGGACTGGGGACTGGGGCCCCCACCTTTGTATACCGAGCCCTACACACAGTGGATAAGAATTCGGCGTCCAGATGACCGTCAAAGACTATACGGGACCTATCAAACAACAAGAGTAGTGTAAGCATACAGAATCAATAATCACATTGGCATAATATGCTACTGTTATAATACAAATGTAGCTCGATTCTATTATCTTATAAGTGGAATTATTGTTGCAAAAACGATAACGAATCAGTTTTGAAATAACATTCATGCTTATCATTCAAACTTCGTGCCCTTCATTTCTCCTCCGAACCAATCGTTCCCTGATCCTGAAAATCAAGCATGACTAATTGACCGTCTTCCCTCCCTGTGTTCCTTCCCTGTGTTCCTTCCCTGTTCCTTCCATGTGTTCCTTCCCCTTTTCCTCCCCTGTTCCTTCCCTGTTCTCCCCTGTGTTCCTTCCCTGTGTTCCTTCCCTGTGTTCCTTCCCCTTTTCCTCCCCTGTTCCTTCCCTGTTCTCCCCTGTGTTCCTTCCCTGTGTTCCTTCCATGTGTTCCTTCCCCTTTTCCTCCCCTGTTCCTTCCCTGTTCTCCCCTGTGTTCCTTCCCTGTGTTCCTTCCCTGTGTTCCTCCCCTGTGTTCCTTCCCTGTTCTCCCCTGTGTTCCTTCCCTGTTCTCCCCTGTGTTCCTTCCCTGTTCTCCCCTGTGTTCCTTCCCTGTTCTCCCCTGTGTTCCTTCCCTGTGTTCCTCCTCTGCGTTCCTCCCCTGCATTCCTTCCCTGTTCCTTCCCTGCTCCTCCCCTGCTCCTTTCCTGTGTTCCTTTCTTGTGTTCCTTCCCTGTTCTCCCCTGTGTTCCTTCCCTGTGTTCCTTCCCTGTGTTCCTTCCCTGTGTTCCTCCCCTGCATTCCTTCCCTGTTCTCCTCTGCGTTCCTCCCCTGCATTCCTTCCCTGTTCTCCCCTGTGTTCCTTCCCTGTGTTCCTCCCCTGTGTTCCTTCCCTGTTCTCCCCTGTGTTCCTTCCCTGTGTTCCTCCCCTGCTTTCCTTCCCTGTTCCTTCCCTGCTCCTCCCCTGCTCCTTCCCTGTGTTCCTTCCCTGTGTTCCTTCCCTGTTCTCCCCTGTGTTCCTTCCCTGTGTTCCTCCCCTGCTCCTCACCTGCTCCTTTCCTGTGTTCCTCCCCGGTTCCTTCCCTGTGTTCCTCCCCTGTGTTCCTTCCCTGTGTTCCTTCCCTGTGTTCCTCCTCTGCTCCTCACCTGCTCCTTTCCTGTGTTCCTTCCCTGTGTTCCCTCCTTGTTCCTTCCCTGTGTTCCCTCCTTGTTCCTTCCCTGTGTTTCTTCCCTGTTCCTCCCCTGTTCCTCCCCTGTGTTCCTTCCCTGTATTCCTTCCCTGTACTCCAACCCTGTACTCCAACCCTGTTCCTTCCCTACACCTCCTGGTTCTCTCGCCGTTGAAAGCAAAATAAATAAACAGAAGGGGGGAAAAAGGGGGGGGGGAGAGGTACGGTGGGAGATGCGATTGGGAGGAGGTTCTGAAAATGTTTGTCTCTTCGTCAGTAAAACACAGTTACTCTTGATTAATCGGAAAGAATGTTTTCCACAGGTCTTCTCTGTATCTGTCTCTCCGTATCTGTCTCTCTGTCTCTGTCTATCTGTCACTGTCTGTGTCTCCCTCTCTCTCTCGCTCGCTCGCTCTTTTCGTCACTTCTTTAAACTGACTATTGTTGTCATCATGTACCAACGATAACCCTGTTTAAAAGAAAAAAAAGAGATATATATATATATATATATATATATATATATATATATATATATATATATATAATACACACACACACACACACACACACACACACATATATATATATATATATATATATATATATATATGTGTGTGTGTATGTGTGTGTCTGTCTGTCTGTCTGTCTGTCTGTCTGTCTATCTCTATATATAGCCTCTGAATCACAGTTTGCAAAATAAATAAAACTTCCATGCTTAGCAAAAGAAGTTCCTGTTTGAACAAAAAATGATAATAATATACTGCTCTTGTTGTTGAGTCAGAATATCAGATCAAAGTGCCAAGTTTAAATCGGTGTTACAAAATGTTGTCCAGTATGTTTTCTTGGCTTGTTCTATTACTCTATTACTTTTTAATCTGGCGTGGTTCCTAGCCTTGTGGTTCTGAGTCGATGCTTTTCTTCTATATATTTTAAAAGTATGCTTTTTCTTATCGACTGCTCCGTCACAGTCTGTAGTCCACCATACATTGCCTAAGTGGTTACGGTTTTTAACACTGCATGAATTCATTTTAGGAATAGATTCATTGGCAGCATTTAGAATATTGTTGCAAAATTTGTTGTATATTTTGTCATTATATATCTTCATTAGATACTGTTAGATCTAGATCATTTAGAATATTTGCGAAAGTGACCCAATCAGCTTTTTAGTAGTTGTACTTTGGGACTGCATCCTGGATAGTATTTTCTAATTTATTTTTGTTTTCGTTAATCTTGATGGATAATGGAACATGGTCACTTCCTAATGTATCGTTATGAATTGTCCATGAACATGATAAGTTGGGTGAAGTCAGTGTTAAATCTATAGCTGTTGGTCGATGGGTGGGTACGTCAGGAATTCTAGTACACGAGTCATCGTTAAGTAATCTTAGTGATGAATCCACTATATTTTCTACAAGCCTGTTACTGGTTACGACAGCACAATCGTTTTCCCAAAAAGGAGAGTGAGCATTAAAATCGCCACCAATTATCCACTTTTCACTTTGATCTTTGACGGTTTTCAACCAGTCAGTGTTATTATCTGCTCCTTTTGGTAAGTAGACCGATACACACAACTGACAATAACTGAATCAGAAAACTTGATAGTGGTGGCACATGACGAAATATTTTCTACATTTTTGGGAACGGGCGACTGTTTGATACAATATTGTTGTCCGATACGGATATAAATAGCAGTGTTGATCTTTGCGTCAGGTCGTTCTTGATCAACTACTGGTGGGTAGTAGAACTGCTTCAGTCTAGGGAGGTTATTCATTCTGACATTTAAAGACTGAAGCAGAAGGACATGAAACTAGTTTGATGCAAGGTGTTGTCGTAAATAGTCAATGTTTGTGGACAATGATCTGCAGTTCCATTGCATTATCTTGATATCGTTCTTTAAAAATATTGTCAAAATGATATGCATAAATAATATGTGAGTTACAAATTAACTATAATAACTGGAAAATAAATAGAAAAAAAAACAAAACAAAAAAAACAACAACAACTGTAGTTAAAAAATAAAATACTTAATTACCACCGAGAGTGTCACAAGTGATTCACAAAGTGCGTCAGATGACGGATTCTGGAATACAGTCAGCACAGTTGATCCGACCTGCTGTGTTATTTCGAAAGTAAACTACTGGAAATAAACATATGTAAAACGTGCACTGACAATTTAGATTTGATGTTTCTAATATTGCTGTTCACAGTTTCAGATACTGTAGTAGGAGTGAATATGTATATGCATGTCGATTGTGCAACCTGGGTAGGGAAGATGAATTGCATCTTTTGTTATGTTGCCCTGCTTTGAGTGACCTCAGACAAAGATTAATTCGAACTAAATATTATAAAGATCCCTGTGCTTTTAGATTTAATCTTCTCATGTCGTCAAAACATGAGCTTACCCAACAACACTTGGCCATTTTCTTATATGTGGCATTGAAGAGACTTCGAATCGTTATTTTGTGAATGTTGTTTATTGTATTAGCTACTTCTGGTTGATTTGTGATGTTGGTTTATCGTGTCAAGTCATTTTCCTTATTTATTATCTTGTATGACCCCCTTCAGTAAGGGGCTTTGGCCTTAATCTGAATAAAACATCGTTATCGTTATCGTTATCGTTATCTCTCTCTCTCTTCTTTCATCACCCGCTTCCCCCGCACACCTCTTCCAGCCCTCTCGATTCCAATTCCCCACATCTTTCAAGCACCACAAAAGAGACTTGTAAACAGTGGAAGATGTTCAGGTAAGGAATGGTTCCAGAAACATACACAGCGCATACAAGTTCGCGAGCGCGTGCGCGCGCGCGCACACACACACACACACACACACACACACACACACACACACACATCATACAACCAGTTATTTGATGGTTCAATATCATTTTCATATTATTATAATTATTAAAATTATTCTTCTTATTATTATTATCATCATCATTATATCTGTTGTTGCTGCTGTTGTCGCTGTTGTTGTTGTTGTTGTTGTTGTTGTTGTTGTTGCTCTTGTTAACAATATTTGTATTAGTATCAGTATTATTTCTATCTCTCTCAACGAATGTTCTTGCTTTATCGAAAGGCGTGTCTTCCAGTTCTACTCTAACCGTTTCAATCTATCAGTCTGCCCGTCGGTTTGTCCGCCTGCCTTTCTGTTCGTCTCTCTGTCCGGTGGCCTGTCTGTCTGTTTCACGCAATCGCCCCTTGACTTTGCTAACCCCTCCCCCCTCCCCACACACACACACACACTCCCTGCGACCCCCTCTCGCCCCCCACACCCCCACCCCCTCGCCTCCTCCTCAGCACACACACTTTTTTCTTTTTTTGAAATCCATCATTCTCTATCATTTCCGTTTCCCTCTGTAGCCAAGTCCTTCCCCTGGTATCCCTGCTACCCCCCTCCCTCTAGACCTACCCCTATCTCCCTCTCCTCATCCCCGCAATCACACAACCCACATACACACGCACGCACGTGCGTACGCACGGAGGGACGCAAACACACACAATGTCACACAAACACACACACACACACACACACACACACACACACACACACACACACACAAATAAAAAAAAAAAAAAAAAAAAAAGAAAAAAGTCACACTCACGAACACACACACGAACACACACACGAACAGACACACACACACACACACACACACACACACACACACACACACACACACACACACACACTGTCACGCACACTCAGACACACACACACACACACACACATTGTCACACACTGTCACACACACACACACACACACACACACACACACACACACACAGAGAGAGAGAGAGAGAGAGAGATCCACCAACCCTTCTCTCCCAGTCCTCATAGGCACAATTGTTCTGATTCAATTTACCGCCTTACACCGTCTTCTTTCAGCCCTCCCCTCTCAACCCTCCCCCACCCCACCCCCACCCCCCCACTCCTTAGCCCCCGCCCCCCTAAAAATAAAAAGCAAACAAATAAACGGAAAGCCAATACCCTATATCATCCTCTCTTATTTCCTTTATTTTTCTTGTCTTTCTTTTCCTTTCTTTCTCCGTCTCTCTCTCTGTCTGTCTCTTTCTCTCTCCCTTTCTCTCTCTCTTCCTTACCATCTGTCTGTCTGTCTGTCTGTCTCTTTCTTCGCCCCCCCTCTGTCTGTCTGTCTCTTGTCTCTCTCTCTCTCTCTCTTTCTCTCTCCCACTCTCTTCCTTCCCCTCTGTCTCTGTCTCTGTCTCTCTCTCTCTCTCTCTCTCTCTCTCTCTCTTTCTCAGTCTTCATGTCACGTTGTCTCGCATTCCGCTTCATTCTCCCCTAACTATAAATCGTGCCACGCACACCTTCTCCGCTTTATTGTAATTCATTCGTTCCACATCGATGATTTTCCTGACACACACACACTCACAAACAACAACAATAAAGAGGGAAACAACCAAGCAAACAAGCAAACAAACAACAACAGCAACAACAACAAAAAACAACCCATTTTCCTCGCATTTCAACGTTGTTGTTTTTTTCTCTCCTGTTTCCTTATTTTCTGCAATCGTCTTTCCTTCCTGTATGTAAATCAGACTCATTGCCAGCGACATTGTGGGGTTCGATCGAGGCGGTCTGCAGCGGTCGGCTGGGCGATTCACACACACAGCGTTAACTGGATTCGGTGTTGAGAGAAACATACACTTTTGATAGGAGAACATCATTCAATATGACCAAAAGATGAACTACAAAATAAATAATAAGCAAAGGTGCAAACAACTGAATTTTCAAAGAGATCGAGAAAAAAGGCGAAACAAAACACAACGACAACAACAACAACAACAAAAACACTTTGAGGCAGGACAAAGAAAGCAGGGGGAATAAGCATGGAAGAGAGGGAGTGAAAGAAGAAAAAAATGAAAGAAAAATAACAAAAGGAAAGAAAGAAAGAAAGAAATACAGAAAGAAAGAAAACTGGGAGAAGAAAAAAAGAGAAATGAGACAATATTAAAGAAGGCGTAGAGGCATAAAAAGACGAAGATTGGAAAAAATGTATTTAATTTTTTTTTTTTTAATAAAAAAAAGAATATAAAAAATAGACAGACTCAGATTTCAGTTGCATACAACCCAACCTGTCAAAAACACGTTTTCTGAAAAGGTCAAGAACAAGTCCTTTTTTTTCCCCCGTGCTATGAGAAGCAGTGGAACAGTCGATTTCACGATTGAAAGAATTGCTGACAGAGGAGCACAGTTTTCAAGTTGCTGAACCAGGCATGGTCGTTACCACCAAGCCCAAGTCCTTTTCTCCCCCCCCCCCCCCCCCCCCCCCCCTCCCCCGTCCTCGCCCCCTCAAAAAACAAGCAAGTAAACAAATACACAAGAGGAAAAAACAAAACAAAAAAACAAATAAACAAAAGACAATAACTATCTCCTGTTTGTCTGTTCAGTCAGCAAAATTGCACGGTGAAAAATAATCAAACAAGGTAGGGTCACGCTATGGTATTTATCAGTGCTGATAGTATTTATCAGTATTTATTATCAATATTGTCAGTATTTATCAGTATAGTATTTATCAGTGCTGATAGTATTTATCAGTACTTTGGATGAAGCTGCAGGTGCCGTAGCAGCTGTGTAGCATACGTCGTACATGGGGAAAACAAAAAGTCTCGAGAATGATCTAAACCAGCGCCCCTACGTAAACACACAGAAGCAACCAGACAATAAAATATCACCTTCTAAGTACCTATAAACGGGAAGAGCGAAGAATAAAGAAAGAAACAAAAGATAGGAAAGAGAGAATGACAGACGGGAAAAAAGGGAATATATAAATAAATATGTATAAAGAAGGAAACGGAACACGAAAATCCTTATCATAATAATGTATAAATGTAGTCTTGGCACTTCCTAACAGAAAGGACTGGAGTCGTTAGACAAGAAAAATCAACAACCACAGAAATAGAACCAGCTGCTTTCACTAAAATCAACAGAAAACGAAGCGGGGAGATTCCCCCACCACCACCCCACACCCCATTGGAACAATCGCTCCCATTATCCAGACAGGGGAATGCAGGTCAGAAACCAACTCCTGAACAGTCACAACGACACTAGCGGAAAACTTTCTTCCCTGGATAGAAACAGAAAATCAACGAGAGTCGTTAATTAGAACTGTGTTCCAATCATTTGCTTTGGCCGTGACCAGCAGCCATAAAGAAGAAGGAATACGGTTCGTACCCTCAACGAACTGGCTGTTAGTTTTAGCTAACCTGAAATGGTGCCAGCCTCGGTCATCAACTATCCGAATCAAACCACAGACCACAAACTGAATGGCCTTTAGCTACCTGAAGTGGTGTCAACCTCGGTCATCAACTATCCGAATCAAACCACGGACCACAAACTGAATGGCCTTTAGCTACCTGAAGTGGTGTTAACCTCGGTCATCAACCATCCGAGTCAAACCACAGACCACACAATCTGAATGGCCTCCGAGCAAAATGTCAACCCGGTTGTTGTTGCTCGCACATAACTCCAAACCCCGAAAAGTGTGTGCTGAGAAAGGTGTTTTTTTTTCTGTCTCAGACAAATCACACAAATGATGACCATCCACTAATGTTCCCTTGAAATAAGAAATAATCCCTTTCCACTTCTGCGATAAATGAGCTGCTATAAAAACAAAGCAAACAAACAAAAGAACACCACAGACTGCACAATGTATTTTTTTGTTGACCGATCTTGATGAGTGTACTTCGGCGTGTTGTTTCAAGCCTAGATACTTGATGTGTTTTTATATCAGACAGGAGAACGAGATAATGAACATTTTTGTGGTTTTCGTACAACACTCGATGACTTTTTTTTCGGGAGGAGGGAGGGGGTGGGGTGTTGAGGGGATCACAGATGCCACGGTCAGTAATTTGCGGAGGCATGTGACAATATCGGCAGTTAGAGTGTCTGGAATCCCAGCAGACACCGTCATTTATGGGGGCTGGCACCTACAGCGTTACAACAGCCATTTCGGCAGATAGTGAAGAGCACGCACTAACGGCTTCATTGCCGTCTCCTGGCCATCGTTGTGGACGTGCCAGACTTCCATGATATTATTGTAAATGTTTCTACTTCGAAGATGTCCGTGGATTGGTTTGCGCATGAGGAGAGAGAGACAGACAGACAGAGAGCGAGAAGGAGAGAGCAAGATGAGAGGGAGGGAGAGAGGAAAGTAGGAGAGAGAGAGAGAGAGAGAGAGAGAGAGAGCAACATTGAACACTGAAATGTTTAATGCCATTAGCTGTAAAGCTCTAGTGACATAGTAGGTACAGATCAGAACAAAGTTGGTGCAAAACAGAAAAAAAATAGAACAGTAGGAAAAATATAATTGAAGCAAAATCAACTACTAATGGATAAGCGACACTTTGGTACCTTGTCATTAGCTTAAAAAGTCCTTTTGACAGGGGGGCTACTGAGCCTTTTTTCCTCAGTCGTTCGTCTCCAAGGTTTGTACAGTACACATGGACATAGTACATATAAAACATAATTACATAAATCATATGATAATTGTTTAAGCATGTAACATCTACACACATCATATCAATACGAACACATAACACAATACATATGAATTATGTATTAATTATTCAAGCCTGTAACATCGAAATGTATCATATCAATACGATACACATTATAAAATAACATTGTCTAAATTCACCATCCAAAGAAACCCTTCCTTTTGATCCATGCTATTTTTCTGTAAGAACCCTTGCTATGGTTTTAACTAACTAACGAGTATTTGGACAGAGTGAAAGAGGGAGAGAGGACGAGACAGACAGACAGACAGACAGACAGACAGAGACAGACAGAGACGGCAAGAAGAAGAAGAAGAAGAAGAAGAACGACAACAACAACAACACGCATGACAACAACACTCTCTCTCTCTCTTCTTCTTCTTCTTCTTCTTATACTCCTTGTCCTCATTCCTTTTCTTCAACATTTGGCCATTCCTTATCCGCCTCTTCCTCCGTGTTCTTCATTTCCTTTAATTTTCTCTGTTTCTCTTTCTGTCTCTCTTTGTCTCTCTGGCTGTCTCTCCACCCCCACCTCCTCTCTCTCTCTCTCTCCCTCTCTCTAATCTATTCAACCCATCAATCCATCCTAATTTTCGGCCTTCATTCCAAAAGCATCATCATAATTATCATTCTCTGTCTTGCGCAAGTATCTGTTATTGATTTGGTATTTCACACAAGCCCTGTTCAACACGCACATGTCGTCAATTCCTGATTGGGCAATATTTCATTTCTCGATTTCTGTCTGTCTGTCTCTCTCTCTCTGTGTCTCTCTCTCATGGTTTCAGTCTGTCTCTAGCACTTTTTTTCTGTATGCACACTCTGTGTGTGTGTGTGTGTGTGTGTGTGTGTGTGTGTGTGTGTGTGTTTGCTGATTCATTCATTTACATTCATTTATTGTGGCGTAGAAAGCGAAATGTGCATAAGATTCATACCTTCCATAAAACGTCAGCACTACGAACGCATTCTGAGAGCTGTGTCCTCCTCCTCTTCCTCTCCCCCCCACCTCCTCTTCTTCCTGCTCCTGGACCTCCCTCGCCTCCCCCCCCCCCCCCTTCACTCCATCCCTCTCCTCCTGAACTCATCCTTACCATCAGCCCCCATATTCCAGCTTATTAACGCGCGCGACTTTGAAATTTAAAGCCAGCGTAGTCCCTCTCTCTTTCTCCCGTGTGGTTCAGTGAAAGAAAAGCGCCAACCGTCTCTTTTTCTCTTTTTTTTTCATTTAACGGAAAAGTGTTCCCGTCACGCGATGAACACGGGATTGGCGCCTGCGGGGGTAAAGGGGAGGGTGCGGGGGTGGTATGGAGGGCGGAGGGGCGGGGGGGGGGGGACTTGAGATGGTCTCTGAGACGCCGCCGACACCAGCACCAGCACAACACACACACACACACACACACACACACAGAGAATCACTGAAGGGGGGAGTGGGGGGGGGGGGATTATTCCGAGATCGAAATTGGAACACTTAACAAAGTACTTCATCACTCCCACAGTGGTCGTGACGGGAGTCATTTTCCGTCCGTCTAGACCTCTCTGTCCCTCTCCACTCTTCTCTTCTGCTCTCTTTTCTTTTCTTTACCTCCTCCTCTCTCTCTCTCTCTCTCTCCTCTCTCTCTCTATCTCTATCTGTCTTTCTCCCCCCCCCCTCTCTCTCTCTCTGTTCTCCAACGCAGCTGTTTGTCTTGAACAGCGGAGTATGTGGTAGCGCACGCAATGGAGTCAAGTCACGTAGTTAACTTTGTAACGAGTTTGATTCCTTTTCTTCAAAATCTCCCACTTCCCCCCCTCCACTCGCCCCCCCCCCCCCCCCCATCCCCCGTCCCCCTGCCCACCCCACCCTTCCCCCACCCCCAGACCCCTTGCGCTAGTCCTTGTTCCCCCTCTTTGTCTAATCATCCATAACAATGACATGTGGCAGGCGATATTTTTTTAGGGAAAAAAAAGAGGATATAGGTATATAGGTTTAAGTGTAGGTAGGATAAAAAGCAATGTGCGTTGTGGGGGGGGCGGGGGGGAGGGGGGGAAAGGGAGTCGCGGGGGGGGTCTGGGAGGGGGGGGGATTATCATGATTACGGAGGTCTGATACATTTGCGTCCCCCGTTTCTTTCTTCTATTCGTTGCCCCCATCATTCCCTACACTTTGGCCGTCTACTCCGACATACAGTTCTTTCCAGCTATACAAAACGATCGCTATTGCATACGAGAGACAGACAGACAGACAGACAGCATAAGCAAGACATAAGCAAGGGAAGTCGAAACATAGATGTGCATCGATCGCATTTTTTGTGGAATGAACTGCCGTATGAGAACACTGAACACTGAACACTTTAATGTCAATAGCTTTACAGCCCTAATGACATGGGGGTTCAGAGAGAGAGAGAGAGAGAGAGAGAGAGAGAGAGAGAGAGAGAGAGACAGACAGACAGACAGACAGACAGACAGAGAAAGAGAGAGAGAGAATAGAGAGGCAGAGAGAGAGAGAGAAAAGAGAGGGCGAGAGAGAGAGAGAGAGGAGGGGCCAAGAAAGGAAGAAGAAGAAGGAATTGAGAGCGACTGCCATTACCGAAGAAACCATTTTTATTTTTCACGAACACACGAAAAAGAAAGAAAGAAAGAATGAAGGAGGAGGAGAAAAAGAACAAGAAGAACAAGAAGAAGAAGAAAAACTGCGAGCGAATGCCATTACCGAAGAAGAATCCATTCTTATGGTACACACACACACACACACACACACACACACACACACACACACACACACACACACAATAACGAGCAAAACGACATAACCCAAAACAAACTTTCAGTTGGCTTTGTTTCATCTCATCATTTCTTCTGTATTGTTGGTGTTCGTTTCTGATGACTGTCTTGTTAGGAGCCCCAACAAGGGAAGTAAAAAGACGGGTATTGTGTTTTCATTTGCAACACGAGCAATCCTAACCCAAGTACTTTGGTTCTTTCATCCTACAAAAAGCCCAACCTAACCAAAGCAATATTAATGTTGTTTCAGGTAACACCTTCCCTCCCTCTCTCTCTGAGTCTATCTTTCCCTTTCTGTCTCTATTTCTCTCTTTACTGATTATTGCTGTTCCTCCTGGCAAAGCGTGTGTGTGCGTGCGTGCGTGCGTGCGTGCGTGCGTGCGTGCGTATGTGTGTGATGTGCGCCAACTCGGGCACTCGCACATGTGTGCATGTTTTTCCTACTTTGTTGACATGCACATCCCTGCCAATATGACACACGCCACACTGATCGTAATATAACCAACGATATCAAAGAAAATCTTTTTATGTCATCATCATCATCATCATCGTCGTCGTCGTCGTCGTCGTCTTCGTTGTCGTCACTAACAACCACACCAACAATACTATCACCACCACCAAAAACGTCATCAACTACAGCCCTACCGCCACCAAAGACAACAACATCCACAAAATCAGCAGAGGCAGTAGCAGCAGGAAAGCCGAGGTTGCCCCCAAATCATACTGATGGAGAACCTTTGCATGTCATGTCAGCAATCTTATTTGTGTTTTCTTTGTTTGTTTATTGATCATTCGTTTCCTACTCAAGTAACACTCACCTGTATCCTTCTACACACACACACACACACACACACACACAGAGAGAGAGAGAGAGAGAGAGAGAGAGAGAGAGAGAGAGAAGAGATACACAGACCTGGCACCATTTTCTTCGCACCGTGCACAGAGCTGTCACACGCATGGCCGGTGTACCAATGACCGAACACTTCAGAAGATTCACTTGGACTTTGATTTCATTGTAGCGTGAATCGACTGGTTGCTAGTTTCAGGAGAGTATGGCAACAGAAAAAAAAAAATCCCCTCCCCCCCCCCGAGACCCCCTCCCCCGAGACCCTCCTCCCCCGCCCCGAAACCCCCTCCCCCCTCCGAGATCCCCCCCCACGAACCCTAACCCCCACGAACCCTAACACCCCCCCCTCACCCCCCCCCGCCCCCCCCCCCCCCCCCCCCCCCCAGCATAGGTCGACAGAGACATGCGCCGAGTGGCTGGTGCCTCGATTCCCTTCGTATGTATCAGTTCTGCATAAATTCAAATGCGCGTGTACGTCACAGATTCCAAACTCATGACATTTCAGTTTCAAGTAGGTGTCAAAGAGTGCGGACTAATTCATTTCCGCTACACCACAATACAGCTTGCATCAGTTTGGTCGTGGCTTGAAAGGGATCATAACAATCAAGAGCTAACCTGTTTTATTCGGGATCTTCAAGCAGCACTTCCAAATCTGCCACAGCTTTCCACCACAGATATTCTGAAATGACTACTGCGTCTCCACATCAACGCATCAATAACAAATCAAACCCGTAAGATCAACTGTTGACGAGCAAGGGAATCGATAAAACATAAATAGCGCTTAGATATCAGAAAGAGATTCTATTAAAGGTATGGCATGAACATGATTTCCGTTTTGCTTTCTTCCGTCACTTTGATTTGTGTTTCATTCCCATTCATCCAGACTTCGTGTCGATAGTCAATGTCAAAGTAATTTTACAAAACTGTTTCATATGCCTAAATTCTATTTCTGCAGCGTCCTCGCTCAATTCTAATCTTCCCATTTCTTTGACTGGGGGGTAAAATGATTTTTTTTTTTTTTTTTTTTTAG
>NC_134899.1:27986620-27996620 GCF_041734735.1 Babylonia areolata | reverse complement strand
TTTGTTATTGAAAAACAAAGGTTCCATCAGGATATCTTGCTCAACATGTATATCAGTTTTGTCATAAAATTCTGTGTAGCTACGAAACACATCTTTCCAAAAGGGGTTTATTATACGTCTTCCAACTGTAAGAACTACTGGGCCATATTCTTGTAACATTTCAACTTCTGGACATTCTTTTGATAATATAATTTTCCATTTTGGACGATACGACATATTGTAGCATTTTTTCAACCATGTGAGTTTTAAAGCTTTTATAAATGATAGAATATGTGGAATATTTATACCTCCGTTTTGTACACTGTGCACTGCCACTGATCTTTTAACTTTGTCCTTCTTTTTATCCCATACAAAATTAAAACACATTTTTTGCAATTCTTGAATACTGTTATCTGGTGGATTTGGAAGCATAATCCATAAGTAAATTAATTTTGACAAGATAATCGACTTAAGGACAGCTACTCTTCCTAGAGGTGTAATTGGTCTTTTTATCCACACGTTAAACAGTTTTTTTGTTTCATTGAACTTATCAGTTATATTTAAATCTATTATATTACTTAAATCATTAGTAAACCAGAGCCCAAGGATTTTAAACTGTGGTGGATTCCAATTCATTTTCAAATTTGATAAATAAACTTTATCACAATTACGCTTATTTCCCAGCCATACATTGCATGTTTTTTCGTGATTTAATTTGAGTCCTGAGACTGTTTCAAAATCTTCTAGTTCTTTGAACAGTTCTCCATATGATTTTTTGTCACCCTCTAAAAAATAAGACGTATCATCAGCAAACTGGCTAATCTTAAATTCTACCTCTGATATCTTAATACCTTTTATGTTTGTATTTTGACGAATTTTACAAGCCATTATCTCTGCGCACAAAATAAACAAATATGGCGAGAGTGGGTCTCCCTGTCTACAGCCTCGTTCAATCTGTATACTTGTAGATACTTTACCATTAACTACTATTGAGGATTTCATATTGGTGTAGAACGCTTTTACCCATCTACGAATATCCTCACCAAAACCCAAATGTTTTAAAACTTTATGCATATATTTCCAACTAACTGAATCAAAAGCCTTTTCAAAGTCTATTGAAACTAATAGTCCTGGTAGATTTTTTTCCTTCAAGTAATAGATTATATCATAAATAAGCCTTAGATTGTCTCCTATATATCTGCCAGATACAAAACCCGTTTGATCTTCATTAATAAGTTTATCCAGGACTGTTTTCATTCTATTTGCGATGCAGGTAGAGCCAATTTTATAAGTTACGTTTAACAGTGATATTGGACGCCAGTTTTTAAGATATTCTCTGGGTTTATCTCCTTTTGGTAGGCAAATTATGATACCTTCTCTCTGTGTAATGGACATCTCTTTTGTTTCCTCTTTGTCTTTCTCACCTTTCTCACCATCCGGCTCCCTCTCTCCTCCCCCCCCCCCCCCTCAACACACACACACACACACACACACACACACACACACACACACGGAAAACATTTCAGTGTACGCTGGAAGCTCGGCCCATCCACAACGATATACGCAAGAAGAAAAGCGATAGAGCATCACAGTGCCTATTGTTCTTCACTGCTTGAAGGTAGTCATTGCTGATGTAATGCTCAGCGCGCGGGCACCATAAATGCCACTGTCTTCTGCGATTCCAGACGCCGTAACTGCCGATGCCGTCACAAGATCCCGGTCATCAACTGCTGGGAAAGCAATAGATTTGGGGCAAAAAGTGTACGCCAAGGGCAAAGCTTCCATCAATCTGTACTTTGGAGACACCGCCGCACTGGCGGAACTTGCAAACTCAATACTACCCGTTACTGCCCGTTAAGGCGAGGCCGCAAACGCCCCAATGACCATAACGTTGTGTCAAGCTCAAGAGTTTTAGTAGTTGTTCATTCACGATGAAGTAGAGGAGAAGGTACTTTGTGGACTGCGAACTTTTAGGTATAGAGTTTGTTCTCCAGGAAATAAAACATCGGCGTGTGATTTCTGACAAGGTGCCCCCCCCCTCTCTCTCTCTCTCTCTCTCTCCCACACACACAGATATATATATATATATATATATATATATATATATATATATATATATATATTGAGAGAGAGAGAGATCGTTGTTTTCTCCCCTTCTTCCCGTACTCTCTCTCTCTCTTGCACGCTCCATCATCTCCGTCTATCCTGTATCTTCCTCTTCCTCCTCTCACCCTCTCTCTCCCCCTCTCTCTCTCTACTTCCCTCTCCATCCCTCCATCACCTCTCTCTCCCCCCTCTCTCTCCATCCCTCCATCACCACACTCTCCTACTCTCTCTCCATCCATCCCCCTTCTCTCTCTCCCCACCTCTCTATCTCCTCTCTCTCTTCTTTCTCCCTCTCTCCATCCCTCCCTCCACCACATTCTCTTCCCAACCTTTTTCTTTTACTCTCTCTCTCTCTCTCTCTCTCGCTCCCCTACCCCCTCTCTCTCTCTGTCTCTCTCTTTCCCACCTCTATTTCTATATCTCTCTACTGCTGCCCCCCTTCTTCATTCCCTCTTCCCAATCTCCTCTTTTACCCTCTCTCTCACTCCCTCACTCCATCCCCCCTCTCTCTCTCGCGCGCGCTCTCTCTCTCTCTCTCTCTCATCTCCCCTACCCTTCTTATATCCCTCATTCTTGTCACAGAGGAGTCCTCCACATTCTTCGCATGACCTGCTGTTTCCGCTTGCTCGCACAATACCCTCCACCCAACCAACTTCCCACCCGGCCTTTCATTTTGACCACCATCCCCAAACCCCCGCCCCCCCGCCCCCCCCCCCCTCACCGCAATCCTCTCCCCCCCCTCCCCCCATATTGCCGTTTCACTCTTCTCTCCCTGAGGTAAGGCATACATGAAGTGAGCGGAACGTAAGATAAATCAGTGTTCAATAAATAAAAAATAAAAATAAAACAATCTAACGGGTATTGAGGTATGGAAGATCTAACAGCACAAACTAATGATTTTTTGTTCGTTTTTTTTTCTTTTCTCTGTGTGTGTGTGTGTGTGTGTGTGTGTGTGTGTGTGTGTGTGTGTGTGTCTGTCTGTCTGTCTGTTCTCCAAAGGTCACTAAATTTTGTTTCGTAAGTAGCATCTGACGGTTCTCTTACGCCTTCTTTGTTTTTAGCGTATGGAAATGCAGGTTCGAGAAAAAAAAAAGGGGGGGGAAAAAAGGAACAGAAGCGCAAGGATCAGAACAAATTAACCCTCCAACTCCCCCCCCCCCCCCCCCGTACCCCCAAATCAAAATCAATACGAATGTCATGGTCACACTTTAGATGATGTGAACAAATTTGATCTCTTTCAAATAAAAACACAGATCAGCTCAAACAGAATATTAATTTCCAAACCCGACATTTGTCAATACAGTCTGACAAAGGACAGACAAAAAAAGCAACAAAAAAACCAACAAAAACAACAACAACAAAACAAAAATACACCAACATTTCAACAACAACCAAGCATCACATCAAAAGCCATAGATTTCTTGGAAAGCAAACAAGAACAAATGATGAATACATAGCGAGCATGCAGCCAACAAACAAATCGACAAATAAGTAAACATGCATAAAACACACACAGGACACGGAGAAACAACAAGAGAACAAATGGAAAATGCAAATACGTATTCAAAATAATCAATACATCACACCCTATGTTTCTTTTATTCTCTTTTTTTTTCTTTTTTTCTTTTTTCTCTTCACGGAACACATGGTGTGCTGTCCTTTCCTGGCTTCCATCCCCCCTCCCACCCGCCCCCCTCCCCCCAGTCTCCATTTTTTTTCTCTGTTCTTTAGTTGTTTTGTCTCTCTCTTTATCCCCTTCTCTCTTCATCCTTCTTTCTCTATCCCCATCTGTCTGTCTGTCGCTCTGACTCTGCTTCTCTGTCTGTCTGTCTGTCTGTCTGTCTGTCTGTCTGTCTGTCTCTCTCTCTCTCTCTCTCTCTCTCCAGAGGGCTGAATGTTGAAAGGTAATACCTTTTCCGCTTCCCTCTTGAAATGAAACTCGCTTCGATATATATATATATATATATATATATATATATAGAGAGAGAGAGAGAGAGAGAGAGAGAGAGAGAGAGAGAAACTTGAAATGTTTTACTGTCATTGCCTGCAAAGGTTTTTTGACAAGGGGGTAACATTTTCACATCAACAGATTACAATAATCTTTATAATGTAAATTTTAAACAAAGATTGGTAACATTGACACCATAATTATATATGTACATAGTATCACTTCAAGGAAAATACTAAAGGAAAAAAAAAATCGACCATCCTCTCACATACATAATTTCATGTACTCCTTACTTTCATTCCGGAACATATCAGCATTCAGTCAACTATGGTTAACTACCTTATTATATATTATTTCGCCCGTGTATAACAAGTCCTTGTCTTATTTTTTGCGCTTCTGCAATAAATTTTGCAATCGATCTAATTATAATTTCATCCTCAGATGATAAAACAAACACAATGTCGCGCATTTCGGCTATACCTACTTCAAAAAATTTACATTTCTTTCTCAACTCATCATAAACTTTACACTCAAACAAAAAGTGTTTCTCATCTTCAATTTGTGAGCCACATGATGGGCATGGTAATTCTACGGAAGTCCCAGGTTCAAACCATTTCTTATTTGGGTTGAAACCAAGTGAGAGAGAGAGAGAGATATGTATATATATATATATATATATATATATATATATAAAGAGAGAGAGAGAGAGAGAGAGAGAGAGAGATGTATATATATATACACATATATTCTCTCTCTCTCTCTCTCTCTCTCTCTCTCTCTCTCTCTCTCTCTCTCTCTATATATATATATATATATATATATATATATATATATATATAATGTGTGTGTGTGTGTGTGTGTGTGTGTATCATATTCTCTCTTTATCTCTCTTTATACCCCACTACCACACTCTCTTTTCCCTGTCCAACTCCCAGTCTGTATCTATGTATCTCTCAAATTGGTTTGCTTTTGTATTGTGTATTTATTGCTACGAGCAAAATCATCCTCTTTTTTTTCTTATATCGTTCAAAGATAGGGGTCCAGTGTCTGAAAAAAAACTGCATTGAACCCCCCTCGCTGAGCTTTTAATCAGAACGGTCATACACGCAAATGTTTCATGACGGTCTGAGTATGTATGTGTGCGTGCCTGGAATCTAATTGAATGACACAGGAAACGAATGATGAGCGCCCAATGGCAGCCGTCAGTCGGCTCTACCCAGGTAGGCAGCCTGTTGTGCAAATGACCCCATGTGTGTAAAGCACTTAGAGATTGGTCTCCGACCGAGGATAGGCGCTATATAAGTATCCATATCATCATCACCATCACCATCATCATCATCATCGCGATCATTTACTTATTGATTTATCCATTTCTGGTGTTATTTAGTTGTTTTATAAATTATTTATCCATTTATCCATCCATTAGTTAGCTATGTATTTGTCTTTTATTTATTCAGTCATGTATTTCTTTCTTTATACACACACACACACACACACACACACACACACACACACACACACACACACAGACAGACAGACAGACAGACAGACAGACAGACAGACAGACAGACAGACAGATAGATAGATAGATAGATAGATAGATAGATAGATAGATATATAGATATATATAACGCATTCTTACTTGTTCACCCCAAAGATCAGTCTGCAGCGAAACCAGGGATAGATCAGTGATATGCAAGCTGACCCAATGACGACATAGCGCCGGGAACCAAAAACATCTGGCACAGTGTTTTGCCTGTTTGGTGCGTTTGTCCTTGCAAAAATCATCCAGTGCATTTCCCCCCAAAATACATCAATTTCGTGGTCATAGTGATTACGTTGTGAGATAAACCAGGCTTGCAAGAAAGAAAGGAGAGAAAGGAGAGAAAGAGGGAGTAAAGAAAAGAGATGTCAAGAAATTGAGAAAGAAAACAAAAAGAAAAGAAGAACAAAATGAAGGAAAAAAGGAACGAAGAAGGAAACTGGGAAAGAACGAAAGGAAACAAAAGAAAGGAAGAAAGGAAGAAAGAGGGAGAGGAAGACAGACAGACAGACAGAGGGAGAGACAGAGAGAGAGAGAGAGAGAGAGAGAGAGAGAGAAAGATAGGAGAAGAAGAAGAAGAAAATAGATATCTCAGAAAGAAAGAAGAAACAGAATAAAGAAACCAACACAAAAAACAGCACACACACACACACACACACACACACACACACACACACACACACACACACACACACACACACACACAATCTTTTTTTTTTTTTTTTCATTGTAAGTTTCATCGTCTTGTTTTCTCTTAAATGACGATTTGAGAAATCCTTCGATGGCGATATTCCTTGCGTTGGGATCGAGTACACAACACACAGTTATAACATGTCTCCTCCAAACCAGCCGGAACGTTTCCCATGGAAGTAGGCGGAGGGGGTGGGGGACGGCGGGGCGGGAGGCGGGGGGAGTAAGTGCAAGTTCACTGCCGTTGCTGATAATTATTCACCTGACTACGTGTCCACGGGCTGTGAAAGCTGCTGCAGTCACAACATCAGCTTTATATATATATATATATATATATATATATATATATATATATATATATATATATATATATATATATATATAAGAAAAACAAAATTGGCTCCTTCCCTCAGAGAATCAAATGGCCCTCAGATGCTGTCCAACAAGTGTCAACATACACTCCCTTCCACCTTTCCCACCTCTCTCTCCTTCTGCCCCCGCTCCCTCCCTCCCGCCATCCTTCCTATCACTTTACCTTTTTTTACGTCCTTTTATTTTATTATTTTTTTGTGTGTGTTCCTTTTGTTAAATAAGCCTTTGTAATCTATATTTTGGGTCACGGAATAATTGTTTAGGTGTTCATCAGCACTTGTTATGTTTCCAATATCGTTTGTTTGTTGGTTGGGGTTTTTTTTGTTGTTTTTTTTTGTTTTTTGTTGGGTTTTTTATATATATATGGATTTGTCCGAACGCAGTGACGCCTCCTTGAGCTACTGAAACTGGAACTTGTTTGAAAATCTGACACTAGTGAGAAAGAAGGGAAGGAAGGAAGGAAGAAAGGAAGGAAAAATTACAGACTGGGAAGGAAATAAAGAAATATGGAAAGATATACCTGGAACGAAGGAAAGGAGAGAGAGAGAGAGAGAGAGAGTGTGTGTGTGTGTGTGTGTGTGTGAATGAGTGATTGAGAGAGAGAGAGAGAGAGAGAGAGAGAGAGAGAGAGAGAGAGAGAGAGAGAGAGAGAGAGAGAACAAATGTGCGAAAAAAAACATGCAGCCCAAATGAATATAAAATAGGTGAACTCCTGTACTGGTTTGTCCGTTTCCTTCAACAGTCAATTCCTTTTATCTTTTATTTATTGATTGATTGAATAATTTCATCATTTTTCAATCTTATTCATTCATTCATCTATTTATCTATTTATGTATTATCTGTTTATGTGTTTGTCTATTTATCTAGTTGCGTTTTTTGTTTTTTGTTGTTGTATTTTTTTGTTTTTTTGGGTTTTTTTTTTTTTTTTTTTTGGGGGGGGGGGTGGTTGTTGTTTTTTGCTGCATTATCCCCAGTTCATTTTACTGTTCCCGTTTCCGGTGTCAGTCTTTTTGACACATACATTCGTTTTGTTTCCTCTTTCTTTTATGAACACACTATTGAAAGTAAAAAAAAACTGAAACCAAAACTGATAGCGGGTTGGAGAAATGTATGTAGTGGATGGGACACGGACAAAGAATGAATGATATCGACAGAGTGTCAGAGAGAGAGAGACAGAGATAGACAGGCAGAGAAATAGATAGGTAGATAGGTATACAGAAAGAGAGAGACAGAGACAGAGAGATGGAGACAGGAAATTCTCTGTCATCTCCAGTTTAACACGGGAATAAGGAAAAGCTACGTGCAGCGAAAGAACGGGGCACAATGAAAAGACGGGTGTGTGTGGGGGGTGGGGTGGGGGGGGAGCGGGGGGGGAGAAAAAAAAGTACAAAATAATACCAGAAGAGCACGAAGTCAAAATGATTATGTAATGGGAGTAATGGGAGTATCAAGAGTAAAGGAGAGTAGGAGGAATGCGAGTAGCAGGAGACGTCATGGGAGAATGAAATAGTGAGAGAGACATTCAGAGTGGCACAGAGGAAGAGAGAGGGAGAGAGAGAGAGAGAGAGAGAGAGAGAGAGAGAGAGAGAGAGAGAGAGGAGGGGTGGAGAAATAGGGAGAGAAAAACAGCGAGAGGGAGATGCAGAAAGAGAGAGAGAGAGAGAGGGATAGAAAAAAGGGAGGGAAGGGAAGAGAAAGAGACAGAAAGAGAGATGGATACAGAGAGAGAGAAAGATATAGAGATGACGGGTGGAGAAATACAGAGAGAAAAAAAGAGAAAGGGAAATACAGAGAGAGAGAGGAGGAGGAGGAGGAGGATGGGAGACAGACACAGAGAGAGGGGTTGAGAGAGAGTCTGTGAGAGAGGGAGGGAGGGAGACAGACAGACGGAAAGACAGACAGGATGAGAAAGATGAGAGGGTGGCTGTCTTGAAGACCAACCTTTTCTTTCGTTCATCACCAAAAAGTGATAGCGTCGGTCAGTCTGCTCTCAAAACTGGCCGTCATCTCATTGACTCTCGTTTAGACTGTTTCATTCTTGTCCTGTATGTCAACGTAAATCACACCCGTTACATGAAATACATGAAGCGAGAAAGGAAAAAAAAAATCAACAAACAAAAAAGAAAAAAAAGAAAAGGGGTGAGGGAGGGTGGGGGGCATATACGGTAGGAAACAAAACGTGATTTTCCGTCAGTTGCAAAACAAACACATATTCTTGTTGACAAGAAAAAAAGTAGCGCAAGATGCCATCACACACACACACACACACACACACACACACACACACACACACACACACACACACACACACACCAAAACAATTTCAATACAATAACAATTATATCTATGCGTCTTGGATATCAAACAAACAAGCAACAACAGTAAAACCCTTCCGAGAAAACAAGTGAAATATAAAACGGGCTACTCGTTTGAGAAGCAACCCCACACCAAAAAAGAAGGTACACACACACACACACACACACACACACACACACATATATATATATATATATATATATATTTGTATACCAAAGTAGGAACACAAAAAGAAAACTACAAACACAACATTCCAACACGGAAACGGTGAGGAAACAAAAGAAATACATTTTAAAATGAATTATAGATACACATAAACAATGCGTTCTGTGTTGTGGGCTCATTCAGACTAAGTAGGGGATGTTGTGTCTGTCTGTCTCTCAGAGAGAGAGAGAGAGAGAGGAGGGGAGGGGGGGGGGTACTCAGAACTATTTTACTCAAGGCCATCGGCCTGTTTCCAAAGGAGGTACATACTTACATTTGAGACACAGAAAATGCCGAAAATAAAGGGGGAAGGGACCAATACCATGGACACATTTCATAACTGTAAAAGCAGACCAAAAGTTTTAGTTCGCGGCATTTCCTACAGCACCGCTTTTGTTTTTGAAAAGTTGTATAATCATGTCATTTCTTCCTCTCTCTTTTTTTAAGGCGTAATAAATTAACATTGCCACAGAGCGAGTCACAAGCCTGTTTTCATTTTGTAAAAGTAACGCTAAGTCTCTCTCTCTCTCTCTCTCTCTCTCTCTCTCTCTCCTCTCTCCCTCCTACTTTCCTCTCTCCCTCCCTCTCATCTTGCTCTCTCCTTCTTGCTCTCTGTCTTTCTGTCTGTCTGTCTCCCTCTCCTCATGCGCAAATCAGTCCACGGACATCTTCGAAGTAGAAACATTTACAATAATATCGTGTGTGTGTGTGTGTGTGTGTGTGTGTGTGTGTGTGTGTGTGTGTGTGTGTGTGTGTGTGTGTGTGTGTGTGTGTGAGCGAAACAGAGAGAGAGAATGAATACATGAATGAATGAATGAATCTTTATTTTCCAACGGTGAAGA
>NC_134899.1:27974120-27976620 GCF_041734735.1 Babylonia areolata | reverse complement strand
TATATATATATATATATATATATATATATATATATATATATAAGGTGAGAAAACATAAGACAGTGGATGCCCCATTCAAGAAAAACAACAACAAAAAACCCACACAAACAAAAAAACCACCACCATCGACTGGAGGTAATCACTTCTGAACGTTCTGTTGTTGTTTTGGGGTTGTTGTTTTGTTTTTTTTGTGGACAAAACAGTCATTAATTATCAATATTGGATTCCCTCGCGTTCTCAGGTTGTCTGCCTGTAACAAACGCCAAAATGAATCACTTAAGACTGACGTGAATTGCGTCAGATCTTTTTCTCTCTCGCTCTCTCTCTCTTTTTTTCTTTTTTTTTTTTTTTTTATTGCTTTTGTTTCTTTGTTTTTTTGTTTTGTCTTGTTCTTTCCCCCACTTCTTTTTTTATATCCCTTATCATTATTTTTTTTCTTAATATTTTTTGTTTCATGTTTTCTATTTTCTTTTTTGTTCTTTCTTTCTTTCTTCCTTCTCTTCTTCTTCTTCCCAATATGTAGTGTGCCGTGGTTCATGGATATTCGTACGATTCATTCATTCATTCACACACACAAACACATATTCACTCATACATTTGTTCATTTATTCATTCATTTTATTCATGTATTCATCATCAGTGTCAACATCATCATCTTCTTCTTCTTTTTCTTCTGTCTTCTTCTTCTTCTTCCTATTGAGTTGTTTTGCATTGCTCTTTTGCCACACCAGATTTATCTGAGTGAGAAATAATTGTTGTTGCCTATTGTTGTTGTTGCTGCTGCTGCTGATGATGTTATTGTTGGTGGTGGCGGTAGCGGTGTTACTGGTGTTGATGTCATTTGTTCCTCAGCAGTTTCACAATATAGGTATTCGCCTTACTGCAAACTGGTGGGTAGTGCTCACTGTGAAAGCTACCAAGTATACCACATTGTCTTTGTTCCCGTCTTTAGTTTTCGCGCCAGTTTAACTTTGAACATTTTTGTTTGACTTTTTAACGTTTTCATCAACTCTCACCCTTTCTCTGACTCTTTTTTTTTTTTTTCTTCTTTTTTTCCTTCTTTCTTTTTCCTTCGCCTTTCGATGCGTGTATGTGGTTGTTTGCGTGTTTGTTTGTTTGTTTGTTTGTGTGTGTGTGTGTGTGTGTGTGTATGTGTGTGTGTGTGTGTGTGTGTGTGTGTGTGTGTGTGATCATGATATGTATTTATAATATTGGAATACAAATGAGCACACACACACACACACACACACACACACACACACACACACACACACACACATCAAATGAAACACAAAATACAACAGCAAAATATATTACATTATATAATATTAATTATATAATAATAATAATAATAATACCACACTGCCTTTGTTCCCGTCTTTAGTTTTCGCGCCAGTTTAACTTTGAACATTTTCGTTTCACTTTTTAACGTTTCCATCAACTCTCACCCTTTCTCTGACTCTCTTTTTTTCTTTTTCTTTCACCTTTCGATGCGTGTATGTGGTTGTTTGTGTGTTTGTGTGTGTGTGTGTGTGTGTGTGTGTGTGTGTGTGTGTGTGTGTGTGTGTGATCATGATATATATTTGTATTTATATTTCTTGTTATCACAACAGATTTCTCTGTGTGAAATTCGGGCTGCTCTCCCCAGGGAGAGCGCGTCGCTACACTACAGCGCCACCCATTTTTTTGTTGTTTTTTTTCCTGCGTGCAAATTTGATTTGTTTTTCCTATCGAAGTGGATTTTTCTACAGATTTTTGCAAGGAACAACCCAACTACAGCGCCACCTTTTTTTTTTCTTTTCTTTTCTTTTTTCCTATGTACAGTGAATTTTTCTACAGGAAAAACCTTTTTGCCGTGGGTTCTTTTACGTGCGCTAAGTGCATGCTGCACACGGGACCTCGGTTTATCGTCTCAACCGAATGACTAGCGTCCAGACCACCACTCAAGGTCTAGTGGAGGGGGAGAAAATATCGGCGGCTGAGCCGTGATTCGAACCAGCGCGCTCAGATTCTCTCAAATTCTCTCGATTCCTAGGCAGACGCGTTACCTCTAGGCCAACACTCCACTCGTCTTTATAATATACATACATATATATTCGCATATAGATATCATACACTTTAGACCGAAGAGGGAAGTAGTATCATCCGTATGACTATCTAATACCAAAGTTTATACTTCCCTGTGTTGTTCTTGTTGTTGTTTTTTCTTCTTCTTTTTTTTTCTTTTTTGACAATGGTCTCAATGCTTCTTAGCGCATGTGACGCAGCACATACATATCAAGAACTAGGCCAAAAAGGACATGAAGGCCGTTAAGAAACAAGAAGATCGGGAAACTAAAAAAAAAATTAAAAAAATAAAAAAAGCTGATGGGAGAAAAAGAAAGGAGAAACAAGGCCAGGTAAACATCTACACATCTACTTGAAACCGAAAACAAAGGCTTTACGAACATGCTTTACATGAAAGAAAAAAGAGGGGTGTGGAGGGTCGGGGGTCTGAGGG
>NC_134899.1:27966620-27969120 GCF_041734735.1 Babylonia areolata | reverse complement strand
CCAGGGGGTTCCAAATCTATCTGGGGGGAGAGGCAGTGTGTGTGTGTGTGGGGGGGGGGGTGCAGTTTCAGGCTGCTACACCAGTGGTGCATAGAGCACAGCCGGCAGCGTCCTTTCCCCCTTGAAATCCAATTAATTCCCACTGCACTCCTTGCTTTCCCACGACACCAAACCACCGTTTCAAGGCACACTACACTCCACTCGCAGGCGCGCACCACGTCATTGTGTTTACAGAGGGATCCCAGGGATGTAATGCTGGAGATGTAATGCTGCTATGAAAAGGATGATGCGGCACAAAAGGCATGTCTATCTTTTTGGTGGCTGGGGGATTCGGGGGCAGGATGGTGGGGAAGGGGGAGGGGGAGGGAGGGGGGAGGGCTTGGCGTGTTTGATGTATTCAGCAATGTCCATGCCACCTCAGGGTGTACATATCATTTTCTTTATGTCTCCGCCGCCCCGACGTGTCCAAGAGTGAAAGAGAGGGAGAGAGAGAGAGCGGGGGGGAGGGAGACAGAAAGACACAGAGAGAGAGAGCCTGAGGGAAGGGAGGGGAGATAGAGGGGGGAGGGTGAGGGATGGGGAGAGAGAGACGGAGGGAGAGTTTGTGATGTGAATAAACACTGGGCCAACAAAACAGTCGTACAACACGCGTCCGTTGAGCTCAACCATGCCAAGTTTTTTTTTTCTTTCTTTCTTTCTTCTTCTTGTCAAGTGGTAAAACCACACCCCTAGCTTGTCACCTTTGTTTTGAGGACACACACACACACACACACACACACACACACACACACAAGCAAACAAATGCACACACACATACACACACACACACACACACACACACACACACACACACACACACTCACTGAAGACTGTCAATGGGTATGGATTGATGGTGACGGGTTATGGGTTCAATTCCATTGTCCTGTTGCAGTATATGTTGCTCCTTTCACCCACAGAAGGGTACGCTTTCTATCTTTGTCCCTTGCAGATGTACCATAAGAAAGGATAGGGCTGGTGATATGACGTCATGTGTGGGAGTGAAAGAGTGGGGAGATAGATAGGTAGACAGATAGATAGATAGACAGACAGACAGATATATAAGAGAGAGAGAGAACAGAGCGAGAGTGAAATAGACGACAGAGGAGGTGCAGGGAGGGAATACGAATGCAAGAGAATCAGAGAAACGAAAGATGCAAACGAAATAAATAAATGATTAAATAAATAAATGAATGAATAAATAAATCAGAAAGGAAAGGACAGGAAAAGAAGACATTCAGCAAAGAAACAACGGGCTCTCTCTCCCACACTGGTTTTTTTGTTTTTTTTGGTTTGTTTGTGTGTTTTTTGTTTGTGTGTGTTTTGCCCCACACGGCTTCCTAACTCCCTTTCAGGTCACGCCGTGACAAAAACGCAATCCACTTGGACTGGTAGTGCAGAGTGGGGGGGGGGGGGGGGGGGGGGAGAGAGAGAGAGAGAGACTTGGAGACAGATTTACAGATTTCAGATTTGCTTTTCGTTTTTCGTTTCAATCCATTGTTCGTCGGGTGAAGTGACACATGATGGGATGATAGTGGTGATGAAAACGAATGGCTGGTGACGTTCGGTATAGAGGTGGGGCCGGGGGGTGAGGGGGGTAGTGGGGGGTGGGGGGCTATGGTGCTATGGAAGCGGGGAAAGAAATGTTGGAGCTCGGCTCGTTTGCAAATATTCTCTTCGTATATTTCTGTTTCTTTGTCCGTCTTTCTGCCTGCCTGCCTCTCTCTCTCTCTCTCTCTCTCTCTCACACACACACACACACACACACACACACACACACACACACACACACACACACACACTCACGCACACAAACACACACATACACGCAAACGCACTGATATAAAAGCTGTAGGAAGGCCTGTGTCAATAAAAACTGAAGCGTCACAGAGAGAGAGAGAGAGAGAGAGAGACAACCCGTCAATCAGTACTTGACAGTCAAAGAGGAAAGAAAAGTGAGAGAGGTGAGAGACGGACAGGCTGACAGACAGACAGACAGAGACAGAGACACAGGAAGAGACAAAACAGAGACACACAAGTGAAGCGATAGAGACAAAAACAGAAACAGAGAGCGACATGGACACATGCATAAAAAGAGGCACACACAGAGATAGACAGATATAGAGTGAGAGACAGACGGACACACACAGAGATCGAATAAAAAAAAGAAAAAGAAAAACATCAAAACAAAGACAGAACAAAAATATAAGAAACAAAGTTTGTGCACAAGAGTTTTGGAATGATGTCTTGCAAGCATATAGGGAATTCGGAAAGAAAATTCACATAGAAAAATACGAAGAAATGAATGCAGAACCTCTATTCTGTAATGATAATATAAAGAAGAATGTAAACATTGATACCAGTTACAGACTGACTATGCTACATATACTGGATACATACAAGCAGTGAAGTGTTACGTGAGGAAATGTAGACTTTTTGCTCAAACTAATCGATCTTTAAACAG
>NC_134899.1:27951620-27961620 GCF_041734735.1 Babylonia areolata | reverse complement strand
GAGAAGGAGAGGGGGCGGAAACAAAGGCAGGAAACTTAACCCAGTATACTAAAGTCTCAACGACAGAATGAGAGAAACCGAGATACACAGAGCGAGAGAGAGAGAGAGACGGGGGGGTGGGAGTTAGTGAGTGAGTGAGTGAGACAGAAACAGAGGGAAAATTAACTGGCTAGTTTAAAAAGGTGTGTGTGGGGGGTGGGGGGGGGTGGGGGGGGGGGATATACAGTAAAACTATTTCCCCCGAAAAAGAGAAATAGTTTGAAATACCAACACATGATGAATTAATTCAGGAGTTAAGAAAAAAAAAGAACTTAAAATTAACAGAATGAAGCACGATGTCGTCGAATGTGACATGTTCATAACACACGTTGCTTGCATGCAATCATATTCAGTCAACCAATCAAATTATCCATGAAATCGACCGGAGAAAGACTTAAAGACCGCCCTTTTTTTTCTTGAAGTAGGTGTCACATATTTCTTAGGACTACAAAAAGCAAGAAACACCAAGTTCTTTAAGATATCGTTTTTCAATCCACTTTCAGCAAGCTGATTATCACATTGTCTAAACGAAGTCGACTATATGTGAAAGTGAAGGCATTCAGCCAGAAAAAAAACAAATCAACAAACAAAAATCCATGACAGTTCCTTTCATCTAAGCACAGTGAGAAAAATATTTATAGCCATTCTCTCTCTCTCTCTCTCTCTCTCTCTCTCTCTCTGTGTGTCTGTGTGTGTGTGTGTGTGTGTGTGTGTGTGTGTGTGTGTGTGTGTGTGTGTGTGTGTGTGAATGTCTGTCTGTTTCTCTGTCTGTCTCTGTCTATCCCTCTCTCTCTCTCTCTCCCTTCTCTCTCTCTCTCTCCCCCTCACGTTGTTGCTGCTGTTGCGCGCGTGCGGTGAGCGCCATACATAAGGACCGTCTTTGAACATCTCCAAATCAATTTCACATTTACTGTATGATCTGAAGTCTTTGCCTCTGCACCTCCCATTTCTATCTTTAGATGGAATGCATTCAAGCCAGGATAGATTTTTAAATCTGCTCTTTCAATTTTTTTTTCATTTGTCTATTTATTTTTAATGATGGGAGTAATTTCGTCTTGGTATTTCTTGTTCTTATATTTTCTCCCTCTCTCTCTTTTATGTCTTTTTTTCCAACTCTTTACATCTGCTAACGAATCTATTTGTATGTGATGTGGTACCTCTGTGTGGGGTTGTCTTTTAATATCTCTCTCTCTCTCTCTCTCTCTCTCTCTCTCTCTCTCTCTCTCTCTCTCTCTCTCTCTCTCCTCTGTCTCTGTCTCTGTCTGTCTCTCTCTGTCTCTTGGACTCGGAATGCGCGAATAAACTTTCGTTAATTTGTTGTTGGTTTGTTTTTGTTTTGTTTGTTTCTTTTTAGCAAGAGGCAGCCCAAGAACAGTGGTGATCGTTGCAACGAAACATGTATTTTATGAATTCGTCAAGTTTATACATATTTAGTTTTTACTGCGCTTGAGAATATAAAGAACCCTAAAAACTGCATGTCCCGATGAAATAACTCGTGAATTATGAACTGAACTGCCCATGGGAAGAAGAATACTCACAGTCTTGACTAAATAATTCTTCAAATGCTGTAAATTTCCATATAAGGGTGTTTTCTTTCCTGAAAACTGTTGTCAACCGATCACTCTGTCGCCCCATAATAAGAAAGTTCATACATCATTACGCCAATACAGAAAGAGATGTACATTTTCATAAGGGTGTTTTCTTTCCTGAAAACTGTTGTCAACCGATCACTCTGTCGCCCCATAATAAGAAAGTCTGCACATCATGATACCAAGACAGATACAGAGGTTTACTTTTTATGAAGGAAAACAACAACAACACGGATAGTGTATGCCTCTGATCCTGTCCCCAGCTGCTTTCCCTTCCCAATGGTGTTCACAAGTGTAGGCACTTCTTCTTTTTCTGTTTTCTTCTTCTTTTTCTTACACCTTTTGAGACATCGGCAGCGACAAATCATCACATGCATATCAACACGGTCTGTTGCCATCAAAACAAAGCAGTGTTGCTGTCGTATGCATGTACGTTTGGTGACCGACAACAAAACATGTCAAGACGGCAAAACGTAAGCTCACCTCCATCCGAACACGTACACACGCACAAACACACAGGCACAGAGAGAGAAAGAGAGAGAGAGAGAGAGAGAGAGAGAGAGAGAGAGAGAGAGAGAGAGAGAGAGAGAGAGAGAGAGAGAGAGAGAGAGAGAATTTTTAAAAGATATTCAAAATTCGAATATCACAGGAAATTTTCCCAGTCAGGTGATGCTAACAGATGATGAATGTATACAAACAAGATCAGGGAAATTTGTTTATGAATGTTGTCGCAATTTATTGCATTAACTGATTAATTGTGCATTTTTCAATCATTCATTTATTCATTCATTTACCATTGCACTTGTGTTTTATAAACCTTAAGGTTTCATGACAATAAAATATATTCTAATCTATTCTATTCATTCACACACACACACACAGAGAGAGAGAGAGAGAGAGAGAGAGAGAGAGAGAGAGAGTCTGCATCAACTCACCTTCCTCACTCCCTACTAGGAACCCTGCTTCCTTCCCCCACTCATCCTCGCATTCGCTTCAGCCGTCCTTCCCTCCCCCTCCCCCTCCCCCTATTCATCTGGCAGTGGTTAACGTTGACAAAGTGGTGCTGAAAGAGAAGCAGGCAGTCTGGAAAAGAGCGACAGAAGTGGAACCCTCTTATCGGCTGAATGCAGTTCCCTACACATTGCAGCATGTCCTGCACTCTAAATAAGGACGTGATTCAATGATGTCAATCGAGTGCCTCCGGACTTTTTTTTTTTTTTTTTTTACACACACAAACACACACACACACACACACACACACACACATATATATATATATATATATATATATATATATATATATATATATATACATGTATTTGCAGCCCCTATTTCCCGCTCCTTCCCAGTACAGTAGAACGGCATTCACATCTTCCACCGGTCCTCTACTATGTACAGCCACGCCCACACTCAAGTCTTCCGAACACCCGGCGTCTGTAGAGTCTACAGGGAACTGTCAATGGGAGAGGGGGGCGAGGGGTGGGGAGGGGGTTGGGGGGGTAAGGAAGGAGCGGGGGTATGGAGGGGGGGTCACTATGAAGTCACACGCCAGAGGAGATCCTGCACTGCCCCGATGTGTGTCACATGGGTGGCGTTGCTCAGCGAGGTTCCCAGTTCCGATCCCTTGTGTAGAGGTCACAATCCGCTGAGCGACCTGGTGATTGTTTTGTCACTGAGTACACGCTCCCTGTGGGCAGCGGAATGATTGTTTTGTCACTGTGTACACGCCCTCTGTGGAGCGGAATGATTGCTTTGTCATTGTTTTGTCACTGTGTACACGCCCTCTGTGGAGCGGAATGATTGCTTTGTCATTGTTTTGTCACTGTGTACACGCCCTCTGTGGAGCGGAATGATTGCTTTGTCATTGTTTTGTCACTGTGTACACGCCCTCTGTGGAGCGGAATGATTGCTTTGTCATTGTTTTGTCACTGTGTACACGCCCTCTATGGAGCGGAATGATTGCTTTGTCATTGTTTTGTCACTGTGTACACGCCCTCTATGGAGCGGAATGATTGCTTTGTCATTGTTTTGTCACTGAGTGCACGCCCTCTGTGGAGCGGAATGATTGCTTTGTCATTGTTTTGTCACTGTGTACACGCCCTCTATGGAGCGGAATGATTGCTTTGTCATTGTTTTGTCACTGAGTGCACGCCCTCTATGGAGCGGAATGATTGTTTTATCACTGAGCACACGCGCTGTCGGGAGCGGAATGATTGTTTTGTCACTGAGTACATGCCCTCATGCGTGTGTGTGTGTGCGCGCGCGCGCGCGCGTGTGTGTATGTATGTGTGTGTGTGTTCTCCGTCTCTTCATACTTTTTTTTATGCCACCTTAGCACACGTGTTTTCATAACGTATAACATCATCCCCCTAAAGGAGGCAATCCATTGCTGTACGACAGTCCAATCCCAACGTATATCCAGGTCACCCAAGGCAAGGCAAGAAGTTTGTTTCGTGTGTGCCCTCTGGGGGCATTGGAACATGACACACATTCATCTTTTACACATATCATGCAAATGAAAAAGAGTGATGTCAGAAACTAGACATAGGCTCATTCGCAATCACTCAGTATACACATTAACAAGTTACATTTCACTCAACATAAAAACACACAGGAAAATCTCTTATCAATAGACAAAACATTGATGAAATGAACTATGTATAGAAGAAACAAAGGATTTAAGTTTTCATAGTATTTTGTTCTCTTTTTTTTAAAATTTTTTTAAGAAAACTGTGAGTAGAATTTAATGGAATTGGGGCAGGGGGGATTCTATTGTATCTTGATAAACATTTTTGTCAGATGCTTTCAAAATATAGGCACACAAACAAACAGTGAAATTCAACAGCGATGCCGTTTGTGCCGTTGTGCCATTTATCACAGATGCTTTCATTTCTGAGTAAATTGTCAAAACGCTGTCAATTAACAGGCAAATCGTTCGTTTATTTATTTATAGTCTGTTCATCTAAGATGATGACATTAGACTGAAAATTAACAGGCAAAGGATCATTGGTTGTTCTAAACTTTACTAACTCAATTACACAATCATTAAAAATTTTGGTAACACTGTAAAATAAGCATCTTGGCCAGAGTTTGGTTTGAACATCCTGTAATTGACACACATATCGTTATCGACACGTCAGTACCAAACTTGCAACAACAAAAAAAACCAAAAAAAAACCAAAAAAAAAAACCCGGATCTTTTCACTAACGTTATACTTTTTGAACAACCTGAAACATCCAACCGAAACTCGCGGCAGCCTATCAAGGTCCAGGGATGGGCAGCATGAGCGAACTTAACAACGCTAAGTTTTCTTATCGCTAAGAATGTTCCTAACCCCACGGTGAATTCCAAATACTTGGGAACATTCTTAACTCGAAGCAAACTTAGCGCTGCAAAAGATCACCTCATGCAACCTGGCCCAGTGCCGTGTTGAATGAGCGAACTTACCGTCGCTACCCGGCCCAGTGCCGTCTTCATGAGTGATCTCAGCGTCGCTACCCGGCCCAATGCCGTGTTGCATGAGCGATCTTAGCGTCGCTACCCGGCCCAGTTCTGTGGTGCATGAGCGTTCTTAGCGTCGCTACCCGGCCCAGTGCCGTCTTCATGAGCGATCTTAGCGTGGCTACCCGGCCCAGTGCCGTGCTGCATGAGCGATCTTAGCGTCGCTACCTGGCCCAGTGCCGTGTTGCATGAGTGATCTCAGCGTCGCTACCTGGCCCAGTGCCGTCTTCATGAGCGATCTTAGCGTCGCTACTCGGCCCAGTGCCGTGCTGCATGAGCGATCTTAGCGTCGCTACCCGGCCCAGTGCTGTGGTGCATGAGCGTTCTTAGCGTCGCTACCCGGCCAAGTGCCATGTTGCATGAACGATCTTAGCGTCGCTACCCGGCCCAGTGCCGTGTTGCATGAGCGATTTTAGCGTCGCTACCTGGCCCAGTGCCGTGTTGCATGAGTGATCTCAGCGTCGCTACCTGGCCCAGTGCCGTCTTCATGAGCGATATCGGCGTCGCTACCCAGCCCAGTGCTGTGTTGCATGAGCGTTCTTAGCAGCGCTACCCGGCCCAGTGCCGTGTTGCATGAGCGATCTTAGCGTCGCTACCTGGCCCAGTGCCGTGTTGCATGAGCGATCTCAGCGTCGCTACCTGGCCCAGTGCCGTCTTCATGAGCGATCTTAGCGTCGCTACCCGGCCCAGTGCTGTGTTGCATGAGCGTTCTTAGCGTCGCTACCCGGCCCAGTGCCGTGTTGCATGAGCGATCTTAGCGTCGCTACCCGGCCAAGTGCCGTGTTGCATGAGCGATCTTAGCGTCGCTACCTGGCCCAGTGCCGTGTTGCATTAGTGATCTAAGCGTCGCTACCCGGCCTAGTGCCGTGTTGCATGGGCGATCTTAGCGTCGCTACCCGGCCCAGCGCCTTGTTGCATGAGCGATCTTAGCGTCGCTACCCGGCCCAGTGGCTTGTTGCATGAGCGATCTTAGCGTCGCTACCCGGCCCAGTGCCTTGTTGCATGAGCGATCTTAGCGTCGCTACCCGGGCAAGTGCCGTGTTGCATGAGTGATCTCAGCGTCGCTACCTGGCCCAGTGCCGTCTTCATGAGCGATCTTAGCGTCGCTACTCGGCCCAGTGCCGTGCTGCATGAGCGATCTTAGCGTCGCTACCCGGCCCAGTGCTGTGGTGCATGAGCGTTCTTAGCGTCGCTACCCGGCCAAGTGCCATGTTGCATGAACGATCTTAGCGTCGCTACCCGGCCCAGTGCCGTGTTGCATGAGCGATTTTAGCGTCGCTACCTGGCCCAGTGCCGTGTTGCATGAGTGATCTCAGCGTCGCTACCTGGCCCAGTGCCGTCTTCATGAGCGATATCGGCGTCGCTACCCAGCCCAGTGCTGTGTTGCATGAGCGTTCTTAGCAGCGCTACCCGGCCCAGTGCCGTGTTGCATGAGCGATCTTAGCGTCGCTACCTGGCCCAGTGCCGTGTTGCATGAGCGATCTCAGCGTCGCTACCTGGCCCAGTGCCGTCTTCATGAGCGATCTTAGCGTCGCTACCCGGCCCAGTGCTGTGTTGCATGAGCGATCTTAGCGTCGCTACCCGGCCCTGCTAGTGCCGTGTTGCATGAGCGATCTTAGCGTCGCTACCCGGCCCAGTGCCGTGTTGCATGAGCGATCTTAGCGTCGCTACCTGGCCCAGTGCCGTGTTGCATGAGTGATCTCAGCGTCGCTACCTGGCCCAGTGCCGTGTTGCATGGCCGATCTTAGCGTCGCTACCCGGCCCAGTGCCTTGTTGCATGAGCGATCTTTGCGTCGCTACCCGGCTCAGCTAGTGTCGTGTTGCATGGGCGATCTTAGCGTCGCTACCCGGCCCAGTGCCGTGTTGCATGAGCGATCTTAGCGTCGCTACCCGGCCCAGTGTCATGTTGCATGAGCGATCTTAGCGTCGCTACCCGGCCCAGTGACGTGCCGTGTTGCATGAGCGATCTTAGCGTCGCTACCCGGCCCAGTGCTGTGTTGCATGAGCGTTCTTAGCGTCGCAGCCCGGCCCAGTGCCGTGTTGCATGAGCGATCTTAGCGTTGCTACCCGGCCAAGCTAGTGCCGTGTTGCATGAGCGATCTTAGCGTCGCTACCCGGGCAAGTGCTGTGTTGCATGAGCGATCTTAGCGTCGCTAATTTTGCTTAGCGCTGATCGCGTTTATGATTGTCCCAAGCCCGCGCCAGTTCCATAGACATGGGTCAATTCTTGACGCTTAACAATTTTTTTAGCGCTCCTTCGTGAAGCGCTGAATGTCGGAATGTGTATCGCTGAATCCTTATCAGCAGACTGCATGCATTCATCAGAGGGGGCAGTCGCACTGCGTGGTCTTATGACAGTGCATAGGATGCCTACATCTTTTCAAAAATCATACTGATTGAATGCACGGGGTGTGTGTAAGTGTATGTACATCTTGTACATATATTTTGCTCTCTTTTTTCAATCAATGTATGTGTCTCTGATCCCTGGGGCGTGTCTTTAGGATGTAGGATATAATCATATTTGAACGGTGGTCCTGGAAGGAGGTTATGGACGTTTAATTTAAGAATTAACAATGACATGAAAAAAAAAAGAATTCCTTGTCTTAACACCCATTTTCATATGTAAAAGCCATGTGGCAAGAACTACTTTTTTTTTTCTTAGTATAAGGACCCGTTATTTAACTCTTTCAACACCTTTCCTAACCCCAGTCCTTATATTAGCTGTGCACGGTGACAGGACCATGAAGCACAGGAACAACAAAAAACACACTCTGCTATGCTTCCACCACCACCATCCCTCTCTGCTCCTCATTTCCTATATCTTTATCGGACTGTTCATGTTGACTAATTGATGTTGGAAGACGAACAGGCGGTCTAAAAAGGAAGAGAACTAGAATTCTATCATCCATTAATAAACGTAGTTCCCTCAGATTGCAGTTTGTTTGTTTTTTCTTTCTATTCTGCGCATTTCGTAAGGATGCGAGTTTTCAGTGTCAAGCGAGTGCGTCCAGTAATGTCACCCCACTCATCCCCCTCCCTCCTTTCTTGTCTGTCAGTGAGTATGTCTGTCTGTCTGTCTCTCCGTTCTTTTAAAGGAAAGGAATGCGTTATATTAACCGAATCAAAGACGTCTGCCTGTTAATGTGTCAGGAAACAACAAGAATTGTTATGTGGATGCTAATGGATGGATCAGAATCACATCTGGACCCCAAAACACACGTCATTTCCGAAGACAAAGCGTAAAAGCATTTACGGAACGGGGCTCCCCCGAAATCCTTAAGTTGCTGGAGATATCTTGGGCACATGGGGCTCATTAGCCTTGAACGACAATCCGTCTAGGAGAAGGAGACTCCAATCATCTTCAATCACCGGTATGTGTGACGGGACATTAAACAAAATTCCTCCCTCCCCCAAAAATCAAACCATGAGCTGCTCCGAAAGCGGAACATGGCGTAAGACAGCGGGCAAACCTCCTACACAGCGTCACAGAGAAAACCGGACATGTACGCATCCTACCCATTACGACTGGAGATACATGAAAGAAAGGGTAACCTGGCAACGGATTATTCAAACGTTATCACAGTTTCATAGATCAGTTCCGTTTGAACCTATATTATGGTATTGGCTGCGACAGCTGAAGAAGTTGATACGAAACGAATGAAAACGATAGTGAGTCCAGCAAATGCAATGCATTCGTGCACATTTTGCAAATCTCTCTTGCATTCGTCTTCTTCTACTACCACTACCACTACTACTACTACTACTATTTCTTCTTCTTCGTCTTCTTCTATTACGAATACTTCTACTTTAACTATTACTTCTTCTTCTTCTGCTTCTTCTTCCACTAATATATCTTCAACCATTTTTCTTTTTTTCTTTTTCTCCTTCTTCTCCTTCTTCTTTTTCTGTCTGCTTTTCCTCCTCCTACCCTCTTCCTTCATTTTCTTCAAATCTCTTTTGTCAAAACGTTTATAATAGACGTAATGATGTGACCGATAAACTATTTGGTTATATATATATATATATATATATATATATATATATAGAGAGAGAGAGAGAGAGAGAGAGAGAGAGAGAGAGAGAGAGAAAGAAGCAAAATACGAACAAAAAAACAAATTGCCTGAAAAAGGGTATTCTATTTCAGAAAAAAAACTGATTATCAAACTAATAACATTTTGTTGTTGTTGTTGTATTTCTATTTCAAGACTTTTCACAATCAGGCTTTATTTGTGTTCACAAATAGGTGTTTGTTTTCATACAGATTTTTTTTTTTTTTTTTTTAATATTCCGACAAAATGAAATAATTCCTTTAAGCGTAAAATGTTATTTCTGTACCGTTGCAACGTCATGATCTTTTAACGCTTTTCTTTTTCATTTTGTATATTGTGGGTGGGTTGTTTGCAGGAATGAACGCACACGTATGTACAAGGTTCACAATAGCCCGCATGAAATGTGTGTGTGTGTGTGTGTGTGTGTGTGTGTGTGTGTGTGTTTGCGCGAGAAGATGAGAGAGAGAGAGAGAGAGAGGTAGACACAAGACCGACAAACAGACAGGCATGTAACAAAACTGGCCATGGCAAGCAACTGAACATACATACACTCAACAAAGTTAAAAAAAAAATCTAACACACACACACACACACACACACACACACACACACACACACACACACACACACACACACACACACACACGCAGACCGTAAAACGTCAGCAGTGAAAACAGACAGCAGAGAAGGCACCATTTAGTGCCCAGTAGATTGCAGGCTGCTGTTCCCTGCCCGGCCCCCGCCCCCACCCTCCCCCATACCCACCACCCCGCAGGGAAGCAATCATTCACTGACACAGGTTGAGCACAAGCACAGAGTAA
>NC_134899.1:27926620-27939120 GCF_041734735.1 Babylonia areolata | reverse complement strand
CACACACACACACACACACACACACACACACACGAGGATATATGTTGTCGATGTCATAGACACAATGTTTACCTAAAGTCTATTCAGATGCATTCTCACAAATGTCAATACGTCGGCAAGGTTGCGAAGATGCTGAACTATTGCTTGAAGTCAATCACATGCGAGTTTTGACATTAGATTATTGATCATATATGTTCGTTTACCTCTCTCTCTCTCTCTCTCTCTCTCTCTCTCTCTCTCTCTCCTGTATGTGTAAGTGAGCGCGCGCGCGCGTGTGTCAGTGTGCGTGCGTGTGTGTGTGTGTGTGTGTGTGTGTGTGTGTATGTGTGTGGGGGGGCAGAGAGTGGGGAGAGAGAGAGGAAAAGACAAGACAAGACAAGACAAGACAAGACACAAGTTTTTATTTCGAGGATAATATATAAGCACTGGCGAGCTTTCTTACATCCAGTCCCCACCCTGAAAAGTGTCTACTTAAACCACTCCCATCACAAAGCGGAAACAACAAACACCAGGAGACACATATTATTTTCGAAGCGCATCCCTTCCTAAAAAATCTGCACGGCGAAGTGTTCTTCGGATTCAAGACTGGTGTAGGATGTACGTCGGAGGTGTCTCTTCTCTTTCCATTCAGTCTCTGTGTTTCTTCTCTTTCCATTCAGTCTGTGTGTTTCCTCTCTTTCCATTCAATCTGTGTGTTTCTTCTCTTTCCATTCAGTCTGTGTGTTCTTCTCTTTCCATTCAGTCTCTGTGTTTCTTCTCTTTCCATTCAGTCTCTGTGTTTCTTCTCTTTCCATTCAGTCTGTGTGTTTCTTCTTTTTCCATTCAGTCTGTGTGTTTCTTCTCTTTCCATTCAGTCTGTGTGTTTCTTCTTCTCTTTCCATTCAGTCTGTGTGTTTCTTCTTTTTCCATTCAGTCTGTGTGTCTCTTTTCTTTCCATTCAGTCTGTGTGTTTCTTCTCTTTCCATTCAGTCTGTGTGTTTCTTCTCTTTCTATCCAGTCTGCGTGTTTCTTCTCTTTCCATTCGGTCTGTGTGTTTCTTCTCTTTCCATTCAGTCTGTGTGTTTCTTCTCTTTCCATTCAGTCTGTGTGTTTCTTCTTCTCTTTCCATTCAGTCTGTGTGTTTCTTCTTCTCTTTCCATTCAGTCTGTGTGTTTCTTGTGTGTTTCTTCTCTTTCCATTCAGTCTGTGTTCAAAGGTTAGCAAAGCGCCGAGGGAAAAAAAAACAGACACAACAAAGCGATACATGGCGAGAAAAAGAAAAACAAAGAAAAAAAAAGAAACAAGGTACGTGCTCGTTTAGTGTCAATTTCTCAAGACAACGGCTTAAAAATGTTTGCTATCCATCCCCCGTATCGTGTGGCGTCGTCGTCACAGATTCGAGCGAGAGAACAGAATGACATGCCGACAACAAACTCGAAAAGCTAAACGTTCAACACGTTAACTGGTCTCTCCGATATCGCGCTTGTCTACTGGAAATAAGAGGCAGTTTAAACACCATCTCTTTGTCTGTCTGTCTGTCTGTCTGTCTCTGTCTGACTCTCTCTCTCTCTTCAATCAGAAATAGTTTCTATGATCGTAAAAGAAGTATCTTGCTAAGGAGAAAGGGAGGAGGAGATAGTGAGAGAGAGAGAGAAGAAAAAGAGACATAGAGAGGGTGCAGCAGGGAGAAAGAGGGTGGTGGTGGTGGTGGGTTTGGGGGGTAGACAGAGAGACAGACAGACACAGACCAAACAAGGCAGAAGAGAAAGAGAACGACAGATAGAGAATGGGGACCATAAACAGGTAGAGAGAACGGAAGAAAGAAAGACAGAGGCAGATGAGAGAGATAAATGAAAGAGAGAGAGAGAGTGATGAAGAGAGGGGAAAGAGACACGGACACGGACACGGACGTTGTTTTATTGCCATTGACAACACTATCCTTTGGCAAGGGGGGCAATGTATGAACAAAAGAATAACGGCGGTTTACAGAGAAATTGACACATTGCTAAGAGTAAAAAGATAATCAACCACAAACAACAACAACAAAATCATAAAATACAACATGTTGTTAAGATTATAAAGGAAAATTTAAAAAAAGCTCGACCATCCATCTTTCTACAAAGTCATTCAGAATTGTAAACTTTGGAGCTGGCATCTGGGTAACAGTGTTTTTTTCGATAACTATAAGGCTCCCGAAGATAATTTCTTTTTCCGACAATCCCAAGCTAGGGCGATAAATTTCGCTAGTGATCGTATTCTTACTTCATCATCTATCAAAAAGCGTACTGGTAAGGTTCATGTTCTCTAGGTTTTCACCGTTGAAAATTAAGCATTTCTTTCGAATGTCTTCATAATACTTATGCATAAACAGGGACAGGGGAAAGATAATATACAGAGTGACTGAGAGAGACACAAAGAGACAGAAAGAAACACAGAGAGACAGAGGGGAGTGTGTGTGTGTAAGAGAGAGAGATAGAGAGTCAGAGACGGGCGCAATAGCCGAGTGGTTAAAGCGTTGGACTGTCAATCTGAGGGTCCCGGGTTCGAATCACGGTGATGGCGCCTGGTGGGTAAAGGGTGGAGATTTTTACGATCTCCCAGGTCAACATATGTGCAGACCTGCTAGTGCCTGAACCCCCTTCGTGTGTATATGCAAGCAGAAGATCAAATACGCACGTTAAAGATCCTGTAATCCATGTCAGCGTTCGGTGGGTTATGGAAACAAGAACATACCCGGCATGTTCACCCCCGAAAACGGAGTATGGCTGCCTACATGGCGGGGTAAAAACGGTCATACACGTAAAAGCCCACTCGTGTACATACGAGTGAACGTTGGAGTCGCAGCACACGAACGCAGAAGAAGAAGGAGAGTCAGAGACAGACAGACTGAGGACAGGGACCTAAAGAAAGACAAGGGGGAGGGAGAGAGACAAGGAGGGGAAGAGAGAGAGACAGATAGGGAAAAGGACATACAAGGAAACAGACATAAATACACAACCAGACAGACAGACAGACAGAAAGCGACAGACTGAGAGAAAAAGACAAGAGAGGTCAGACAGACAGACAGACAGGCGAACATAGGCATACCACACAAACACACAGACGAACATAGGCATTTGACACAGACAAACGAACATAAGCATACCACACAGACAGACAGAGAGACGAACACAAGCAGAACAGGCAGACAGAGAGACAGACAGGCAGACAGACAAACAGACGAACGGAGGCATACAAACAGAAGGGAAGGCTGAGAGAGAGCTCCGATACATTTCAGCCAATCGAAACCGATCCTCACAACACCATACCAAACGACCGTCATTAGGAAAGTAACTGAACACGAGGCATCCTATTCGGCTCGCTAAAGGACCCGACTCGGCGAAAGAAAAACAAACAAACAAACCAGAAATACACACACAAAATCAAACGAACAAACCCTGCTGGTTCATGTCGACGAACGATCGCCTTAACTTTTTTTTTTTTTAATGGCCAAGTCTGCTAGCGTCCCTCTCGAAATTCAAGCAACACAATACTCCGAACTGCTGTTGTTTCCATTTCGTTTACTTGTTCGTTTGGTACTTCCTTTCTCCCAACGAGGTCATTAAGAAATAAGTCGCGATAACATGAGATCATAATTATGAAATAAAATAAAATAGAACCCCGACCTTTCTTTTTCTTGATCCAAACCAGTCTAAACGACAGTGAAAAAGAACATGTGATCAGTACTTCGGTGATTGGAGGGGGAGAGAGAGAGAGGAGGGTGGGGGTGGGGGGTAGAGAGGAGAGAGATATGAAGAGAGAGAGAGATAGGGAGAGAGAGAGGGGGGGGGGGGGAGGAGGGGGTTTCCAAAGCCTTTCGCCGGCAGCCATTTGGGATTATTACATTTCCGGAGAGACAGTCTAAAACCGCTAGCGCTGTCAGCCGTCTTGGATTACTACATTTCCTGGGGAACCAACTGAACCATAATTCCTTTAATTAAAAATCCGGAAGGCTTTCGACGAGAATATGTGAACTAAAAAAAAAAAAAAAAGTAATACAGAGAGAGGGAGGAGGGGGGGGCACACAGAGAGAGGGGGACATGGAGAGAGAGGGGCAAAGAGAGAGAGACGTAGAAAGAGAGGGGGCAGAGAGAGAGAGAGGGACAGAGAGAGCGAGAGAGGGACAGAGAGAGAGAGACACAGAGAGAGAGAGAGAGGGGGGGACAGAGAGACAGATAGAGAAAGAGAGGGGCAGAGAGAGAGAGAGAGAGAGAGAGAGAGAGAGAGAGAGAGAGAGAGAGCAAAGAATGAAGAAAAAAGTAAAGAAAAACGAAGACATGTTTGCAACTTACAAATCGCTCAGAGGGAATTGTAACGTGTGCACATGCTCTGCATCAATAAAGTGAATGAACAAAATATATGCATTCTGTTTTCAAATAAATCAATGCATGTTCGTCAATATGTTGCTGATAACCGAACAATAAAATATCATAGTATTCTACATCATGTTATACTTAAGCCCGACTGATTACACTTTGAAAAACCCCGACTTTATTTTCATTTTTAATATTTTGACCATTGACATTTTAACTTGACTGATTAGGGTATTGTTTCGGCAGAGGATTATTGTTTTTATGGGGAAACGCATTTTATTACGGTTTTCCACACTCCACCCAGTTGTCAATGGATATCTGACTTTGACTGAGAAAAAGTTATAACAAAACAGTCTCAAAGTCTGTGGCCTTTCATGCCCTGCTCTCATGGTGACCTCAGTTTCGATACCCCTCCACTTCTGTGCTTGGGGTGAGTCCTGTCAATGTCTTCAGTTTCGGCAGATTCATGGGGAGCTGTTGTTTGAGGGACGTGGTGGCGGTCTCCACTCTGGGAGGGACGCTCACTCAGTCTGGCTCCGCGACTAAGCCATTATTGTCGTTAGTAGGGGGCTTAGTAGGTGGTGTCCTAAATACGTTAAATCAGAACAGGCGCCACTGAACACCACCGAAGTGACTCAGCAGCAGTGCAGGGTCTCCTCTGGTGTGTGGCCTCCTGGCGACCTAACATCGTTCGTTCCCTGCGGACTGCCGATGCTGGAACTGTGACGGACCAGCCCGGGTGTGGCCGTGTATGGGGGAATCTAAATGAGCGGCGTGGAAAAAAAAAAAGTTATAACTGCGGAAGGAGGGGATTGAACCTCAACCCAACTTTCCCAGACACGGTGGATATCATGATTTCACTGCCCCGGTGGCCGCAATTGCAAGGTCCAGAGACAGAGAAAGAACGGCGGGTGGGCTTTAAAGTGAATGACTCTTTTTACCCCCGCCATGTAAGCAGTCAAACTCCGTAATTTGAGATGTGCATGCCGAGAATGTTCTTGTTTCCACAACCAACCGAACGCTAACATGGATGACGTGCGTGTTTGATCTATTGCATGTGTATACACACGAAGGGGGTTCAGGCACCAGCGGGTCTGCACATCTGTTGACCTGAAGAGATATCCACTCTTTACCCACCAGTGGTGCCGGTTGCATTGCTTGGTTCTAACTTTTTGACAGTTACACGTGACTACATGCCTACGTTGACCGAACTACACCATTGGTCAGTTTTCATCTCCGAGCGGAGGACGAACATTTCTCATTCAGTATCTTGTATCGAATAAAAAGGTGCAGGAAATCTGGTTCACGGGGCAAAACAATTACTATAGGAAGTCTGAACAGAACAGAATAGAAGACACAGCACAGCGACTGACCTTGACCCTATACCTTTAAACCAATCCGCTGACCCCCACCCCACTTCCACACCCCATCCTCCAAAATCTCGTCCGCCCTCATCCTCATTCTCCAGCATCTCAATGAACTCTCTCTCGAACCACCACCACCATCACCACCACCACCACAATTACCGCCTATGTCATTGCCTATATTCCTTTATATCCATCACCCCCTCTCTCCATTACCCTCCATTCCCACATTTTCAGCACCACACAGAAAACAAGGAACATACAAAACCATATTAAACCAACCCTCTGCCCCCCCTCCCAAACAAAAACAAAAAAAAACAAAAAAAAAACCAAAAAAACCCCACACCTTTGCTGGATATTCATGAAAAGCCACACACGCGTGCGTGGCTCGGCTCGGCTCGCTCGTCCATCCAAACCCCTCTGCGATGACAGCGAAGCGCGAACAATTCGATATCAAAGCCGGAAAAAAAAACAAAAAAAACAAAAGGCCGGCTTGTCATCCGCGCTGACGCTCACACCGCCTTTTATGAGGCTCGTGCTTGTGGCCGGGCCTTTGTCATAACGCCGTTTCAGTTTTAACGACGACCGCCTGCCCGTCCCGGGGGCCTCGTTGGGTCAGACTCCCCCCTGCTCCCCCCCCCCACTCCCCTCCCCCCGCCACCCCCCTACCCACCCCCTTGCTTCTCATCGTGGCAGACAATTGAATCCGCCAGTGGCTACGGGAGGGGGGGAGGCGACGACCCCGGACCAGCAATGCGATACAACAAGCAATGAATTCCCATCCAAGGCGGCCGCCGCCGCTGCTGCGGCCCCCGAGTGTTTAAGTGAATGACGTGTGAGAGCATGGGAAGGGGTGGTAGGGCGGGGGTGGGGTGGGGGGAGGAGGAAAGGAAGATGGATGAATGGTTGGAGGGAGGGAGGGAAGGAAGATGGATGGATGGATGGAGGGAGGGAGGGAGGGAGGGCTGGCTGGCTGGATGGGTAGATGGATGAGGAGTGCGCGAGAGGTGTCCAGTCTGCTACATGCTAAGTGAAGGTAATTGAGACGTTTGTCAAATTTGCGGGCTCAGCTGGGGGTCGGCGTCGGTGGGAAATCATATTCGTTCATGACATTGACAGGTCGCTTTCGTTACGTCGTCGCCTTGATAGTCGGGTGCTATACTGAGACTGCTGCAGGCGTACAAAGGGATGGAGAGATAATAATGGGGGTTGAAGCAATGGAGACGCTTGTCGGAATGTTACCCCGCTGTGCAGGATGAGCAAGGGAACGGTACAGTCAGGCAACAGGGACGATGATTTATTGGGAGTGTCACTTTTCGGTTGTACTCCGTTTACAGATTCAGGTTATGTTTAATTAACTCCTCGTCTTACATTCGGGGCGAGCATGTCCATGTATATCGCCTACAGATAATACATTCTGTGTCACTAGAGAAAATAAAACAGTGATAAAACTTAAACCGCAAACAACATTTACACAGAACAAAGCTTTGCTTAAAAGTGCACTTAAATGGCATGCGAAAAAAAATAAGTTTATTCCATATACTGTGATCATTCTAAACAAAAGATTAATATTAACAAGAAAAAAAAAGAACTTATTTCAAGAACGACAAAGAAACCAATCATCAATAGAAATATCGCAAATGAGTGTCTTCACAGAACCAGGAGCATGGTTAGCAAAACTCGGCGTTCAGTTACGTTGTTTCATTCTGAGAGAGAAAACCACCATAGAGAGTCTTTATCTTTTGGATGATGAGACTGTGGTAAATAAAGAATAATCCTGACATTTTCTCTTCTACTTCATAATATTGTCGGTCATACAAAAGGCAGAGCATTTCTTAATCATGTTGATATTGTTACACTGTATTTTCTTTCTTTTCTATTAGCCTTTTTTTTCTTTTACTTATGACTTAATCTATGCCCTGGGGTCACCCTTCTCGATGATTATCCCATGTGGTATGAGGGATTAGGAAACGAATTCAGAATACAATATACTTTATGTTTTCAACAAGATAAATTCATTTGCGGTGTAAAAAACATAATGATGATGATGGAGTCTCCAGTCGGACCGACGGATGAGTAGGCAGGCAGACGTATCTGTAGGTGTGTGTCCTCATGTGGGATACGAGGCCGATTATGGATGCGCAGCACTTCCCACAGGTGTTGCAAGGGAAAACGTCTCCAGAAGTTGAGCCCTGCTTTCTTCGCTCACGCTTCTCCTTAATGGCCAGCGTTCTCTTGTTTTCAAACGTCTTTATGCCACTTGAGCACAGCATCCTCCAGCGAGAGCGGTCAAGAGCATCAGTTTCCCAGGAAGCGATTTCTATGTCACAAGACATAAACAATACACGAAAATCACAGTCAGTCAACATGTATGCACAAAAAGACATGGAATGATTAGATGTCAACTCATGCAACCCATGCGAACAATCAATAATCACAGTGACGACAACAACAACAGAAACCCTTAAAAGGCAACAGAGTTGTTGTTGTCTCGTTCGTCATTTATCAGATGGATTCCCCCGTCTCCTCGACGAAGACGGCAGTACGTCGCAGGTCCTCCAGTCCTCCGTAGAGATTCCGGGCCGCTGAGATTGGGTCGGGCCAGGTTTTCTCTCGGAGCGCTTGGTGGATTGGGCAGTACTGCAGCAGATGTTCTGTTGTCTGGCTGCCTGTTCTGCAGGGGCACTGCTCTGTGTCGCCGATACGGAGTTTCGTGGTAACAGAGTAAAACATTCATATATCATCACAGCCATACACGTACAATAAAAATCACAGATAAAGGATTGGTATAGAACAGCAAACTTAAAGTAGACATCCAGACATAAAATAACAATATGCAATTCAACAGTATTTTGAGTTGAAATGGCATAATCCATGTACATACATTATGGCAACAGACCTGAACTTGGTAATATCGGTATACGAAGGAATGGAAGGACATGACACTACAATGTCGTGACGCCGGAAAACTTAGAACGTGTGAAGTTCACCTGGTCTTCTATCAGCACTCTGGACGTCATTCATTTCGTTTTAAACTGACCACCTTTGACGTAGGAACATTCCTTTTTCATCACGTTCATCGAACGGTTGCGCAGATTCCGGGATGTTAACGATTTCCTCTATCAGATGGAGCAAAACGTTCCGGAACCACTGAATCGAGTGGAATAAGAAGCATTCGGACGAATGGGTGCGTTTGTCTCGGAAGGGTTCCGAATTCTCATGCTGGCACGAAGGAAACACCTGTTCAGAGTATTTTCTTTTCTTCACTCTCTTCACGTGTTTGTTGGTGTGTTTTTTTCTTTTTGTTTGTTTTGTTTTGTTTTTGTTTTTTTGTTTGTTTTTTGTTCTTGTTTGTTGTTGTTGTTTTGCAACAGGCTGGAGGCTGTCTTATTGGAACTGTCCTAGCTCGATGTATTCTCAACAAGATTCCCGTGCGGTTTAGCCTGTTCCCTTTAAGGTTCATGTGGAGATCTGGTTTCCTGAAGAAGTGGTTTCTTTGACCCAAGAAACTATAGAATGCATTGAAGTCGAAGTGGAAGTCGAAAAGTTTATTCAGTATGGGCCATGGCCCGTTCTGTTGGGCTGACAATGAATGATAATGAACAAATCACGCAACATTTGCAGACTGCTTTGTTTAAATAGTGTTGTCCAGTGACAGAAAAAACACTATATCGTATGAAATTTGTAAATCCATCTGAGCAGATGGAGAGAGAGAGAGAGAGAGAGAGAGAGAACACAAACAAAAACTTTAAGAGACAGACAGACAGACAGATCACAAACATGCCAGCGCGAAGGAGTTCCGCAACAATGGTGCTGAAAAATCACATTGTTGACGGGTAAGTGTGGGTTATCACAGAACGACTGTCCTCTAGAAGAAGAAGAAGAAGCAGATAAAGAAGCAAGTAAGTAAGAAAGAAAGAATGAATGAATGAATGAATGAATGAACGAATGAATAAATGAAGTAGGAGAGGTCAAGAAGGAAGCAGTAGAGAGAGGGGAAGTGGGGGCGGGGGTGGAGTTAGCACACAACGATCACTCAGACTCTTTCGTGGCATGGGGATACTAGTTAATGGCACTGAGCGAAAAAGTTGCACTCTTCCGTGCAGAGGAGATGGGTAGGAAAGAAAGGACAAACAGAAGTGCGAGAATTGGGAGGGTGGGGGAAGGGGCGAAGGGGGTGGGGGGGGGGGGGGGAGAGAGAACTCTTTTCACTCACTGTTGGTATTTTACAAGTCACACAACAAAACTGTTAACTCCTCTTTTTTTTTTCTTTTTTTTTTTGTCAACGGCGCTGGCAGGAGGGTGAAACGTCACGGGCTTATAGAATTAATGCTTTTAAGTATGTGGGGAAGTGTAAGCCGAAAGGGTGATGAGGACATCAGGTCAGCCTTGAAGCAGATCTGGGCTCCTCCTTCGTGCGTGAAGAGGACGGTTGGGAAGCAGAGAGAAGCGACTGACACACTCTGGCGTTCATCTTCTCTCTTCTCCAAGTAAGAGACACACTCTGGCGTTCATCTTCTCTCTTCTCCAAGTAAGAGACACACTCTGGCGTTCATCTTCTCTCTTCTGCAAGTAAGAGAGGGAGAGTTAAGGAGGCACGGCTGCCCGAGTGGTCTTCTCGTAGACTTGAAAGAATTTTCAACGAGATTTACATGTAAGCTGAAACTTGATCTGAGTTCTACCCTGTGGAAGTGGGCCCCGACAGATTTTTACAGTTTGTGTGTGTGTGTGTGTGTGTGTGTGTGTGTGTGCTAACCGTTCCGGCATAGTGTTTTAAGCCATGTGTACCTAAGCCATGATTGGCTTTTTGCAATCCGAAAGAATTACAAGATGGGTCAATATAATCCACCTGAATTCATCCACCTGGGAATTGGTAAGTGCATCCACAGGCTCTTCACTCAACCCACACAATGTCTCAGCTTACGCCCTATGGCAACGCATAACATGACAGAAGTTGGACCAAAATATCAAAAAGGAACAGATATATATATATATATATATTCAAATACATATACATGCAAATATTACCACGCATCGGTTAGATTTACCACGTACCCCCCCCCCCCCCCCACCCCCACCTCCCCAAATCCATAATGCGCGCGCACACACACACACACACACACACACACAGAGCCCCCCCCCCCCCCCTTTACGTCATCACACACCACTACCTTTCATCTCTCGCCCCTCACCCTCACACACACACACACATCCTCTCTCTCTCTCTCTCTCTCTCTCTCTCTCTCTCTCTGCGGAGAGTTAAGTTCTGCTGGCGCTGACAAAACACAGATCTTGTCTGTTTCGATATTACTTTACATACAGGAAAAACGGTAAGATTAAAATTGCATGTTAAATGTGTGCGCGATTGCGTATAGCTGTGTGTGTGTGTGTGTGTGTGTGTGTGTGTGTGTGTGTGTGTGTGTTCTTTTTCTTCTTCTTCTTGTTTTCTTCAGTTTAATGTCATTCCACGTTTATCAAAGAAGACAGATAAGAATGGGGAGGATAAACAGATGTCAGTGTGTGTGTGTGTGTGTGTGTGTGTGTGTGTGTGTGTGTGCGTACTTGTTGTGTGTGTGAGTGTGTTTGTGTGTGTGCGCGCGCGTGTGTGTGTGTGTGTGTGCGTGTGCGTGTGTGTGTATATGTGTGTACTAAATGTGTATCTTTGCAGTAATCTTCCATACTCCAATAGAAACTTGTGTCAGGCGCGCGTATGTGCATGGTGCTTGTTTGTGAGTGTGTGTGTATGTGTGTGTGTGTGTGTGTGTGTGTGTGTGTGTGTGTGTGTGTGTGTGTGCATGTGTGTGTGTGTGTGTCCGTCTGTCTGTCTGTGTATGTGTGTCTTAATGTGTTTGTAAGTGTGAACAGCCGCTTTTCTTTTTCTTTTTCTTTTTTTATTACGAGTTCCGTTCAACATAATTCCACAGCCCGCGAGACAGCTCCTCACAATCGTCTAGACTGTGTTTGGCAGCAGCAGTGGGCATATTGACCGTAATTCCCCAGTCAGTCTTCCCGTGGCTGACAGAAAACACCCGGCGAACGACAGTCAAGAACCCATAGAAATGCCCAGAAGCCATATGCGCGCTACGTCGCCTTCTCCGTCTGTGTTGTCAATGGTGGCACTTACTGGCGAGACATTGTGAACTGGGGAGTTTGTATTTCGTTGCTGCGCTGAAGAGTTTGGTGATGATCTAAATATAAAATGAAATAGAGAGAGAGAGAGAGAGAGAGAGAGCAAGAGAGAGAGAGATTCAGATTCAGATGATTTATTCATCTAAGGCCATAGCCCCATATGAACAGGGTGGCGATAACAGTTCAACATGCGTCACCACAACTATGTGAACACAATAAGCATAACCAGATACCACAACAATTAGGATACTAGTGTTTCTCTAGGCTGAAGTGCTCGAAATAAATACATAGCTAGACTGCGAGAGAGAGAGAGAGCGAGAGATAGACAGAGACAGAGTCAGATACAGAGACAGAGAGAGAGGTCGTGTTTCATGTTTTGACATTTCATTTCTGTCTTGTCATCCGTTCTTCCCCTACCACCACCACCACACCTTCCCCCCCCACCCCCCCACCCCCACCCCCACCCCGCTTCCACCTTTTCTTTCTTTAATCATCTTGTTCTAACAGTTTTTCCGTTAGCTTGTTGTTGTTGCTCTGCTGTCTCCGCTGTGTACATGCATAGCATGTTTACTGAATAACTTTGTTGAAACAAACAAACAAACAAAAAAAGACAACAACAACAAAAAAACCCACAAAATTTAACGATTTTCTGTTTGTATGCTCTTATCCCCCACCC
>NC_134899.1:27879120-27904120 GCF_041734735.1 Babylonia areolata | reverse complement strand
TTTTTTTTTTTTTTTTTTTTTTTTTTTTTTTACAAGTTTGCCTGGAAAAAAAAAAAATCAAAGTGAGCGTCTAGTCAATCGGATGAGACGATTAAAACTGAGGTGCCGTGCTCAGTACGTACTTGGTACGCTGAGGAAAAACCTTATGATAGCAAAAGTGTTCTCCTCTGGCAAAAAAAGTGTGTTGAAGAAATCCACTGTGGTGTGTACAGACGTATAATTATTATGATTCATGCATGCACTCAAGCCCCGAACAGCGCGTCGACCTTTTCAAATAATAATCTACAGAAGTTAGTGCATACAATATTTGATTATTGTTTTTTTTGTTTTGTTTTTGGTTCTTTCGGGTTTTTTTTGGTTTTTTGTTGTTGTTGATTTTTTTTTTTTTTTTTTTTTTTTTTTTTTTGCTTGCTTTCCCTAATCCCGCTTCCCCCGTCCCCTTCACACACACCCTTCCAATATTATGTTGTTGTTTTTCTCCCCACCCACTTGCCCCCCCCCCCCCCCCCTTCCGCTCCACCTCAACCGCCCCCCCCCCCCCCCTTTTCATTCGAATATACAGAAATGTCGATTTCTAATAATTAATAATAACAATCATCATCATTATGATATATATGATAATAATTCAAACAACAACAACAACAACAATAAAAAAAGAATAATAATAATAATAATAATAATAATAATAATAATAATAATAATTTCATATATTTTCAGTCTAATACCATCTTCTTAGATGAACAGACTATAAATGAATAAACGAACGATCAGCACGTCGAGTTATGCTGCTCTGTCAGGCATCGGGTTAGCAGATATATGGTGTAGCGAATATGGCTTTCTCCGGACGCAGTGATAACCCCTTGAGAAACAGAAAGTGAATCACAACAGTGAGTCATGATATCTATGGGATTTTTTTTTTTTTTTTTTTCGGACTACACTACTCACATCTCATACGCTGAAGGCGACAACTGTCTCTGGAGATTCACAGACATCCGCTGAAGATGGGTACCTACTTACAGCTACACCCTGGTCCCGCCCCCTTCCTCTTCCGCCCCCCCCCCTCCCCCCCCCCGTGCCATCTCCCCCAGAAAACCTAGTTTATGAGTATCCATGGCCTTCACCCTCCGTCCACAACATGAGAGAAAAAGTTTGAAATAATCCACAAAGCATGCATCCTCTGGGAGTCTGCATTCTGTTTCACCAAATGAAAAAAAAAAAGCCTTCATCTGAAAAGCGCTCATCGCAGCTTCTCTGAATTAAAAAAAAAAAAGAAAAAAAAAGAAAAAAAAGAAAGAAAAAGAAAAGAAAAAAAACCAAAAAAACTGGTGCTGGCTGCTGACAGAAATAGACGGATATACGCGTACACACTCAAATATGCAAACACACATACATGCACCCACGCACGCACGCACGCACATACGCACGCACACATATACACACACGTGTACGCACACAAGCACACACACACACACAGATACAGACACACACACACACACACACACACACACACACACACACATTAGCACGTGCGCACGTAAAAGAACCTACGGCAACAAAAGGGCTGTTCCTGGCAAAATTCTGTTGAAAAATCCACTTCGATAGGATAAACAAATAAAACTGCACGCAGGAAAAACAAAAAAAGAGAGGCAAGGCCTTCAAGACTCACTTGTGATACACTTTAAAAAAAATCTAATCGTTAAAATGTGTTCTGTATTTGTTATTATAAAGCTTCGCGTTAAAAAAAAAGAAAAAAAAAGAAAGTCCTAACCAGATTCGAATTAAGTCCCCTAGCATTAATTACAGAGTAATTTCCCTTCTTTACCATCTGCACCAAAACGTTTGCAAAAGAAATAAAAATTCCATGCTTAGCAAAAGAAGTTCCTGTTTGAACAAAAAATGATAATAATGACTGCTCTTGTTGTTGGGTCAGAATATCAGATCAAAGTACCAAGTTTCGAGAATACAAAAAATATATAAATATAACAGTAAATGCAGTTTGCATATAATTAGGCTTCATTTTTTGTTGTTGTTTGTTTGTTTGTGCCCATCCCAGAGGTGAAATATTATTTTAAACAAGATGACTGGAAAAAACTGGTTTTCCTATTTTTATGCCTAATTTGGTGTCAACTGACAAAGTATTGGCAGAGAAAATGTCAATGTTAAAGTTTACCACGGACACACAGACACACACACACACACACACACACACACAGACAACCGAACACCGGGTTAAAACATAGATTCACTTTGTTTACACAAGTGAGTCAAAAATGGGTGGCGCTGTAGTTTACTGACTCGCTCTCCCTGGGCAGAGCAGCCCGAATTTCGCACAAATCACAGAAATCTGTTGTGATTAAAAGAAATACAAATACACATATATATGCACACACACACACACACACGTATCTATATCTATATTTATCTATGTATATATGATATACTGACAGAGCTGTTACTTCATTAAAACAACAATAACACCAACAACAAAAAACAAGAAGATGACGTCACACATAAACTGCAGTTAACCATGACATGCAAAACAACGGCCGAAACACGACCTTAGAACTCCATGTAACAACACACAGACTGCCCGTAGACAAGATGTGTGTGTGTGTGTGTGCGTGTGTGCGTGTGTGTGTGTGAGTGAGTATATATATATATATTTTTTTTTTTTTTTTGATAGACAGATGGATATATATTTACATAAATATATATATATATATATATATATAGAGAGAGAGAGAGAGAGGGGGGAGGGAGAAGCAGAGAGCGACAGACAGACAGAGAGAGCAGAGAGAGGGGGAGAGAGACAGAGAAAGACAGAGACAGAAAGAGGACACAGACAGAGGAGACAGAAAGAGAAGGAGGGAGAGAGACAGAGACAGACAGAGGAGACAAACAGAGACAGACAGACAGAGGAGACATACACAGAGAGAGGGGGCAGAGAGAGAGAGAGGCAGACAGAGGAGACACACAGACAGACAGACAGACAGAGGGAGTGAGGTAGAGAGACAGAAAGAGACAGAGAAAGGGAGACAGACACAGAGAGAGAATGAGGGAGAGAGAGGTAGGGAGGGAAACAGAGAAGACAGACACAGAGAGAGAGATGGAGGGGGGGACACAGAGAGAGGGAAAAAGGGGCCCCAAGAAGAGGGGAGAAAAGAGGGGGGGGGGGAGGGGACAGACGGGCCAAGAGGGGGGGGAAAAAGACACTTAGAGGGGGGGGGGGAAAAAGAACGGGACAGAGACAGAAAGAGGGATGGAGGAGAGGACGGGGGACGGGACAGGGGAAAAACATGGGAAAAAAAAAGACAAGGAGAGAGAGGGGAGGGGGGGAGGGAGAGGACAAAAAGACTGAGGGGGCAGAAGGGAGAGGGGAAAAGAGGAAAAGAGAGAGGGGGGAAAAAAACCAAATCAGCAAAAAAAAAAAAAAAAAAAGGGGGACCCGGGGAAAATTTAATTTTTTTCAAAGAAGTGGGGTGGGGAAAGGGGGAAGGGGGGAGAGAGAAAACAAGGGGGGGGGAGAGGGGGAAAAAGGGGGGGGGGGGGGGCGGTAGGGGGGGGGACCAGGGGGAGGGGGGGGGGAAGGAAATTTTGGGGGGGAGGGGGGGCGGGGGAGGGGAAAAACCCCCCCCGGGGGGGGGACGAAAGGGGGGGGGGGGGGGCCAAAAAAAAAAAAAACAAAAAAAATGAACCAACTTTTTTTTTTCCAAAATTTTAACAGGATAGACGAAGAGAGAGGGGAAGGAAGGGAGAAAAGAGAGTGGGGGGAGAGGGAGAAAAAGGGGGGAGAGGGGAAAAAGAGGGGGAGGGGGGAGAAAGGGGAAGGAGGGATGGGGGGGGGGGGGAAAATGGAAAAAAAAAAAACAAAAAAAGGACAAAGACAGCCATAAAAACCCCCGGAAAAAAATAATGGAAAGTGAACCAAAGACCCAAAAGGGGAAAAGGGGAAAAAAGAATGCTGAAAAAAAAAAAATTAAAAAAATTTAAAATTTTAAAAAAACAAAAACCCAAACAACAAAAGAAAAAACAAAAAAACCGAAAGGGGGTTAAAATAAACCCCCAAAGTTTGATTGACTGATGTTCAATGGTGGCTGGCAACGATAATTATCAAAGTTATTCCTTGATTTATTGTGCCTTTTTTTTTTATCAGATCTTCAATATACAATCTTGGCTTGGAATCGCAGTTCAGAACTCATTTTGTTTTCTTTTACGCATCACTATTTCATCTTTGAAATGAATGTTATTTGAAAAATGTTTAGAGATCCCCCTTTTTAAAAAAAATATCGCAGATGTTTTTTTTTCTGTTCAAAGTAAAAACCCTTCCTTTCTCTTGTCTTTTCTCTCTTCTCTTTCTCTTCTCTCTCTCCTCTCCTTTTTTCTCTGTTGTCTGTCTTCGTTCTCTCCCCTTGGGTTTTTTGTTTGATAAATATTCGGCGATGGTTTGGGAAGTGCTTGTTTTTTTTTATATTTATATATATAATATATATAAAAATTTTTTTTTTTTTTTTTTTTTTTAATTCTGGGGGGAGTGAGGACACTTTTCACCCCTCTTAATCGATTAGCCCTTTTTTGCCCTTTTCTTAATTTAAGTTTAAAGTTTTTTTTTTTTTACGGCTTTTATGATAAAGCAAAAAGAAAGTTAAAAAAGCCAACAAAAAAACCCCCCTATCAATTTGGGGAAAAAAACCGTTTTTTTTTTTTTTTTTTTTTTTTTTTTTTTTTTAAATTTTTGATTTAACCCAACCCCTCATGAAAAACCTTTCCCCCCACCCCCCCCCCCCCCCCCCCCCCCCCCCCCCCCCCCCCCCCCCCCCCCCCCCCCCCCCCCCCCCCCCCCCCCCCCCCCCACCCCCCCCCCCCCCCCCCCCCCCCCCCCCCCCCCCCCCCCCCAACCTTTTCTTTTTTTTTTTGTCTAAAGGTTTTGGGGAGGAGCAAAAGCGGAATTTTCCCCAAATTTTATGGGGGGGCGTTTTTTTGCCCCCCGGGTTTTAAATTGTTGGGGGCAGTTAAAAAGTTGTAGAAACCCCGAGAGGAATGACTTTTGTTTTTTCGTTGTTGTGTTTTTTTTGGGGGTTTTTTTTGTTGTTGTTTTTTTTACCCTTAAATTCTTTTCTTTCGTGTTTCAAAAGGGCCAAAAAACCCGAGCCCCCATGTTGTTTAAACAGTCTTGGGGGGTTTTTGTTGGGTTTTCCCTTGGTACAGGCCATTCTCCTTCAATTCTTTTTTTTACAACCATTTTGCGTGAAACATGCCTGTGTGTGTGTGTGTGTGTGTGTGTGTGTGTGTGTGTGTGTGCGTGTGTGTGTGTGTGGGTGTATCTGTGTGTGTGTAGATATATATATATATATTAGATAGCCAAACAGATGGAGATATATATATTAGAGAGAGGGGGGGTCGCGGTGGGGTGGGGTGGGGTAGCAGAGAGCGGCAGTCAGACAGAGAGAGAGAGAGAGAGAGAGAGAGAGAGAAGTTATATTTGCTGTTCTTCTGGTTAAAAGTCTGTCCACATAGTGTGGTTTTAGACGAAAAAAAAATGTGTGTGCTAGCGTGAGTGAGTGTGTGGAAGTATGTTTGTGTTTCTGTTTGTCCGCCTACGTTGGTGTATGTGGGGGCGAAGCGTTTTTTTCCTACTTGTTTTTTTTTTAAAATTTTTAAAAAAATTTAAATGCAGCCAAAAAGAAAAACCCATGTATTTTTAAACCAATTCAGTGGAGTAAAACACTGAAGGGGAAAAATAAAGGAAAAAAAAATGGTGGAACTCTCGATTTTTAAAAAACCCATTTGGCAGAAGGAAAACGGCCCATTTTTGCAAGTCTTTTATTTCCCCAAATGAAATTTATCCAAAATAGGGCATCCCTAGGTCCTAAGCGGGAAGAGTTTTTCCGGGTTCGCTAAAATTGGAATGTTTCCCCTAAGAAAACCCGTCTTTGCCCTTAAAAAATTGAAAGGACATGAAAAAAGCAAAAAAAGAAAGAAAGGAAAGAAAAGAAAAAGGGATCGATTTTTTCCTTTTCTGCCCTTTTTTGAGGGCCAAATACTTTGGTCAGAAAATGGCGCCTTTTATCCTAAATGGGTTTTTTAGGGCCCCATTTCCCCTTGGGAAATGGAAAACCCTGGGGGGGGTTTAATAGGAATAATTGCCCCATTTAAGGACCCTTCAGGGCCCCGTAAAGGGATGGGAAAATAAATTTGTAAAAGGCCCCGCGCGTGTGTGTGTGTGTGTGTGTTTGAGAGAGAAAAGGGGGGAGAGAGAGAGGGGGAGTTTTGTGTGTGTGTTGCGTGGGGCTTTTTGCGTGTATTTTTTAGTGGTGTTTTTTTTGTTTTTGGGGTTGGGGGTTAGTTTTGTGAGTGAGTGAGGTGTTTTGGTTTTGTGTGTGGGGTTGTTTTGTTTTGCGTGTGTGTGGGTGTGTTTTGTGTGTGTGTGTGTGTGTGTGTGTGTGTGTGTGTGTGTGTGTGTGTGTGTGTACGTGCGAGCGTGCGTTCGGGTGTCCATGTCTGTTTTGTGTGTGCGTGCGTGCATTTTTTTCTTTTTTCTTTTCTTTCTTTCTTTTTTTCTTTCTTCTTTTTTCTTCTTTTCTTCTCGCCCCTTTCTTTTTGCTGTCGTTGTTGTCTTTCGTTCCCGGGCCCTTTAAACCCTTTTCCCCATTTGCTTTTTTCTTTTTTTTCTTTTTTTAATTTTCTCCAAATTTTAGCAAAAAAAAAATGAAAAATCCCCCCCCCGTGTCGCTCATTAAAAATTTGCATTGCACCCGTTTTCCCCCCGGCCATTAACGGGGGCCTTGGGGACTCGGCGCGTGCCCCCCGGGGAAAAAAACCCACACACACAAAACAACACCCCAAAGGGAAGTGGAAATTTCTGTTTTGTCCCAAGGCAAAAGGGCGGATGCCCTGCCCAGGGGAAACAGGCAGCCCAGACGGAGGGCGGGAAGAAAACCCGGCAGAAAACCCAAATCTGCAGATGGACAGAAGGCAGCCAAGGGGGGACAGGAAAAGAAAGCCAGACAGGGGGGGACTTTTTTACCGTGAGGCGGGACAGATTTGTGGGCCCAAACCCCAGGAAAAAGGGACCCCATTTTTTGAAAGAATGTTTTTTCTCTTTTTTTTTTTTTCCCTTTTTTCCCTTTTTTTTAAAAAATTTTTTTTGCCCTTTTCATTTTTTTAAAAATTTCGGGCTTTTCCCCCGGGGGATGTTGTTCAACGGTGCGGGCCATTTTTTTTTTTTTCTTTTTTTTTAAATCAAAAAAATTTTCTTGTGTGAATTCGGGTTTGTTTTCCCCCAGGGATGGCGGTTGCCAACTACAGCGCCCCATTTTTTTTTTTTTTTTTCCCTGCGAGCAGTTTTATTTCTTTTTCCTTTTGGGAAGGGGTTTTTTTCTAAGAATATTGCCGGAAAAACCCTTTTGTTTTTTTGGGGTCTTTTACGTGCGCTAATTTGCATGCTGACAGGGGCCCTCGGTTTTTTGTTTAACCGTTTTGGACTAGCGCCCAGACCCCCACTAAAGGGTCTAGGGGAAGGGGGGAGAAAAATCGATGCTGATTTTATTTTGGATTCAAACCAGGTGCGCAGATTTTTTCCTTCCCCTAGGCGGAATGCTTTCCCTTTAGGCCATCATCCGATTTTTTTTCTTCTTTCTTTTTTCTCTCCCAGTGTGTGTGTTTACTATCTATATTTGTCAACCTTTTGTTTGTTGTTGTTTTTTGTTGCCGGGGGCCCCCTTTTTAACGTGCGCAAAGGATGCTTTCCCGGTGGATCTGGGTTTTAGCATACTATTGAAAAAAAGAAGGGGAGGCCTATTTACAGACAAACGAGGGGGGGAAAAAGGGGCAATGCTCCCCCCCAAAAAAAAAAACACCCAGGAAAGAATAAGGATAAAAAAAGGGGGAAAGGGTTTGGTTGGGGAGGGGGGGTTTTGGGGGGAAAAAGGGGATTTCCTTCGTGTCGCCCGCGGGTTCTTCTTTTTCGCTTTTGGGGGGCCTGGTCGGGTTTCTGGTTTGGTAAAAAAATGGGCCTTTTCCTATCCCAAAAAGGGTTTTTCTCGTCCCCCCTCTTTCCGCGCGCAAACCCGTACCCGTTGAGGGATTTTTGGGGGGAACCCACAACACAACAAAAAGGGCAGAAAAAACACACCCAACAACACACAAACACACGCTTACACAACCCCAAAAACCAAAAACACCCAGGCAGCCCCCAAAACCCCAGAACCCCTTTTAAACGAAAACACCCACATACTTTAGTTTTCTCTTTTTTAAACCCAGGGGGGTGTTGGGGGGAGCAATTTTTTTTCAGGGATCGATGTTGTTCTGTTTTGCCCCGTTTGAGAAAGGGGTGTCGTCAGAAAAACGGGCGCCTTTCTATCCCTAAATGATTCGTTACGTATTCCCCTCTGCTGAGCTATCCGTTTAGGGTTTTTATGGGAAAAGAGTGTCGCCTTATCCCTTTCTCCGCAGAAAATTTTGGGTTACAAAAGTAAAATGCTAAATTTTAAAGGAGTGTGTGTGTGTGGGGGGGGGTGGGGGGGAGGGTTGGGGGGGTGGGGGGGTGGTAGGGGGTTCGTTTGTTGTGTGTGTATGTGCGGTGGTGCGTGTGTGTGTGTGTGGGGTTTTGGGGGACTGGTTAGGGATGGGTGGTGGGGGGGGCGTTGCTTGTGTGTTTTGTGTGTGGGTGGGTGGGTGCGGCGCGCGCGTTGTGTGTGTGTATGCTTTGTGTGCGTGGAGCTTTGGGTGTGTGTGTTTTTCCGACAAAGATGTTTCTCTGAAAATTTAAAGTGCAAAATTGCGGTAAGTGGAAATTCGAATGAAAATCCAAAACCATTTAAACGTTTTGTTCTGCAAGATCGGTTTTTTTGGGCCCGAAAAAAAAATTCGAATAAACCGTATCGATCCCGTTTTAAAAATTGTTGTTTTTCTCTTAAAGTGGGGGCAAAATTTAAATCTACTTTCCCCCAACCCCCCCCCCTTCCCCCCTATTTCCCAGCGGGCCCCAGCGAGGGGAAAAGAAAGGGGAGGAATAAAAATCACATTTGGGAAAAGGTGGCCCCATTAGGCCCCAGTACCTTTGGGCCCAGAGCTTTGTCCTTTTGGGAAACCCGGGAAATAACGGATGGGTTTTTTAGCTGTGTGACCCTTTCCCTTTTCACTTTCAGATAAACCCGTTAATTTACTAAAAAACCCCAAAAGACCTGTGCCAGTTTGGGGAAAGGGGGGGGTTCATTTTTAAAAGTAAAAGGGTTTTACCCCGTTTTTGGGATCAAGACCAAAAGATAATCCCCCGGGGAAAGGGGTAAACCGAGTTTTAAAACATTTTCAACTCAGGCTAAAAAAGGGAAATTTTGGTCAGTTTCCTTTCGTATAAAGTATCAGTATCATTTAACTCAAGGAGGGCCCTGCGTTCGGTCAAACCCATTTTTCGCTACACACTCTCCCAAGAGGGGCCTGATAAAGCAGCGAAAACCCAACCGCGCTTGTCGGGCCCTTGAGAAAAAAAAAATAATTAAAAAAAATTTTTTAAAAAAATTAAAATAAAAAAAAAAATTTAACAACAAAAAAAAAAAAAAAAAGATAAATAAAAAAATAAAAAAGAAATAATGGGTTAAATACAAAATACTACTATTATATATAATAATAATAATAATAAATAATAATAAAATAAAAATAATAATAAAAATTTGGGTTGAAAAATCTTGATGGTGCCCTCTATGTCAAAAAAAAAAAAATAAAAAAATAAAAAAATAAAAAAAAAAAAATGGCGGGGTGTAAAAGGTTTCAGTGTTTTGAAGGGGATGTGAAATCTTTTTTGTGTGACCCCTGATGTGATTTTGTTCCCCGGATTTGGGATGTATGCCTCAAAAATTCGGGGTTTTATAATTTTTTTGTGTTTTGTTATCACTTTAAATGTCCCCGGGAATGAGAAATTTGACTTAAGAAAGAAAGAAAGACTTTGAAAAACCTTTGAAATTTTGCCGATGTTTGAGATGCAAAAACCACACCCCCAACACACACCCGCACGCACGCAGCACGCACCAACCCCCACACAACCCACACAAAACCCCACCACAAAACCCCTCCCCCACTTTCCCTACCCCCAAGGGGTTTAAAGTTGGGAAAAAGGGTTAAACAAATAAAACAGTGAATAGGCCCAAAAGAGAGGTGGGGAGGGGAAGCGGGGGGGAATAATGTGGGGGTGGTGGGGGGGGGGGGAACAGAAAAAAAAAGACGAGTGGGGAAACCGAACGAAGTTAAAATTCCTTTCAGTAAAGCAAGGCGGGTGGGGGCGAACGCGTACATTTAAAATGTTCACACTTTCTGTAAAAATTCCCAAAAAAGCAAGATGGAGGAAGTTGTCAGTGGTGGAATTCAAATTCGTAACTGTGCGTTGTTGGGGTTGGTGGTGGAGGTGGTGGGGGTGGTGGGGTTGTTTTGGGCCGGGTTGTGGTTTGGTTGGGGGGTCGTTTACGAAATTTTCTCAAAGTTACTTCTTTGGGTTTTCCCGGCCCTTTGTCAGTTTTTTGGGGGGGGGGTTTTTTTTGGGTCCCAGTTTTCTATTTTCTTATTGAAATTGTTTTTTTTTTTTGTGAAAACCTTTCCCATGTAAAAATTGTATAAAGTCGTTTTTTTTTCTTTTTTTTCCTTTTATTTTTGCCAGTTTCCCCCCCGTTTCAGGGAAATTGCCCCAAAGGCCGCCTTTTTGATCACAATAACAGACACCGGGTTCGCCCAAATCATTTTTCCCCAGTGTCGGCAGTCCACGGGGACCCATCGTTTGGTCGCGAGGGGGCCCACCACCGGGAAAGGCCCTGCACTGCTGCTGTCCTTCGGGGGTGTTCAGCGGTCCCTGTTTAAATTTAAAATTATTAGGACACCCCCTTTTTACAATCCCCCTTACCCCAATAATGGCTAGTCCCCGGGCCCCGATGAGTGAGCTTCCCCCCCAGCGTGGAGACCCCCAAAACGCCCTTAAAGGCAGCCCCCCGGGAATGCCCCGCCAGGGAGCCCTTTGATAGCCAACCCCAGGACGGAAGTGGGGGGGGGGTATCAAAACTGAGGTCACCTTTCCCAGCGGGATGATGGGGCCACGGGGTTTTTTGGACCTTTTTTTTTTTTTTTTTTTTTTTTTTTTAATGATGAAAGGGGGAGGGGGGACGTGATGATGTTGATGTTGTATGGGGCCCATTTTGGTAGGGATCCGTGACAAGTCTGTCCTCGCTTCCTTTCAAAATGTTTACCCCGGGCTTTAAAACCGGGGCCCGAGAAACCAAAACAGGGCCGGTTTTGGGTTTCGGAAATTTAAGAGCAAAACCCCAAAGGGCACCCTTTAAGGGGGAATGATAATCGAACGGGGTTTCCCAGTCCCCCTTTAAGCCCATAGCACACTAAATTCTGGGTAGGAGCGGGCCGGGGGCCCAAAAAAAACCATTGTCTTTGTTTTGTTTTCCCAAAATTTCATAAAAAATCGGTCCACAAAACCCAAAAATGCTTAGTTTTTTAGCGTGCCCCGGGCCCCGCGTAACCCACACAACACCCCAACACACACACACCCAAAAGAACGGTGCACGGCGCGCGCCCCGAAAAATTTAAAAAAGGCAAAGGGGAAAAAAGAGACAGGGAGAAAACCCTTTGGGGAAAGAAGGCCCACAGGAAAAGAGAGGTAAAGGGAAAAGTAGGGCCCAAGCAGGTGTCCCCAAGGAGAAAACCCCGTGAGCATAATGTTTTCCCAAAGAAAAATCGTTTTGGCCAGTGCTTTTGAGCCCGTGATTGTTCCGCATCCCTTCCCATTTTTCTTCGTTGTAATTCCACCTCGTGTCTTCGGGGGGCATTGCGTTGTGTCACTTTGGGGGCCCTTTTACCCCCATCCCTTTTCAACCCCCCCCCCTCCCCCCCTCCCTTCCTCCCCACGCTGCCCTTCCCCTTCCCCCAGACCCCTAAACCATTTTTTCCCTTTTCCCATCTGCCTTAAGTTGTTTAAATTTTAAAAACGATTTTGGGGGGGGGTTGTTTGAGCGCGTTGGGATAAAAGCTGCTGGTCGGGGCCTTTTGTTAGCAATGTGGTGCGGTTTTTGGATTTCCCCCGAACGCGTGACATCCCCTTGAGTATGTAGGTTTTTTGTTTTTTTTTGGGGTTGTTTTTTTTTTTGTTTTTGTTTATAACTTTTGTTTCCCCAGCCCCAAAAAAAAAGGGGTTCCAAAGCGAAAATTAAAGGGATATTCTCTTTCAAAAGGGGAAGGCGCGCACACATGCACCCCCGCAAGCTTTACAACACACAAACAAAAACCCCCCCCACACACCACCCCGTTAAATCTTATTCTTTGGGTTATTTATCTCATCCCCATCATATGTATTTATTGTTTTTACTTTTTTTCCTTGCGTTGTTGTTTAACGGGGTTTTCCAAAAAAATTTTCCCAGGGAGGGGGACACGGAAAAAAAAACGGGCCCCCGGTCCCCAATCTTTTTCCCCCCGGGAAAACCCAAACCCAAAAACCCCCAAAACCAAGCAAAAACAAAGAAACCCAAAAGATCTAAATTTCATATTATTTCCTCGGGTCAGGTGCTGCAAGTTTGCGGGGGTGGGGGGTGTTGGGGAGGTTTCACCCATAAAGTGAATGTTGTTTGAGGGGGGAAAGGGAAGGGGGGGGGTTTGAGGAAGGGGAGCAAAAAACGGGAAGCAAAAAAGGGATAACATTAGTGTTTAAAGGGCCCCAAAAGAAATTTTTTTTGGTTTTTTTTGTTTGTTTGTTTTGTGTGGGTGTGTGTGTTTTAGGGTGGGGTGGGGGGTTGAGGGGGGGGGGGGTTGGATTTTGGGGCGGGCGGTCCCTCAGGGTATGCATTTGTGGGGTTTTGTATTGTGTGCGTGTACTTTTAAGGGTTTTTGGGAGTCTTTTTTGTGTGGGTATTTGGTTGTGGTGTGTGTGTGTGTGTGCATGGTGGGGAGGGTTTATTGGGGAAGAAAGGAAAGAGGGGACTGGTTCTTTTGACCATGTCCTTAATGGGTTTATTTAGACTTTATCTCTGTCTTCAGTCTTTTCTGCTCGGGTCTGTCTGCCCTTTTCTTCCCCCCTCTCTCTCGCTCTCTTTAATTGGTTTTTAACCCCAAAATGGCGGGCACCACTGGTCATTTTTTAAAACCCCAAGAGACCAACGGCCTAACAAATTTTATCCCATAAAAACCAGACAATAAATTATCATATATCCCCCAATCCCCACCAACCCCACCTATTTATTTATTTTTCCTTCTTTTTTTTGTTTTGTTGAAAAACCCTGTGGTTCAGAAAAATCCCAGCGAGGGCCCCCTTTGGAAACAAAAAACCGGGGGCCCAGGTAAACCACTTTTTTCCCCCGAAAATTCCAAACCAAAAAAAAAACCAAGCACAACAAAGCAGCCAGATCTAAATCTTTTTACTCTGTCAGGTGCTGCAAGCGGGGGTTGGGGGGTTTGTTGGGGGGTTCAGACTGTTGGGGAAGGGGTTGTTTGAGGGGGAAAAGGGGGGGTTTGGGGACGGAGAAAAAAGAGAAAAAACCCAATAACACTTTTAGATTTTTAAAGCCCCAAAAGGAACGTTTTTGTGTGTGTGTGTGTGGGGTGTGTGTTGTGTGGTGGTGTGTGTGTGCGTGCGTGGTGCGTGCGGAGGGGCGTGTGTGTGTGTGTGTGTTTTTAAAGTGCTTTTTTTTAAAAGTGTTTGTGTGGGGGTTTTTGTTATTATGTCAGGGGGTTGTGTGTTGTGGGGTGTGTGTGTGTGTGTGGTGTGTGTGTGTTGGGGTGTGTGTGTGTGTGTGAAAAAAATACAGAGATTTTGAAAAAGGGGTTTAAGGGGAAGGAGAGAGAAGGAGAGAGAAAGAGGGGAGGAGAGGTTTTGGGGTTTTGTGTGTGTGTGTTGTGGTGTGTGTGTGTGTTTTTTGCTTTGCGTGGGGGGGTTGTGGCTTTCGGGTTTCGAAGTGGGACCCCCCAGTTAGTGGCCGGGCTGGGCCCTTTTGGGTTTTGCCCTTTCCGGGGGCCCCTGTCTCCGGTGCTCTGTCTGTGTTTTGGCTTTGTTGTCTGTCTGTGGGGTGGGGTTTTTGTCGTTCTGTCGGTGTCTACCTGCTTGTCGGGTTAATTGAGAATGGGGGGACGGGGGAAAGAGGGAAAAAAAGACAAAAAAAAAAAAACCAAAAAAACCCCAGGTTACGAGAAAACAAAAAAGCAGTTTCCCGGATGGAATCATGAAGAGAGAGAGGGGGAGGGGAGAGAGAGAGGGGAGGGGAGAGAGAGAGAGAGAGAAGAGAAAGGGGAAGCATACAGACAGCAAAAGGGGTAAACCCGTTCTTGACACATTTGCATCACCCATCATACCTTAACCGTCGTCATTTTTAAATATCATTATCTTAAACCCTAAAAACCCACAAGCCTACCAAAATACCCCCATCCCTCATCATTGTAAAAAGGAACAAAAAAACGTTCATCCCCAAACCCCACAGGTTTAAAAAAAAAAAGAAAATTTCCCGTCTTTATTTTATTTTATTACAACTATCAATTCGGACGCAAACTCTCAAAACCCCACCCTTTTAAAAAAATAAAAGGGAGGCCCGCAATAACCGTAATTGCAGGGAAAATTGCTATATAAACCCCCAAAAAGGTAATGGGGTAGGGGGTTGGGGTTTGTAAACATTTAACGGGGTTTCTCTCTCTTTTACTGAGCTGATATTTGCAATAACAGAAAAAAGTGAAGCAGTTTTTTTTCCAGGGGATGGTTGGTTTTTTCTTTGTTGTTCGTATTCCTGTTTTCCCCTTTTAAAACATACTTCTCTCTTTCTTCTCTCTCTCTCTTCTCTCTCTTTTCCTCCCTCCCCTTTCTCTCTCTTCCTCTCTCTTTTCCTTTTTATTAAAAACTTTTTATAACGGTTCTGAAAGAAGTCTCCCGGGCCCCCCTCCGGGGTTGCTTACTCTCAGTTTTGATAGTTCTGGGCCCCGATCATGACAAGGGGCGGGGTCCCTTTAGAGATGGGGGTGAAAACTTTGCAGCGTATGAAACCCCCCTTCCCCCCAAAAGATGAAACCCTCGAGATCCCCCGGTGCCCGTCCCGTGGGTGTGGATGCCATTCCCCTTTGGAGGAGGAAACCCCCAAAAAATCCGTTGCATCCAAGGAAAAAGCCCTGGTTGACTATTCCAGTTTGGGGCTACAAAGGTGGTTGGCGGATGAGAGCTTTTCAGTATTCCCGTTTATTGGCGCATGGGCAGTTTCACGGGGCTTCAAAGAGCTTCCATATAACCCGTAAAGCGCAAAGGAAAAGGGGGCTTTTGAAACCCTCGGGGTATCCCCGCTGGGCCCCGGGAGGAGATGGCCCGGGGGTGTGTCAACCCTTATAGGGGGACCCTTTAGAAGGTTCCCACCAGAGAGCCAGTTTTTGGTTCGGAAAAAAAAAAGGGGATATCGAAAGGTGTTTGTGCCCGGCAGTCCCGGAGAAGTGTAGGAAAAAGAAAAGCCCCCTTTTACTATTGTCGATTGACCAAAACCTTTGTATGTTAGAGGTGGCCCTTTTGGGAATATGGCGAAGTGGATTTCCCGAACTTTAAACGGAATACCGATGGGTGCTGGCCCGGGGGCCAGAAAAAGGGAGGATTCCCGAAATTCCTTTTTCCAAAGGAAAATCAAACAAAGGGGGTGTTTTTGCCCCCCCTGTCAGCATGTTTTTAGGATTGTGAAGGGTTGGGTTAGAGAGTTGGGGTGGATTGGAAGATTTCCCCAAGAAGGTCATCTTCAACCAAAGGGGGTTCAAAACAAAAACCAAGGTGAGGACAGAAGGGCAAGAATTTTGTTTTCCCGAAAGATGCGCTTAAGTGTTGGGAAAGGGGGCATGCAAAAAGGTCGACAAAATTTTGTTGCTGTGGAATTTTGGGCCCCAAATCAGCACAAAAAGATGAGGGGGATGCCAGCCCAAAAGGGAAAATTAGTTGAACCAAAATCTTCAAACAACGGGGGAAAGATGAAAGCGGTGGAAAGTTCAATAAACTGGGCAGTTTCACTCTCTCGCAAGCGCCATCGGACGAAGGTAAATGCCGATGCCCAAAAAGCGCGCTTCGGAGACTCCCTAAGAACGTTTTGGGAAAAGGGAGACATCACCCGGAGGCGAAGTCAAAATATACAAAGGGCCAGTTTACCACCCCGCCCTTTTTGGATGGGAAAACATGGAGGTTAAAAAGCCCCAAAAAAACTGAACCCCCTTTTCCCCACCACCCGCCCCAGAAAAAATTTGGCTAAAGTGGCAAGAGAAAATCCCCGAAAAAGAGGTGTCACTGTGCCAAACCCTTTCCAGCTCTACACCATTTTGATGCAGGCCCCGTGGTGGGCAGGCCTTTTAGTTCGATGCAGAAAGGTCCCCCGAAATGCTGTAGGCGAACTCCCAAATGGCAAGCTCCCTGGAGGCCCCAAAAAAGCGTTTAAGAATCTGAAAGCTTCTCTGGAAAGGCCCAAAATCATTTTGAACATGGGGAAATGAATGCAATGGGAAAGACCAAAAATGGCGTTCGCTGTCCCCCAAAGGGCCAAATCTGTGAGGCCCAAAAATGTGCAGGAGGCAATGCAGGGAAAGCCCGGGAAAAACAGTGAGAAATCCGGGCAGCGCTGATCCCCGTTCCCCCACTGCGTCGAACTTGGGGCGGAAATTTGGCCCGAACCCGTCATCTGGGGCCCCACAGAGGGCCCAAACCCCCCCGGATGGGTAGATGGGCCTCGTCGTCCCGACGGCGAACCCCCTTATTAACAAAAACTCTCTTCTCTTTTCTTCTCTCTTCCCTTTTTTTTATACCACCCTTCTGCAAAAGTTTCTCCAAGAAAAACGTGCAATGAGTTATGGATGAAGTATGAAAAGCAAGAACAGAAAAAGTTTTTTGCCCCTTTCCGGATTGCGCTCCCCTTTGGGGGTTTTTTTCCCCTTGGAAAAAAAATGTTATGGGCGGTCCCGAAAGAAGAAACCAAAAAAAGGGAGCCCGAAGACGAGGTGGGATAGAGAAAGGAAATTTGGGGGGGGGGGGGGGCCCCCAGATAAATAAGATAAAATGGGGCAGAAGGAGGCAGACGGAAAAAAAATAAAAGTGACAGGGAAAAAGGGGGGAGGGAAAAAAAGGGGAGAGGAGGAGGGGATACAAAAAAGAAAGGGAGAGACCGAGGGAAGGGGTGAGAGAGAGATGTTCGTTTCTCCCCCCCAAAATCCCAAAGGGCTTTTTCTAATTCCCGACCCCTTTAAAAAACAATCTAGTTTAAATTTTGAAAACTTTACATAAGGTGTCCCCTTCCTTCGGCCCAAAGGGTCTGGTTTGGGCCCAGGCCCGGGTAGGGAGGGGGGGGGGAGGAGTTTTGAGTCTTGGGAGACAAAGTATTAAACCTTTTTAACCCTTTCGGTTTGAGCTGCAGAAGAAAAAAAGGGGGAAAAAGGAAAGGAAAAAGGGGGAGTAGAAAGGGAAAAGGAAGGAAAAAAAGGAAAAGGGAAAAAAGAAAATGACAGAGAGGGAAGTATATTCAAAGGCACAGAGCCGACTGATTGATTGATTTTAAAGCAAGAAGAATTTTAGGGGAGAAGACCGGGAGACAGGAAATAGATAAAAAAGTGAAAAACCCGGGCCGGGAAAAAGAATTGTTCTTAACTCTCCCCAAAAATTTCCAAATCTCCTTTTTTTTTTTTAAACCAAATTCTATGGGCTTGGCTTGTTTTTTTTTCTGTTTACAGCCTTGCAAAAGCCCCACACACAAAAGAGAGGAGAGAGAGAGAGAGAGGGGGAGAGAGAGAGGAAAAAAAGGGAGGAAAAGGGAAGGGGAAGAAAAAAGACCCAAAACCAAAACCGCAACAGTAGCACCACTAGAGGGAAACGATGCCCCAAAAACACCCCACACACAACAAAAAAAAACAAAAAAAAAAAGAGGGGGACATTTTTTCCCAAAATCGGGTGTCAACTCTCTTTCGTCCAAATTTTGGGGGGCCCCGGTGGGGCAGAAAGGCCTTTTCCCCTCTTTAAAAGGGTTTTGTTAGTACTTCCCCTTTAAATGCTTATCCCCTAGGGTTTTTTTTATAGAAAAAAATGTCTCCGCTCAGGCTCTTTCCACGCGGGAAAGGATAACGAAGTTTAAAAAAATTAAAAAAAATTTGCACCCGCGTGTGGCCCGGGGGAGCCTCTGTTGTGTGTGGTGTGTGTGTGTGTGTGCGTGCGCGCATCATGGTCGTGTTTTTTGGGGTTTTTGTGTGTGTCCCCCGGGTGAACATTTGCCCTTTTTTGTGTGTTTTGTGTGTGTTCGGTTTTGGTGTGCGCAGGGTGTATGTTTGTGTTTGTGTTGTTTATGTGTGAGTGTGTGGGGGGGGTAGAGTTAAAGGGGAGGGGTGGTTATGGGTTGTGTGGTGTTTGTATAAGTGTGTAGAGTGTGTACCTGTGTTTGTGTGTTTTTTGGGTACTTTTTGTGTGTGTGATTGTGTGTGGGTGTGTGTGTGTGTGTTTTGTGCGTGTTTTTTGGTGCGCGGTTCAGGCGTTGTGGTTTTCAGGCATTTTTTTGTTTTGTTTGGGGGTCGTTTTTTTGTTACCACACAACACCAAACACAGCAGCACGACGCAGCACACAACCCCACACACGCACAAAACAACACACAACCCCCACACACAACAAACAACCCCAAAAAACAGGAGCACCCCCGAAAACCCTCGCCAAAGGGCAGAAAAAAGAACCCAAAATCTGGTTTTGCTTTAGGCATGGGGCGAAAAAAAAACCCGGGGGGCATAATAGCGTCATTCCAGACGCCCAAAAAAAACAGACTAAACAGATGCGCAGACTTCTTGCTTATTTGCCCTTCGCATTCTGACCCCCAAAACCCCTTTTAAGCCCCTTTCCCCCCAAAGTTTCGAAACACAAACAAACACACAACAACACACAAAACACACTAATCACACACAACACAACAACAATTTAAAAACCAAAACACCCCATTATATATATATATATATATAAAATATATATGTGTGTGTGGGGGTGTGTGTGTGTGTGTGTAAAACTCATACATATATAACACAACATAAAATTTTGAACCCCCCAAAGGCGCGCGCGCGCATCCGCAGCAAAACACTCAAAAGGGCACAAGAAAACACACACAAAACAACACAACAACAACACAAACCCCAAAAACAAAAACACAAACAAACAAACAAATCAAAAAATAAAACAACCCCCGCACAACACGCGACACACAAAACAAAAACCCCCAAAAACAAACACACACACACACAAAAATGCGCGGTACAGCACAAACGCAAAATTTTTAAAAAAGTTCGTTAAAAAAATGCCCCCTTAAAAAACCTATAAAAAAATGACACCCAAAGGGCCCGCAAAATTTAAATGTAAGTATCGAACGGTGGAGCACACACAGAAATGAAGGTTGTAAAATCCTTTTAGAGTCTTAAGTTTGAGGCCCGAGTTGGCAAAACTTCAAACGTTTATTGATTGAATCACGCCCCCCCCATCCCCCCCCAAACCCCTTCCCTTTGTTTTTTTAAATTTTCGGTTGTTTATGTTTCTACCACCCCTTCCCCTTTCCCCCTTTTTTGTTTTGTTTAAAACGACCCCTCCAAAATCCCCCCGGCCCCCAGGGACGAATTAACTTCGTTTTTTAGATCAAACCGAACAGTTTCTTTTGATAATATTTTGCCTGTTAAAAACAGTGTTGATAATTTTCTTGAAGAGGGTTTTGGGGGGGGGGGGGGTCAGGGTGGTTAGGGGGAGGGTGAGAGAGGGGGGGGGGGGGGTACGGGAAGAAAGAAAAGGGGAAAAAAAAGAGAGGGCAAGGGCAAGTGAGCCCGGCCAGGAAAGAGAGGCAAGCCAGTTAAAAAGAAGGGCCTTCGGAAGGAAAGGAAGAGAAAAAGGTTTGGGTGAAATGGGCCCTATTGAACGGGAAAAAAGTTGGGGTGGGTGCGGCAAACAAACCCTTAAAGAAACAGGTTTTTTACATTAATTCCCCAGGGGTTGGGAAGGGATTGATGGTTTATTCATTTTTGGCCCGGTCCTTGAAGGGGAATATTTAAAAAAAAAAACAAAATTATATCAGATAAAAAAAAAAAAACCAAAAAAAAAACAAAAAAAAATTTAAAAAACCCAAGGGAAAAACAACAAAAAACAAGGGGCTAAAAAATACAAATTTTTTTTTGAGGGGCGGGGCGGATAAAAAAAGGGCGGGGGAAAAATGGATCAAAACAACATTTTGGGTGGCAACCCCTGACTTTTAAAAAAATTCAATGGATTTGCCCTTAGTTATAAATCACCAAAACATAACGGTGGATAATCGGGGGAAAAGAAACAACCCAAAAATACTGGATGGAAAAAAATGGATTTTTGTTTTTGTATTTTTGGGGTGGGGGGGTAATTAATGGGAGGAGAGTGAAAAAAGTTTTTAGGGGAGAGAGGAGAGAGAGAGAGAGGGGGGGAGAGGAGGAGGAACGAAGAAATGTTTTAAAGAACTTTGGCCCTGGACCCCCAAATTTAAAAACCGGGGATGGGGGTTTGGGGTTGGGGGGGGGGTATTATAAAACTTTAAAAAGATGACACAAAATCATGTGTTCAGGGCTTGCCCTTAAATTTATTGAGGGGGGGAGGGGGGGGAGAAGACTGAAGAAATGGACAGAAATGTGAGGGGAACCCTTTAAGGGAGAGAGAACGAGAATAAATAAAGCCTCATTTTTTAGAGGGAAAAACGAAAAAAAAAAGGAAAAGGGCTGAAAGGGGAAAATGGTGGGGGAGAAAAAAGTAAAGAAAGAAAAGGAAAAAAAAAAACACCCCCATATTCCCCACCCTTTGAAAAGGGTTCCTTTAAACCCCCACCCCATAAAAAAGAATCCCGTTAAGTTTGAGGCAATTTTCATAAAACGTGGCCCCGTGTTCTGTAACGGCAGGGCTATAGGGGGGGTTTTGGGGTTGGGGGGGAGGACGGTTTTTTGAGTCTTAGTGACAAATTCCTTTCCCTTTTTCCCCTTTAAAGGGAAGTTCAAGAGGAAAAAGGGAAGAGAAAAAAGGAGAAAAGGGGAAGGGGGGATGGTTGGAAAACAGAAAGGGTTAAGTTAACAAGAAGCAAGGGGAAAAAGGGCTTTCAGTGTTGGTGTGCCGATTCTCGATAAAAAAAAAGGGAAGAAAAAAAAACCGGGTGGGATTTAAAAGTGGGCGGAGATTAGAAAACATTTTGGGGGACCCGGCCTTTTTTAAAAACAAATAAATGGTTTTTAAAGGGATAAGGTAAGCAAAAATGGGGCATTATGGCCACCCGTTTTTTTTTTTTGTCTGCGATTGCCCCCACAATCACCCTGAAATTACGGTTATCCTCCCTTTGTTTGGAAAAAAACAAAAGAAAAAAAAAAAAAAAAAGAAAGAAAAAATTTAGTCAAAAATTTTGTTGATGGTTCCTTTTTTGCAGTGAGGGAACCCCCAAGTCCAAACCCGACTGCAAAACCCCCCACAAAAAACAAAAAGTTGAACAGAACAAACAATGATATTCTTGGGGTGGGAGTATTAGGCAAAACAACAGCAACCCAAAAATTTCTAACCTTTTAAAATAATGAAAATATTTCTTTCTGTTAAAACCCTATTTTTACCATACCTTTACTATCATACCAAATTTTGACCCCTGCCCTTATGCTTTGTTTGTTGCCCTAACCCAACTATGGTGTTGCTTTTGTTGCCATACCACCCTTTTATTGGGGGTTTCGCCGGTTTTTTTCCCCCAATCTTTTGGGGTTTTGCTGCTGTTGGCCCTTCCCCCATACTATAGGTTTTTGTGTTGCTGTCAAAACCACTACTTAAATATTGGGGTTTTGCTGTTGCCCCCTTTCACCCTACTTAAAATGTTTTGTTGCCCCTACCCTTTTTAAATTTGGGGTTTTTTCATTGCCCCTAACCCAATTTTATTTTGTTTTTTGTGGTGCCCCCACCACCATATATTGGGTTGCTGGGTTTTTCCCCTACCCCACTACTATTGGTGTTTTTTGTTGTTGCCACTACCCCCCTTACTATTGGGTGTTTTGTTTTTGCACACCCCCCCTAATATTTTGGGGTTTCTTTTTGCCCACCCAAAATATTGGGTTTTTTTGTGTTTTTGGGATTCCAACCCCTAATTGGTGTTTGTTTGCTGTTGCATACTCCCTATATTTTGGGGTTTTGGTGTTGTTTACTAAACCCAAAAATGTGGTTTGTTCTGTGTTGCCACCCACTACCCCTAATTGTGTGTTTGTTTTGTTGTTTCCCCCCCAATAATATGTGGGGTTTGTTTGTTGTTGCCCCAAACCAAAAAAAGTTTTTTGTTCTGCTGTTGCCCTACCCCACTAATTTTGTGTTTGTTTGTTGTTTCCCCTAACCACCCAATAGTGTTTTTTGTTTGTTTTGCCCCAACCCCAAAAAATTGTGTGTTTGTTTTGGGTTTTTGCCACTACCCCCATTTCTATTTGGGTGTTTTGTTGTTGCCCCTACCCCATATATTTGGGGGTTGCTGTGTTGACTACCCTATATTGGTGTTTTGCTGGCCCCCTACCAACCCTACTATTTGGGGTTTTTGGGCTGTTGCCATACACCTTATTGGGGTTTCTTTGTGTTGCCACTTCCCCCATTCTATTAAATGTTTTTGTTTTGCCCCCTTCCCCATATATCTGTGTTGTGGTGTTTCTACTTCCACCCCTTCATTGTGTTTTTCTGCTGTTGCACTACCCCCACTATTTTTGGTTTTTTCTGTTTTTTGCCTACCCCACCCATAATTTGGGGTTTCTGTGTTGCCCTTCCCCCAATACTATTGGTGTTTTTTTGTTGCCACTACCCCATACCCATTGGTTTTTTTGTTGTTGCCCCCAAACCCAAACTATTGGGGTTTCTGTGTGGGTTTCAAATCCCCCACTGCGATTGGTGGTGTGACGATGCTGAAAAGCAGCAAAGTTGGCATGCAGTCCGGGTCAAGAGAGGCAAGGGGTTCAAAACCATTCTTTATGGTTGTGGTAGTATTTTTGGCCCTTTTAAAAAAACAGCAACAACAACTATAAAACTATACTACAATGAAACTTTTCTGTGCTGCTACTCCCCCTCATTTTTACCTTTCCCTTTTTTATACCACTTAGACCATGTTCCCCTGCTTTTGTTGTGTTGACTAACCCCCAAAACTTGGTGTTGTGTGGTTTTCATACCACCCTTTTCTATTGGGGTTTTCCCCTGCATTACCCCAATACTATTTGGGGGTTTTGGTGTGTTGCCATACCCCAATACTTTAGGTGTTGCTGTTGCTGGGCCCCCATATCTTGGGTTTCTGTGTTTCATTTCCACCTATATAAGTGTTTTTGTTTTATACCCCCAATTTCTAATTTGGGGTTGCATTTCCCCCCCAATTTCTATTGGTGTTATTGTGCTGGCCCCACCAAAATATATTGGTGTTTTCGGGTTTTGCCCCCCACCATACTTTTGGGGTTTTTGTTGTTGCCCCTACACCCCTCCCATTGGGGTTTTGGGTTTTTGCCCCTACCACCAAAACATTGGTGTTTTCTTTTTGCCATCCCCCCAAAAAATTTGGTTTTTTTTTGTGTTTTTGCTACCCCCATAATATTTGTGTTTTGTTTGTGTTGCCCTACTACCCTATAAATTGGGGGTTTTGTGTTGTTGCCCTCCACCCCGGAAAAATGGGTGTTTGTTTGCCCGTTGATTTTACCCCTAATATGTGTGTTTGTTTGGGTTTTTGCCTACCACCCCTTAAAATTTTGGTTTGTTTGTTGTTGCCCACTACCACACTTATGTGTGTTTGGGTTTGGTTTTTGCATACCCCCATAATTTTGTGTGTTTGTTCTGTTGGTTTTCCACTACCCCCTAAAATGTGTGTTTTTTCTGTTGTTTTCCCTACCCCCCCTAATATTGGGTGTTTTTTTTTGTTTTTGCCCCTACACCCCTAAATTGGTGTTTCTGTTGTTTCCCTTCACACTATATTTGGTTTTTTGTGCTGGGGCCACTACCCCCATATTTGGTGTTTTGTGTTGCCACTACCACCCTACATTGGTGTTTCTGTTGTTGAACCCCACCCCAATTTCTATTGGTTTTTTGGTGTTGCCCCTACCTCCACTATATTGGTGTTTCTTGTTTGCCACTACCCCACTACTTTTTGGTGTTTTGTTTCTGTTGCCCCTACCCATATATTGGGGTTTTTTGCTGTTTGCCACTACCAACCTATTTGTGTTTCTTCTGTGGGGTTTCATACCCCATATATCGTGTTTTCTGGTGTTGTTCTTTCCCCAATAATATTGTGTTTTTTGCTGTTGCCCCCCCACCAAACTATTTGGGGTTTTGGGTTTTTTGCCCCTACCATACTATTGGTGTTTTGCGTTGGCCCCTCCACCACTACTATTGGTGGGTTTTGTTGTTGACTACCACCAAATTTATTGGTGTTTTGTTGTTTCCCCTACCACCAATCTATTTGGGGTTTCTTTGCTGTTGCCCCTACCACACTATTTTGTGTTTTTCTTTTTGGGCTGTTTTTCCAAACTATATTGTGTTGTGGTGTTGCCCCTCCCCCTTTTAAAATTTTTGTTTCTTCTTGTTGCACTAACCCCCACTCTTTGGTGTTTCTGTGCCACTACCCCCCTTTTTTTGGTGTTTTGTTGTTGCACTTACCAAATACTTGGTTTTTTTTGCTGCTGTTTCAAAATACCCCCGCGATGGTTTTGTGACACACTGTGGGAAAAAAAAGACATGTTTGGGATGCGGATAAAGGAGGCAAGGCCTTCAAGATCATTGTGGTTAAAAAGTCCCCCCAAGCATTAATTTAAAAGTAATTTCCCCTTTTTTTCTTTGCACCAAAAAGTTGGGAAAATAGATAAAATTCCCTGCTTAGCAAAAGATGTTCCCGTTTGAAAAAAAATGATAATAAAGATGTCTTTTTTGTTGTGTCAGAAAAAGAGGTTTAAAGTTTCCAAGTTAGAGAAAAAAAAAATATAAATATAACAGTAAAAAGCGTTTGATTTTAATTAGGCTTCTTTTTTTTTTTT
>NC_134899.1:27866620-27869120 GCF_041734735.1 Babylonia areolata | reverse complement strand
TGTATGTGTACGTGTGTGTGCACATGGTGTGTGTGCATGGGGTGTGTGTGTGTGTGTGTGTGTGTGTGTGTGTGTGTGTGTGTGTGTAGATGTGCAATGCGGTTTGGCTGTCTGAAATGGAGAGGCACGTAAACTTCAGTAATCTGTATATTTGTATATAGCTATTTCCATTTGGTGCCATTTAATTTTTAATTTATCTTTTTATTTTCTATTCATTTTATTCATTTTATTTGTTTGTCATTTTATTTGTTTGTTGTTTTCTTCTTATGTTGGACATGTGCTGCTGCCAAAAAGAAAATCTCTGTACCAAAGTATAGACAATAAAATTTGTGTATTGTGTATTGTGATTGCCTTCATGGTTGGAAATAGGTGGAAGGCAGATGGTGCGATGTCGTGAGAGTAAGGGGTGTGTGGAAGGATTACATAGCAGCAGTACCGTGCTTCTCTCTCTGGTCAACATGCGAGATGTGAACCGGGACGTGTGTCTTGCAGGAGGCTGACACCTTTTGGTCAGCATGCCACGCCTCTTGGGTTTGATGGTCTCCCGCAATTTCTACATCAATGGAGCGTAGTATATCCCGGTTACTGTGGTACCCTTTACCAGGAAATCCATCATCGCTACTCCGCGCTGGTCCCAAAAGACCTTGAGCAAGACCTTGCCCGCTGAAAGTTGGGCACCTGCCTTCTTCAGAGATTGTAAGTCAAAATGCTCCCATTGCTTCGGCTGGGCTTTAAACTCTGGTTCACAGTGATGGATCCTTGTTTCGTCCCTGCGTGATTAGTCTGTCAAAGAAGTCCTCCTGGTTTTGCTGGCACATGGCTTAAAGAGCCTGGGAACACGTGACTTGTCCCTGCTTCTGGAAAGGTGTCAGTAACCGGGAAATCCATTGTGCAGACAACTTCCAAATGTGCAAATGGTCATGGATGATTTTGTTTTTCCACAGACCCCACACTTGACATCTTGGGATAGTTGCTGAACGGTTATACGGCGATCCTCCAAAATGGCGGTCTCCACTTGCCGGGTAGTGTCTTCGTCAATGGTGGACTGCGGTCACCCGGGAAAGGGAACCATGTCCAACGATGTCCGACCACACTTGAACTGACGATGTCAGTTTTTTGACTACATCATACGATGGGACATCCTCCCCATTAGTCTCTTTCATCTCATCAAGCGTCTCCCTTTGTGTGCGGCCTCTTTAGTAAAGAAACTCGATGACCGCTCTGTATTTTACTGGCTCCATTATGATACCTTACTCCAACGCAGCACTTGTGAATGAGGAACTTATGAGTTCACATATGCAAATGACCACGTGATCTATAGAGATGTATATTATACATTCGCAATTTCAGCCCCCCAACAATAACCCGAAGAAAGACACGGGACATATTTAACGAACATTCCTCGTATTTAATCACAGCACAGAAATGATGGCACTTTGATGTGCATCGTGATATGCTACAAACAACATAACAGAAAAGCCAAAGGATATGATGACCTTCATCGATGTACGAAGCATCAAACTACTTGATTTAATTAACATATTCCGATTATATTGACAATATTGTGACGCACAATGCACGTAAAATACACACTATACATAATATATATTGCCATTTCAGGTGTAATAACATTACGACTGATCAAGTGCTATTGTTGTACACTTTCATCTCTAACCATATTTTTATGGGTTACTGCTTTCAAGAAAACTCATTTACGAACACCATTTCCTAGCATAGACGGTATGTAACATTTCCAAATTATTCGGAGGAGACGTTAACCCCGAGTCCAATGTGTGTAGCATGCACTTGGTGCACGCAAACGAAAAACACAAAACAATACAAAATACAAAAACAAAACAACACAATGCAATACAATGCAGTGCGATACAATACCATACAATAGCCTTTACTTTTCTACTTTAACTCACTCAGTACGGCCAGTTCTCTCTTCTCCTCTACGCAGACCCCTCGGATGTCCAGTGGGTGTCTGAATGACCCAACCTTTAGCTTCCGTCGTCAGAATTGTGGTATTCTTTGTCAACATTCACCTCTTCAGTGTAAGAGCCTTCCGCTTGCAATATTTTGATGATAGTAATTGGGGTGAAACGCTGTTAACGTCGTCTCTTTCGCCGTTCGTATGGAGAGAGTTAAATGTTGTTTCATTTTCTTGTTTTTTAATCATCCAAAAGGTTCTCCACACGTTGCACCAAAGTACAAACTGCACACGGGATTTCAGTGAATCATAATTATTATATCATCTCATCACAGAATGTCAGGATTTTAAAACGTTCTCCCTGGCCCCTTCCCTACATAGGAGATAGTATCGAAATCGAAACTTTTTTTTTTTTATTGAGGGAAAAGGAATAGGCACTTATTGGCCTGTTTTCATCCTACCCTCGTAAAGAAAACGTATAAACTAATCTAGGAAATACAAGAAGACTGAAAAAAGGAGGGAAAAAAGCCACATTGCATGGCAACAACATCATGAACAAATAAATGG
>NC_134899.1:27856620-27859120 GCF_041734735.1 Babylonia areolata | reverse complement strand
TCAACTGTGGGCAAATATATTCGGATTCGTGCCTGCCCGGGGGTGGAGTGCGGAGGGAAGGGGGGGTGGGGGTCAAGGGGAGGGGGCCGAGAGAGATGCACAGGCCAACAGACTGCTAGGAAGACAGAAAGGTGGTGGAGGAGGAGGAGGAGAAGGAGAGGGAGGAGAGAATATGAGAGCGAGAGAGAGAGAGACAGAGAGAGAGAGAGAGATGTCACTGGGAAAGCAATAAGAAAAGGGGAATAACTGTGCCATTCCCGGGAGGGGGGGGGGGTTGTATACTGTTACAGAGAAAAAAGGAAGAGAGTGAGTCAGGATGGGGCAAAGACGGAAACAGAGTAGGGCATGGAAAGAGAGAGAGAGAGCGAGAGAGAGAGAGGGAGGGAGAGAGAGAGAGAGAGTCAGGAAGAGACAGAGACAGTGCAAGGGTCTGAAAGAGAGAGACAGACAGACGGACAGACAGGCAGACAGAGACAGACGGATGCAGACAGTGCAAGGCACGGAAAGTGAGAGACACAGAGACACAGAGAGAGACAGAGGGAAGGGGAAGAACAAATCTGACTCCAGAAGCTGACAGCAGTGTCCCCCTAGAGTGTATCAAAGGGGAGTAAGCTGAGTCGGCCACAAGAAGCACTGCATCGCCTGTCAAGGGAATCTGCATCCTCAACCCAGACATCCCCACTGTCTTACAGTGCCTGATCACCTGACAGAGACTGGAGAGGGAGGGAGGGGGCAGGGAGGGGGGGGGGGGGGGGGTAGCGTGGAAAAGAATGGAGGAAAGAAAAATGAGAATGATGAATGAATGAATGAAGTTTCTTGAACGAGGGAAGTAGAACAAGCAAGGACATGTTTGTTTGTTGTTGTTGTTTTTTGTTTGTTTGTTTTTTATCCGGCCCTCGGGACAAAGAGAATCAACAAGCAAAACAAACAAGCAAAACACACACACACACACACACACACACACACACACACACACACACACACACTGACTGAGACCATTTATTGTCAGATTAACTGTTTGTTGTACTGACATTTTCGCAACCATTTGAATAAAATATTAACTGAGCAACACAAGGAAATTCTGATTTGAGGAAGGTATGATTTAAAAAACAAAAAAAACAAAAAAACAAACAAACATACTTAACAAATCAAGGTACCAAATTTCATTAATATCATTATCTCCAAAAATATTCTAACGCACCCACATACTCACATACGTTTCTCCCCCACCCTCTCTCTACATACATCCATGCATGCACACAAACGCCCATTATAATTCCCCTACCTCATTCCCCTGCCCACTCACTCACACACACACACACACACACACACACACACACACACACACACACACACACACTCACACTGTCTCTCACTCTTTCTCATCAAATTAAGGTTTCGTAATGTAATCAAGACGACATATTACATGTTAGGGTCGAACAGCTCCACTAATTAGAATAATGGGAACTTTGCTCTACAAGTAAATCTGACGCTATCACCCAAAACGAAACACTACTTTGGATTAAATAAAACAGAGGGGAACCTCTGCAGCAGAAGGGGGATGAAACAAATTAGAAAAACCGACCAATTGGATGGCTTTTAATTAGGTCAACTGCGGTTTTTGTCAGAGACCAACCATTTTCTTTGCTGGGGTGAAAAACGCTGGACATGGCTAATGGAAGATTAAAGGATGTAATCATATCATGAAGGGGTTTGAAATGTAAATGTGTATCTGGACATTCGAGCAAAAAATGTGGGATGTCAAGGGTCTTACCACAAATACACACACACACGCACGCACACACACATACACACACACACACACACACACACACACACACACACACACAAATCCCAACAACAACAACAACCCCCCCCCCCTCCCCCCCTCCCCCCCCCCCCCTCCCCACACAAAAAACAAAACAAAAAAAAACGAAAAACAAAAAAAACAACAAAAAACAAACAAATAAAACAATGAAGCTATTACTACCACTACAACTATCGTTACTACCACTGCTACCATCACCTCTACTACTGCTAAGTAAATAAATGAAATGGATAAGAAAGAAGAGGGAAAGAACAAAACAATGTCACAGCCAGAAAGACAAACACAAAAGACAAAAACGGACACTTCACTGACACAAACGAATACACTTGCATGAGCACCATCCCTAATAATAACAACAACACAACTATACTACTACTACTACTACTAATAATGATAATAATAAGAAGAAGATAATGATGATAATGATGATGAGGAGGAGGAGGAGGAATAGGGCATGACATTTTGTTTTAACATTTCCTGTTTAAGTAGAATGGCATTGTCATTAAGGTTGACTTACAACACTCATATGTTCTCCATTTTATCAAACAAATAGGTTTTTTAAGAGCTTCTGAAGTTGACACTACTGGTTATCTGTTTCAAAAAGGAAGGCAGATTATTCCAGTACGAACCACCACAGAGAGAGAGAGATTGATAGAGAGAGAGAGAGAGGGG
>NC_134899.1:27846620-27851620 GCF_041734735.1 Babylonia areolata | reverse complement strand
ATGCAAATAAATCAATGGATCTGTCTAAACAACCCCCAAGCCCCCTGACCTCCCCTCCCCCCCCCCCCCCCCCCCCCCCCCCCTCCAAAAAAAAAAGAAAAAAAGACAAAAAAAAGCGCCTGTCTGTAGACAAGACACGGACCGAAAATAACAGGGTGCCAAAGTTTTGTAGGGACGGCGCTGTTGCGTCTTGTTTGACCTTTGCAGGAATGCTAACGCGCTGTTTGCTGCCAAGGATTTTCTATATCGAGGTGTCTAAGATCTTTGATGGATCGTCATCTTTTTGCGCGGCTGTTTGTGTTTTGAGTTTGTGTTTGGTTTGTTTGGTTGGGATTTTTTGTTGTTGGTGGTGGTGGTTTTTTGCTTTGGTTTGTTTTGAGGGATGAGGTGATGAAGACGCGAGGGACGCTGTTGGGGTGATGGTAGTGTTTTGTGCTGTTCTTAGAGGAGATGGTGTTGACGAATTTTATTTTGTTTGTTTGTTTGTTTGTTTGTTTGCTTGCTTGTGTGTGTGTGTGTGTGTGTGTGTGTGTGTGTGTGTGTGTGTGTGTGTATGCGTGTGTAAGCGCGTGTGTGTGTGTGCACGTGTGCATGCATGTGCGTGTGTGCATGTGTGCGCAAGTGTGTTTATGTGAGTACGTGTGCACGTGTGCGCGCCATTGTTCGGCTAGCGGAGCCGGAGCGGGTGCACTCCTCGACAGACAGAAGAAAAAAAAAATCGGCTGACTTTCTAAAATCATCAATATACACTCCTCCCTCCCCACCCCACCCCCCCCTCCTCCCAGCACCTCCCCCACCCCTCCGCCCGTCCACCTTTCATTGTGCGGTCACGGTGAAGACATCCACAGTACAACATGACTGACCCTGCCCTCTGCTGCAGTCCTACCCGCTCCACCAAGCGCTCCGAGAGAAAACCTGGCCCCACCCAATCCCAGCGGCCCGGAAGCTCTGTGGAAGACTGGAGGACCTGCGACGTCCTGCCGCCTTCGTCGAGGAGACGGGGGAATTCATCTGATAAATGACGAACGAGACAACAACAACAACCCTGCCCCGCCAGTCTCGCCATTGTGATGGGCGTTCAGCAGTTTCATTGTCACCTACGATTCCAGAACGGACCCCTCCACTCCCTCCCCCCCCCCCCCCTTCCAGTCTGAAAGCTGATTCGTTGTTACATACAATAACGTAACAGGCCGTCTCCCCACTTGAGGCTGTTGTGATGGAAACACTTCCAAAAAAACAACGATCTCTGACCGTACAATTCGGTGCAAAATCATCAAAGTACCCCCACCCCCACCCCCACCACTCCCCCCTCCACTTTTACTCTCTAGTCATTCTGGGCTACCCTCGAATCTTCCCCGGGGTCATTTGTAACTGTTCAATATCGACCCCCACCCCCCCACCCCCCTCCCAACACAAACTTCTAGTTGCATGTATCCCCTTCTGCGAGTTGAATCAAGGCTCTTGAAAATAAAAATAATAAAAAAATAAAATAAAATAAACAAAGCATAACAATCAACAACAACGGCGAAAATGGAGTAGTTCTGGGCTGAGCCTTTACTGATCTCCATTCCATTCCCATACCACCCCGCCCTCCTTTTCATTTTAACTTAATTAACATATGCTATTTTCAAAACCTGCACTGATACTGAAAGGGGCGAATTCTACCCCCATAGGGGGGGGGGGGGGGGTCATTATTTTCAGTCTGTACCAGAACGACCCACGACTCCGTTGCGAGGGAGTCGGTGTGAGGGGGTGGGGGGGGACGAGGTGGGAGGCGGGGGGAAGGGGATCACGTGGTGGGGGTGGGGGCTCAGAATCCGTCTAAGAGGGGTGTAGTATTTCTGACTAGTTGAAGTTTAAACCCGGGGAGTCGTTCCAGGGCTGTCTGTTCACATAGAACACTGGAGGTAATCTGGGCTCGCCAGATTTGGCCCCCGAAATATATTATTTATAAAAAGATTTTTTTTTAAAAAGCAACGCAGAGGTACGAATGAATTGTCAGCTTCGCCGGGCTGTAAGAAAAAGAAGCACAACAGACAAACTGACTGACTGAATGAGTGGAAAAAAAAAAAAAAACATCAACAAAACAACCTCACAGTGACACACATGAACTCATCAACACCTTTTCGCTATTGGAAAGTGCCCCAGTCAGTGAGGCTCGATTCAGCGCTTTTGCAGACACTCATCTTCAGACAGGACGTTTGATCCCGACCGACACGCGTTACCACCCCCTTTCCTTTTTTTTCCTCCCCGTCCGCAATGGCTTGAACCCGAGGTCATGCCAGTGTTTGGAGCGTCCTGAGAAAGACTGGCGGAAAGGGGGTTTTCCACAGGAAGGGGGTGATGGGGGAAGGGGGATGGGGCGGGGGGGGGGGTTGTAAGCGGTGACCGCCAAGGGGCGCAGACAGAATCGCGTGATGGTTTAGGACCAATCAGTGGAAAATCACTTCAGTTGACCCAGTCTTTTTTTCTTTTTCTTTTTAATTCTTCGGTCGGTCGGCCTTGGACGCTAAAAACCTTCCGGGATTACGTTGAGCTGACCATTTCTTGGGTTTTTTTGTCGCTTGCATGGTATCCTCACTTGCAGCAAAGTTGTTCTCTGGGATTACTTTCGATGGCGTCAGAAGGAGATAGATAGAGAGAGAGATAAGATTCATGGACACAGAATGAGGGGGTGAGAGAGAAAGATAGACAGAAAGTTAGAGAGACAGATACATAGAGATGGGGGGGGGGAGAGAGAGAGAGAGAGAGAGAGAGAGAGAGAGAGAGAGAGAAAGATAGAGAGACAGATATATAGACACAGAATGAGGGGGTGAGAGAGAAAGATAGATACAGATACATAGAGAGAGGGGGTGAGACATGAGAGAGAGATAGAAAGAGAGAAAGACAGACACATGAACAGCGTTCATGCATGTGTGTGTGTGTGTGTGTCTATGTGTGTGTGTATGTGTGTGTGCATTTTACTTATAAACACGATTTATTTGATGGATGTTCTAATATGCTGGATGTTTTTATTTGTTTACATTGTTGTGCAATACGTTATTGTCTTAACGTGTGCGTGCGTGTGTGTGTGTGTGTGTGTGTGTGTGCATTTTACATTTATATACGATCTATTTGTTGGATTTTTTTAACATTCTTTTACACGACCTTGTCTTTACACGTATGTGGGGGGTGGGGGGGGGAGGGTGAGAGTTAAATATTTATATTTTATTTGCTGGATGTTTTCTATCGGTGTACATATTGTATGTTCATTTTTATGTTGGTGTTTACAACGAGCCTGTGATTGCACACGTTAATTTCCATGTGGAATAATAAAGTGTTTTTTTAATTGAACTGAATTGAATATGAATATATATATATATATATATATATATATATATATATATATATATATAGATATATATATATTGTGAGGGCGGAGGGGGGTGAAAGAGAGAGAGAGAGAGAGAGAGAGAGAGAGAGAGAGCGAAAAAGAGAGACTGAGAGAGACATGAAGGTGAGTGAGAATAATACCCCCCATCCCCTCCAAAAACAAACAAACAAACAAACAACCCCCCCCCCCGAACCCCCCCCCCCCCCCAAAAAAAAAAAAAAAAAAAAAAAAAATTCAAGATCAGTATTCGCAATAGAAAGAACTTCCGCAATATTCCAAGAAAGTGTGAAAATCAGTTTAACCAGCCAAAACTGCATCTGTTTGTTTGGGTTTTTTGGTTTTTCCTATGTAAATTTATATATTCTACACTGGCGCTGAAGTGAAGTTTTGGCAACATTGCAACGTTCCATCCGTATCAAAAATAAACAATACGGAAAACTGAAACCCAACTTTAAACCGACAGACTCAACCTGCATTCCAAGCCCACACACACCGCACCCTTAAAATGATAATATATATATATATATATATATATATATATATATATATATATATATATATATATATGCCGACGAGGTGATTGCCAGCTTTTTTTTTTTTTCTTTTCTTTTCTTTTTTTTTACATCAATGTATTCACTTAGGAGACATTCCAAACTAGTTCTACTTTCGGGAGTGCCGGTGTCGTACAAAACAATGTCGCCGTGAAATACTGTCGCTGCGACACTATTTCACCAAACAAGTCAATGCATTATTTCAAGCGAAACAGTGTTTACGGTAAAATAGTGTCGCGGCGACACCTTCTCACGACAGCGACATTATCAATTTTCACGCGAAATACTGTCGCTAGCGACACAGTGTATATGGTGAAACAGTGTCGCTGCGACACTATTTCACAGCAACAATCTTCTATACGACACCGGCTCTGTAAAAGCGCTAAGAGGTAGGGGTTGATCCCTTGGATGTCGTTTCTGAATGTGCCGTTCGCGTTCCCACGTCCATGGTGCTGGCACACATACAAGAAGGCCAATAACTCTGCCATGTATGAAAAAGGTAAGTAACACGCTTATCACAATTTGTTCAAATAAAACAAAACGAAACAAACAAACAAACAAACAAAATCAAACACAAAAACGTTCGAGTACATATACAGGTATATTGATCGTTGATGTTTTTGACTTTTTGCATTCATTATCAGTTGTTTCGCTTGTCAGTTTAACGACTTCTCTTTTACGAAGTCCTTTAAGTAATTTCCTGTAACTGTATTTAGAGTTGTTTTGTTGTTGTTTTGTTGTTTTTTCTTCCAAATTTCACCCAAATTTTTAACCCTCATTTGCCCAGTTTCTCCCAACCCTCCATTCATCCACATCTCCCACCCCTTCTAACCGATAATACTCAGATGTATTCATAAATACTTTAACAAAATGTCTTCAATCACCGATATGTGTGACGGGACATTAAACAAAATTCCTCCTATATTGATCAAACCGACAACTGTCAAAGCGGTGCCACACCGCTCCTCAAATACACTGATAATGTTTGCCATTAAAAGTGACATCTTTCGCGAAGCATGACGAGGTACATAGAACAGTGATTTAAAATCCACACTGACGGTTAGACACTTTTATTT
>NC_134899.1:27816620-27839120 GCF_041734735.1 Babylonia areolata | reverse complement strand
AGCCCTTTACACTGCTAGTCAACGATCGTCACCTATCATCAAGCAATATTTTTTTTTTTTTTTTGCTGCCTCATCATCTGCACCGTTTCAGTGGCATTACTCCCCCATACACGGCCACACCCAGGTTCGTCCGTCGCAGTTCCAGCGTCGGCAGTCCACATGGAACCATCGATGTTAGGTCGCCTGGAGGCCACACACCAGAGGAGACCCTGTACTGCTGCTGAGTCACTTCGGTGGTGTTCAGTGGTACCTGCAATAAATTTGTAGAGATCTTAGGAATACATTGACACCACGACACTACTCTAAGTGTTGCAACACTGTATCTGCTGCTGCGAAAAATCGACATAACGTCATGCACACTCCGGACAGAAGACATGGCAATGCGGATGGCAAGTTGAACACCCACACACAGACGCTCGCGCGCGCGCACGCACACACACATAAACACACTTACATGCACACTCGCCTACTCACACACAAACACATAAACGTAGGCACATATGCGTGCACTCACACACACACATGCACACATACACACGTACACACGCACATACCCATTCACACACACACACACACACACACACACACACACACACACACACACACACAGTGAGAGAGAGAGAGAACCGCACACACGCAACTAAACCCTCCCCACGCACGCATGCGAGCAGCACACACACACACACACACACACACACACACACACACACACACACACGCACGCACGCACATACACAGACGTACACGCACACGCACGCAAATACACACACACATACCCATTCACACACACACACACACACACGCATACACATACACACACACACAAATACACACACACATAAACACACATACACATACACACACACACACCTCCGACACAGAGAGAAAGAGAGAGAGAGAACCGCACAGACAACTAACCCGCTCCCCACGCACGCACGTACACATACACATGAATAAATGTTCGCGATATTCTTTCATTCAAGAGAAAATTCAACAGAACAAAACTCTCTCTCTCTCTCTCTCTCTCTCTCTTTCTCTCTCTGTGAACAATAATCAAAAATTGGCAAAGCAACCCGAACACTGAATGGATGTAACTTGAACATTATTCGCACTCTTTGAAGAATGTAATTTGAACATATTTCCGATTCTTTGTCTGTCTGTCTGTGTAACTGTTTATTATTCTCATTGTTGTCACTTGTTTACCGAGAAAAACAGGGCGAAAAAACAAACAAACAAACAAACAAACAAAAAACAACAACAAAAGCAAACAAACAATTGACACATAACAACAACAATTACATGGACGGAAACAAGAACACACACAAGAAGCGAACCTGAGGCACTTCGGATAAAAAAAATAAAAAAGAGATAGAAACAGCCAGGAATTACTTATTATATGTGTTTTCATTTTCTGCACTTTTGCTATCTAAATAAGCAACAATGACGCACATCAATAAAACAAAAACAGCAAAGAAGCGCCTTCTTTCAAGTATAGTTGTTCGCACTATCCTTTTTTACTTGTCTAAATAGGCAATCAATGGAATGCAATTAAATAGCGGAGGCTGAAACATCGTAAGACAAAGAAGCACAAAAGCAAATCCTTGCGGGAGATGGGGGTGGGGGACGCTGCGGGGGTGGGCGGGGGTGTCAACAACGTAGACACCCAAATACAGTCAAATGAAATTGGGTAATCAGTACACAATCTCCTTGCAGCTATGGCCTTGTAAAAAATAAATAAATAAAATAAAAATAAAAATAAAAATCATACAATCCCATTACATTTGTAAACTGAAGCAAATTTGTCTCAAAACTCACGATTCTTCATCTTCAATGGGTGTGCGTATTTCTTTCTTTTCTTTCTTTTTTTTTTGTTTCCTATTTCATGTCTGACACTTAGTGCAGTCAAAACTGTAAAGATGTTTCGCCTTTGTTCGGCCGAGGGCGAGGAGGAAAACCTGGACCTGTGCGGTGGAATTCAACGAGAAGCTTTGGGGACCACCTGCTGCACTGCTGACTCTGGTGGACGTCGCGCTGCAGACCAGACTGACCATCTGACAGCATGACTTGGGGAACACCCCAGAACTCAGAACTCGAAACGTTTTCTGTTCAAGGATTAAGGTTCTAGGCATGGCCCATTCTTCCAATCTGTCCTTGCTAATCTACATCAGTTATAATAGCACATATATATTTAATGGAAAGGGGAGAAAGAGGGAAGAAAAAAAAAACAGAAAAAGAAGTCCTGTAGAAGGTTTATGATAAAGAACACACACACACACACACACACACACACACACACACACACACACACAGATTGACGGATGGATAAGAGAGAGAAGGGGGGGGGGGGGCAAATATGTCATCAGTAATGACAACCGGATGACTAAAGCCATATTGTTGCTATCATCAAATCCACGAAGACAGCTGTAATTGATACTAAAATTACTACTACCATCACCATTATCACTTATACAACAGCTATTGTCACCACCACGATGGAATGAAATGAATATATTCATGCATGCACACAAATTAGAAGAAAATGAAAGAAATGCAAACAAGCAAACAAAACAAAGTGCATTGTAAAGAAAATAGGACAGAACAAAAACAAAACAGGAATAAGGTGAAACAATAACAACGGATCTGGTCGTCTGTACAGAGTATAAGTATGAAAACCAATCACTTCGCCAATTGCTTTTTCACCAAAGCAGTCAGTGCTGTGTCTCTCGAACAAATTCAGTACGATCAAATAGAGGTGGGCAATCAACAACGACTTACCTGAAGATCTAGTCATCAGCCCCATCTGTATGTGATATGCAGCTTATGTTTAAATGTGTGTGTGTGTGTGTGTGTGCGTGTGCGTGTGTGTGTGTGTGCAGGTTCTTATATTGATATGCACATGTATGTGTCCTAAATTCTACTGTATCTGTGTTTGTGTATGCTTTTCGATTTATGTTTGTACCTTTTATGTACTATCCCTCCTAATATTCCTTGCGACCATGGTACACTTGGTAATAAAGACATATTCTATTCTATTCTATTCTATAAGTATAAATGCCTTCATTGTTACTACCAACGGTCGCAGAAGGAGGAGGAGGAGGAGGAGGTTAAGGGTGCCTTAGGGGAGCGATTCAACACCAGAGTCGGCTTCAGTGAAAATAACGAAGTCCATCATCAGCAGGGCACTACAGGGACGACTACCACACGTTTACCCAGACAGCAGCACAGTGTCCTGCTGAGAGACTTCGACACTGGTCACAACACACCGTACAATCTACATGCACCGAAAAACTGAAGCTGGTGCCATGTTCCAACCGCTCTTGTGGACATGAAGACATGACAGCGGAGCACATCCTCCAAATTTTTTTTTTCTTTTTTGACTCACTTGTGTAAACAAAGTGAGTATGTTTTAACCCGGTGTTCGGTAGTCTGTGGGTGTGGGTGTGTGTGTGTGTGTGTGTGTGTGTGTGTGTGTGTGTGTGTGTGTGTCCGTGTGTCTGTGTGTCTGTGGTAAACTTTAACACGGACATTTTCTCTGCAAATACTTTGTCAGTTGACACCAAATTTGGCATAAAAATAGGAAAAATTCAGTTCTTTACAGTCATCTTGTTTAAAACAATATTGCACCTCTGGGATGGGCATAAAAAAATTAAAAAAGAAGCCTAACTATATGCAAACTGCATTTACTGTTATATTTATATTTTTTGTATTCTCTAAACTTGGCACTTTGACCTCGTATTCTGACACAACAACAACAGGAGTCATTATTATCATTTTTTGTTCAAACAGGAACTTCTTTTGCTAAGCATGGAATTTTTATTTATTTTGCAAACCTTTTGGTGCAGATAGTAAAAAAGGGAAATTACTCTGTAATTAATGCTAGGGGACTTCATTTATCACAAGTGAGTCTTGAAGGCCTTATTTTTCTTTGAAATTCTGATTTTTCTTTCTTCTCTGACAAATGCATGGACGAGACCTTCGACATGAAATCACACACACACACACACACACACACACACACACACACACACACACACACACACACACACACAACATATCTGACTGATCCAGTTTCAGAGAGAGAGGGGAAAAACCTGTGGAGAGAAAGAGCGTGGGGGTGGGGGGGGAGCTGGGGGAGGGATGGGGAGAGAGGAGAGAAAAAAACAAAAGAGAGGGAGTGATAGGGAAGGAGAGAGAGAGAGGGGGGGGGAGAGGTAAATGAATAGGGAGATGGATAGAATAAGAGAGACTGAGAGGAAAGAGAGAGTGAGAGTGAGAGCTTGGGGGAGAGATATATGGGACAGACAGACAGACAGATGGAGAGAGAAAGAGAGAGACAGAGATATAGAGGCAGAGAGTGACAGATATAGAGAAAGGGAGATAGAGACGATTATATATATATATATATATATAGAGAGAGAGAGAGAGAGAGACAGACAGACAGACAGACAGACAGACTGACAGACAGACAGACAGACAGGTAGGCAGAGAGGCAGACCTACACACAGACAGACAAACATCACGCACAATCGATTGATAATTATGCAAAAACAAAACAAAAAATCTCCTTTGAAAGGCCTACATGCATTTCTTGTTGTTGCGAAAGATGGAGCAGAGCAACATCAGAATGACATCCTCCAAACGTTGCCCAATGTACATGGAGACAAGGCCAGGTGTGTGGCCTTTTCGACGCTCCAGTCACGACCGAACTATTATAGCGACCATGAAGTACTGGAGAAAACGTCATTCACAGCCCAGAACTGAACCGATTGTGCAGTTGTGAACGCCAAGAAGATTTTGTTATTCTGCATCTAAATATAATTATACAAAAGTTTGCAAGCAGCTGTCCATTTTGCTCTCTCTCTCTCTCTCTCTCTCTCTCTCTCTCTCTCTCTCTCTTTGCTGAAGAATGGTTCGGTTTACAGTATTCGTAAACTCTGCGTTTATATATTTAATGCCCTGAAGATACGACAGGAATTTTGTGACAGTAATGAAGAAATTCAGAATTAATTTACTATGCAGAAGCACGCTTTTGTTCTACAAGTTTAATTTCGTATGTATTTTACATTTTGTTGTCGCTACGTGATCACCATATTGTGTACTTTTGATCTCTTTCTAGGGGCCGGAGGCCTGGAGATTAAAGTTCTTGTTATTGTTCTCTCTCTCTCTCTCTCTCACACACACACACACACACACACACACACACACACACACACACACACACACACACACACACACACACACACACCTCCCTCTTTTTCTTCTATTTCTTCCTCCTCCTTCACTCCCATCAACCCATTGACCCCATCAGTCGTGGAAACAGGGTGAGGAATAATTTGACATGACGTGACAAACTGATTAATCAAAAGCCAACAGAAGCACCCACCTTAGAATAATTCAGTTATCAATGATCCTCTCTGTCTCTGTCTGTCTGTCTGTCTGTCTGTCTGTCTGTCTCTCTCTCTCTCTCTCTCTCTCTCTCTCTCTCTCTGTCGCTGTCTCTTTCTCTGTGTCTGTTGATAATGCGCACATCAGTGTTACGTTGATGCATGCGCGCGCAAGTGTGTTTGTTTGTTTGTTTGTGTGTGTGTGTGGTGGGTGGGTGTGTGTGCGTGTGCGTGCGTGCCTGTGTGCATGTGCGTGTGTATGCATAGACGGGCGCGCTTGTGCGTGTGTGTGTGTCTGTCTGTGAGCCAAGTCTGTGGAAATCATGAGACGTGATTGATGATGGATGAGTTTATTCTAAACAGGAGGCAGCGCAGAGAGAATGAAACTGGATCAGTGTAATGTAATTGGTGATTAAGGCTCTATGCACCCGCACGCATCGGTGACACAAACCTGGGCAGACAGACAGACTGACAAAGAGAGCAGAGGGGTGGATGGAAAGTGAGGGTGATAAACAGACGAACAGACGAACAGGGAGACAGAAAGAAAGAGACCGAGACAACGAGAGGCTTGGAAGTTTCTGCACGACTGACTGACTAAGTGATGAACACGAACAGATTTTATGCCGGCTACATTTTGCATGACGACGTCCACAGACCGATCGACTTGCAACTGGTAAAATTCTGTGTTGTGCTGGATCCTACAAAAATTGTCGCCTTCCAAAATTGTCACCGGTGACACATTTAAGTAGGCGTCGTTCAAAAAAAAAAAATTGTCGTCCTTATCGACAAATCTATGGTAAACGTGAAAGATTTGAGATAACTAATTACTGGGCTGACTTCACTTCTGTACCCATCTTACCTACACACCATCTGTTTATCTTACTCTAATACGTGCATCTTTCTGTCTTGCCTGTTTGCCTCCAAGTGTCAGTGTATGTGTGTGAGAGAGAGAGAATGAGCGAGAGAGAAGAGGTGTGCGTGTGTGTGTGTGTGTGTGTGTGTGTGTGACAGATACACAACACACAGACGCAGACACACAGATACACAGACAAACAGACGCGCGCGCGCACACACGCACAAACACACACACACACACACAAACTCGATATTTTGTGTTAGATTTGACATCGTCCACTGCATAATAGAAAAAAACATTAGAATCAAATGGACAGCAGCATCTGGTGTCAAATTTACAACTGGTGACAGCTGGGAATGTCGCAAGCATTAATTTACAATGTATGTTGTTGCTTTGTTGTTGTTGTTGTTTAATAGCCTACCTGTCGTGTTAGGAATAGTTGTTGTTTTTTGTACAAATATTTAATTATTATTTTTTGTAGAAAACACGCATTCCATGATAACACCCTTAAGAAACAGCATGTTGTTATCAATACATACGTTCATTTCAATACTTTTAAAATAAGTCAATAAACAACAACAACAATAACAACAACAACAACGATAATAATAATAACAACAACAAATCACTCATCATTCATTTGTTATGTGTAAATTTGTCAATCAGTATTTACTGATTAATTTATCTCTTTATTTACCTCTATGTATGTAAGTATATATGTAGGTAGGTAGGTAGGTAGGTATCTATGTATATACTATTGTATTCATCTCTTAGTTCAAATGCAAAGTACAAGAGGAACCCAAGCATCGATCCTCTCTGTACACTGCACCTCTGCACAGCTGGTGTGTACGTGTGTCCGTATAAAGTTCGTCTGCATATGCTTGAATGCGTGCGTTCGCGAGTGTCCACGTGTGTTTGTGTGTGTCCGTTCACTCGCATACGTGTGTAATTGATTGCGTGCGTGCATTGGTGTAAGCGTAGGTGTGCATTGGTGTAAGCTTAGGTGTTAGAGAGAGAGAGAGAAAGAGACAGACAAAGAGACAGAGCCATAGAAAAAGACACAGACAGAGAGAGATGGGGGCGACGGGGGGGAGAGAGGGTGTGTGTGTAAGGGGGGTGTTGGAGGGGGCTGGTGAGGGGATGAGGGCTTTGCCACCAATTCAATTACGGTGCCACTATCTCGTGAGGATCAGACAGGAACGCACGCGCTGTGCAGTCAACCGTGTCAGTGTGAGGTCAGCGCACGAGCCATCAGCAATCGCGTGCTGCCGACCGTTTTTTGTTGTTGCTCTTGGGTTTTTATTACATGTAGGTGATTATGGTGCTTCTTAGAAGGGCTCTGAGTTTCAAAAGTGAATGTGCTTCATTCTATAAAAAAAAGAGGATATTCTACAATGTTTGCAGTGGTTCAAATTCTTTTTAATTCGAAACTATGCTCCCCAATGTTTCTGGGTAATTGTGTGGCTGAAGTTCAGTTCAGTTATGATCATGCCAGCAGTTCTTTGTGATTGATGATTGGTGAATGTACAGAAGAAAGGTCCTGAGTAATCATGTGAAGGGTGTGCAGGTGTAATCAAATCCAACATGTCATTATTTTTTAACATTTTTTTTTATCTGACTATACAATGGAACGTAGAGTTATCGTGACTATCATGATGGCATGCAGGCGAGAGTACAGGAAAATACTGACATGTCGGATCCGTTCCCTGTGGTAAATGGAGTGAAGCAGGGTTGCGTCCTGGCACCCAAACTGTTCTCCATTCTGTTCTCTGCCATGCTGATTGACGCCTTCCAAGACTGTGACCGGAGCATCTGCATTCAGTTTCGCACAGATGGCAAACTTTTCAACTTGCAGCGACTCCATGCCAGGTCCAGGGTGTTTGAGGCACTGTTGAGCGAGTTCCTCTTCGCTGATGACTGCGCACTTGCTGCACACACCCGCGAGGACATGCAGTTCATTATGGACAGATTCTCAACCTCCAGCAGGCGCTTTGGACTCACCATCAGCCTCAGCAAGACCGAGTCCATGTACCAACCAGCTAGCTCACAGAACGCCAGTGAGACAGCCAACAGGCTGTGGAACAACAAAGGCATCAGGCTCAGCACCAAGATAAAAACCTACTGAGCTGTTGTGCTGACCACCTTGTTCTACTGCTGTGAAACATGGACGACGTATCGCCGTCACATTCAACAACTTGAGCAGTTTCACCAGAGATGCCTACGAAAGATCCTCGACATAAAGTGGCAAGACAGGGTCTCCAACCTCCAGGTCCTAGAGAGGAGCGGCCTAATCCAGTGCCAGCTACGCTGGACAGGACACATTGTCCGCATGACAGACAGCAGGATCCCGAAGATGCTTTTATATGGCCAACTGAAGGAAGGCCGCCGTGAACTTGGAAGTCCTTGCAAGCGCTTCAAGGACACCTTGTAGACAAACCTCAAAGCCTGTGACATAGACATCGCTTCCTGGGAAACTGATGCCCTTGACCACTCTCGCTGGAGGATGCTGTGCTCTAGTGGCATAAAGACGTTTGAAAACAAGAGAACACTGGCCGTTAAGGAGAAGCGTGAGCGAAGGAAGCAGGGCTCAACTTCTGGAGACGTTTTCCCTTGCAACACCTGTGGGAAGTGCTGCGCATCCAAAATCGGCCTCTTCTCCCATATGAGGACACACACCGACAGGTAAGCCTGCCTGTCTACTCATCCGTCGGATCGACGGGAGACTCCATCAGTCAAGTAATAATGATTTTTTTTAAATTCAGAAATGACATTAAATGTCCCAATTATAATTGTTGACGGGCACACACAGGCAGATGAACACACACTGACACACAGACGCATACACGCGTGCACGCACATGTAGGCATGCACGCACACACGCACAGACACCACACACACACACACACACACACACACACAGGTCCATAGCAATAAAATTCTACAGACTTTCCTTTTCCTTACTCTTTGGAAATTTAAAGTTCATATCCACAGTGATGATGGAGACCCGGATTCGAACCCAGACCCTCACTAACACTAGATCGGCAGACAAGCGTATTGACCATTCTGCCACTCTCCTGTCTTATGTTGCTTGGGAACTAAAAATGACTGACACATTTCAAAATTCATGTCACCTGATGTCTATGTTTTAAACAAAGCTGTTTGAAAGAAGATTAGCTTGGTTGTTTCAATTAACATCAGAGAGAGAGAGAGAGAGGGAGAGAGAGAGAGAGAGAGAGAGAGAGAGAGAGAGAGAGAGAGAGAGGGAGAGAGAGAGGTAGGGAGGGGGACGGAGAGACAGATAGACAGACAGGGGGAGAGAGAGGGGTGGGGTGGGGGGATACACAGACATAAGAGAGCTCTGAAAGATGTGGAGTGATGGCCTAGAGGTAACGCGTCCGCCTAGGAAGCGAGAGAATCTGAGCGCGCGGGTTCGAATCACTGTTCAGCCACCGATATTTTCTCCCCTTCCACTAGACCTTGAGTGGTGGTCTGGACGCTAGTCATTCAGATGGGACGATAAGCCGAGGTCCCGTGTGCAGCATGCACTTAGCGCACGTAAAAGAACCCACGGTAAGAAAGGGGTTGTTCCTGGCAAAATTCTGTAGATAAATCCACTTCGATAGGAAAAACAAATGAAAACTGTGCCCTGGAAAAAAAAAAAGGTGGCGCTGTAGTGTAGCGACGCGCTCTCCCTGGGGAGAGCAGCCCGAATTTCACACAGAGAAATCTGTTGTAACAAAAAGAGTAATATATAATGCAATATAATATGATATATAATATAATATAATAATACAAAGAGGGGCTGAGACAGAAAGCATACATTGTATCCTTGCATCAAGATGCTTACAATAAGCTTATTTATTGCCTGCCTGCCCCTGAGGTTACTCCGTTCACTAACCTTTGTAGGTTTTTTTTGTTTTTTGTTTTTTTGTGGGTTTTTTTGTTTCTCTCTTCTTTAAACATAGTTGGTGTGGGTTGTGAAGGTACAATGCATCGATACGGGGGTCGGAGGCGTGGGGGCGGCGGTGAGGGGGTTGGAGGGGGAGGGGGGGGGCTCTGAGAGGAAGTCTTGTGGTGCAAGTGGTGGGACGGGGCGGGGGGGACAATCGGGATGGGGGGTGAGGATCGTAGTCCCAGTTGAGTTTGCTTTTTGTAAGGGGAACCTGCTTGTTTTTAATTCATGCTCGCCGTTCGGTTACTGTTTTCACTGCCATTGTCTTTGAAGCAGCTAGCTAAACAAGCGTCATCTGTTGATCAGCTCTCCGGTTCTTGTTGAGTGCTAGTGTGTCAGCACGTTGTCAGTTCATTAACTGCACGTTGCTATGGGTTTTGCGCACGTGTTCTGGCCAGGAAGAAACCAAACGTGACAGAGTATGTGGGGCCTTGTGGGTGGTAGAGAGGTGGATGGGTTTGAAGGGGGCGGGGGGCGGGGGGCGAGGGGGCAGAGGTGGGGGAGGGGTGTTGATATTTATCATACGTCACGGACGCACGTTTGAACGCTTGAACGCACATATGATTGCATATGAACAACAGTTTCCAGTGGGAGTACAAAACACATTATAGATAGAAATAAAGAACGAACAAAAAAAAAAAAAAAGAAAAGAAAAGAAATAACTGTTTTTGTCAGATTTTTCTTGAGAATCCTCTTTTTATCCATCCTGTTCTGGGCATTTTCTAAAACACCGGCTACACGATGACCTAGAATTGTTCTATCAAATCCACGTTGATGCGCTTAGATTTTCTTCACAATTTGTTTTGTCATGATTTTGTAATGGACCACTCTCACTTTGCCGTGAATAATATATTCTATATGCTACACATTATTATTATTATTATTATTATTATCATTATTATTATTATTATTATTGTTATTATCATTATTATCATTATTATTATTAGTAGTAGTAGTATCATTGTTATTATTTTGAGCATATACGCCTAATCTTGAAAATAAGCCCTCGGCGTTTACAAATAGAACACATGTAAATATCAAAAAGGAAAAATTGAACACAAGATACCAAACATCACTGAAAACTATTCACCCAACCAACACCCCCACCGCCACCGCCACTGCCCCCCCCCACACACACACACACACACAATACACAAGCACACGCACGCACGCACACACACACACACACACACACACACACACAAGTCATAGCACACAATCGTAAATAGTACACAATCAAAAATACCACCAACAAATCCCGAAGCTATCAAAACTCACACATGATGTCGTTTTAATGCCTCACACCAAAAACTAGAAGCCAGAGGGACTTGTCGTGGTGCGATAAAAAAATTAAAAAAATAAAAAGGCGAACCAGCAACCTCTTCTTCCTTATCTAACGAACTACTGGGGGGGGGGGGGGAGGGGGGGGGGGCGGGGGCACTGACTAACCCTCCCCTCACCATCCCTCCAACATTTTTTTTTTTTTAATTATTATTATTATTGGAATTAGTTCCCATACTTTGAAATGTACAACGGCTTTCGTTGTCAGCTGAACTACAGACTGATAAAAAAAATTTTAAAAACCCAGCAGAGACAAACAATGAACTTAACCACCACCATCATCGTTCCGCTGTTTGAAAGACCAGTCACTATCAGGCTCTCAACACACCGCCCAGACAGTCATCTTCATGCCGTTTGATCAGACCGACAGTTCCTGCCACCTCCTTTTCTCACCCCGGCCCATCTTCAATGGCTCGGACCTGAGGTCATCGAGGGAACGAAGCATCCAGAAGAAGAAGAGGGGTGGGCCGGGGTGGTGGTGGTGGCCGGTTTCAGAGGAAAGAGGGGTGGTGGTGGTGGTGGTGGTGGTGGCGGTGGGGTATTGGCCGGCCGTCTAAGGGAAGACTAAATCATCCGATTTGGACCAATCAGGCAGAGGGTATCAAGTTCAATCACCTCCATCAACCCTGTCCTTTTCGCGCCCGGCCCAGTTCGGGGGCCTCTGAGGCCATCACAGAGAAAACGTCGGCGGCACCATCGACGGACGCTTTGTAAGCCGGGACTGATAGTGAGCGCTTCAAAGACTGTGAATACGTGACAGTCTGTCACTAAGTCGAACAGTTACTCCCCTTTAAGAGATGGCTTGTTCGATACGAAAGCTTCACGGGATGCAACTGACAGCGTATTATTTGGTGTAGTCATTTGGTAGAGGGTTGGGAGGGGGTTGAAGGAAAGGGGGGGAGGGGGCTGAGGATAAAGTTCTTTTTTTTTTCTTTTTTTTCCGCAAGTTATTATCGTGAATGCGAAGTTTTCAAACCACTGAGACAATCTGAATAATATGAACTGTTTTTGACTGATTGTTTATTCTTTTTTTCCCCCCTTTCTTCCCCTTTTTTTCACAAACACGTTGAATTACGTGTTGGTAGCGTTGTGATATTCCAGCATCATCAAAAACATCCGAAATACTGACGTTCACCTAACACTCTGATTTTTGTGTCTTTCTATTTTCCTCCTTTGTTGACTGTACCATGCTCGGGACCGAGAAACGGAAAGCTGTTTTGTTTGATTGGTACGTACTGAATGAACACGTCATGGACGACTATTTTGAGAACCTGGGAAAAGGCGCTGCACACACACACACACACACATCAACGCAACAAGCACTCACACATGCACATGCATCCCCCCCTGCCCCCACCGTCCCCCCAACTCCCCACGCCACCCCCCCATTCCCCCCACCCCACCGCCACCCCCGAAACACCCCCATACACACACACAAATGCGTGCGCGCGTGATTCGTAAATCTGACGAAAACGGCAGCAAAGAAGGAAATGAGTGTACACATCTCTATGCTACATAGATAAATCGTCCGTCTTCCTTGCGCTTGACACAACAAGCAAACCGCATCATCATCACCATCTACCCTTTCCAGAGCTAAAACGGCTCTTTTATATCTATCTATCTATCGATATATACTGACATCGCATGCCGCCTCAGACAGGTGATGGATGAAGTGTTTCAATTACGGTATATGGCTGTCAAATGCGAGCTGGGAGGAATTGGGTTCAGTTAGGCGTCTATCAACCCAGTTAGAGGGTGCTTGTTTGTGGGAGGAACGTGTTTGCAAGACTTCGTTTAAGAGAGAGAGAGAGAGAGAGAGAGAAAGAATGAATGAATGAATGAATCTTTATTTTCCAACGGTGAAGACATTAGCACTTTGGCCGACTTACACATCTACCGTTGATCTAAGAGAGAGAGAGAGAGAGCTTTCCGTGAGACGAACATGCAGGCGAAGGAAAGACTGGGAGAGAGAGACACAGAGAGACAAGAGTGGCACAGACATTAAATGGACCAACCTACATATTTTGATGGATAATAAATGTATGTATACACACACACACACACACACACACACACACACACACAGGATGGGGGATACAAATTCGGATAATGTATTCAAGAAAAGGCCCTTGCCCCTCGTGAAGGGGTGCAAACACATAAACATATAACCAAAACGAGAGAGAGAGAGAAAGAGAGAGAGAGAGAGAGAGAGAGAGAGAGAGGTGCTAGAGTTTAGGTTAGGTTCTGGACTTTTTTTCCCTCCAACTATATCTCTCTTTTTTGTCTACTGGGTGTATCATCACTTGTGGATCACAAAAAAGTGTTGTCTTAGATATCTGTGAATACCCGTTGCTATGGAAACAAATCAAAATGGCCGCCAAACAATGTATCAAAGAAATCGGGTTTGTGGTCCATGTGGTGCATACAAACATTTTGTATTATGTGGACTTTATACACAATGACATTATCGTCATTTTCACATGAGATTGTGTTGATTCTTCAATTATTGTAATTTTCATGAATTTTTTTTAATTTAGGGTATTGCGAAATCCTGAAAATTTACAATTGGTAAAAAGACTGGAACCGCTATGAATTAAAACCCAGAGAATATTTTCATACATACTCACGAAAAACTCCAATATCATGTTATAAAACAATCATGCAAAGTCTCATGGTTGTAGGTTTACTCATCATTGAGCAAGTCCAAAGTTAGTTGTCGAGGCCAGAAGCCTGACGACTTGCGTCGAAATTGAACAAAATAAACACTTCCGTGATTCAGCAAGCAATTTTATTGGCTTTTTTTTTTATCATTGTTAAAGTTCTCAGTGGAAAAACTTATGCATATGATAGATGAGTTGTTCAAGAATCAAAATCCATCAAAAACCAAATCATGAAAAATCATCATTTTGGTCTTTTTTTGCACTGCCGTGTCCCCCACTTAAAACTTGTAATAGTGCTTTGGCAGCACATAATGACCACGGAAATACATCATAGTCATTACTGTCCTGTTTGAGCAATGGCCACCATTGATCGCTACATACTGACGACTGACCTTTATTGACCATTGCCCACTAATGACCACTGCTGTCCACTGACCACCACTGACCAATGCGGACTTCTGACCACCACTGACCACTGCTGCCCACTGCTGCCCGCTGACCACCACTGACTAATGCGGACTTCTGACCACCGCTGACTACTGCTGCCCACCACTGACCGCTGACCACTGACCACAACCGACTACTACTGACCATTACTGACTGCAACTTACCATTGCTGACCACCACTCACACACACACACACACACACACACACACACACACACACACACACACACACAGACACAGCCCCACAGAACACCCAAACTCCACTAACTGACATGTGGTATGTTCACAAAAACGAATACTTTCTCAAACAGACAAACATCCTTTCGTACTGGTATCTCCTGTCTCTTTTAAACACCACAAATAAATCAATTTTCCTTTCCTTTCTCAGACCCCCGTGACGAACACAACACGTTCGATTTTTTTTTTTTTTTTTTTTTGAGGGGGGTCTCTCTCTCTCTCTCTCTCTCTCTCTCTCTCTCTCTCTCTCTCTCTCCATCCTGCTCTAACAGGGGATGAGGCACTGCTCTTGCGCGTAATCTGACCTTTCTCGGGGAAAACTTCGTTTTTGCTCGGGTGCAAATATCGATTTCCTCGTCGTCCTGTGCTAACTACATTTCATGTCTGGGTCTTTTGGAAATGGGAGAAGGATTTAGTTTTGCACTGTTGGGGTAGGGAGGGGGCGTAAAAGGGGTGTGGTCAGCTGTGGAAGGAGTGAGTTTGTAGTCTTATAACTAAAGGACAGAGGGACTGCGGGTTAGGGAACATTGCAAAATTAAAAAAAAAATAATAATAATAATAATAATGTTGGGGATAATGTTTACGGGGTTGAGTTTTCAGATGTAGAATACTACTGTGGAGATTCGGAAGACGTAGCATATCCAAGAAAGATATACTGTCATATTTGATTAACAACGGTGTCTTATTTTTGTAAATAATTTTCGTTTGTTGTGTGTGTGTGTGTGTGTGTGTGTGTGTGTGTGTGTGTGTGTGTGTTTTGTTGTTGTTTTTCTCTTTTTTTTTACTTCCCTTTTCTTTTCTTTTTTTTTTTTTTTTTTTTTTTTTTTTTTTTTCTTTCTTTCATTTTTTTCACTTTGGAGACAAAATCGTTAGTAAACTTTGGAGTTTTGTTTGCTTATGCATGAGTGTAGGAAAGCGTTGACATTATCATGTACAGAGAGAGAGAAAGATGACATGGCTCAACGCTAAAATTACACTTCCGACAGGTGGCATGCTTCAAAACTGAACATCCTGTTAAAAACAAACAAACAAACAAACAAACAAAATATAAATAAAAATACAGAATATCGTTTCTCGCGTACAAACAAACAATCTCATGGCTGTAGCTCCTCTCTTCCGTCCACAGACACAACGCGGATAAATCTTTCTGGTTTTATTCTTTCCTTTCTGCGACTACAATGTGAAGAAAACAGCAACAACAAAAAAAAACACAACACGTTCGATTTTTTTTTCTCTTCCATACACAGGGAAAGGCAGACATTTCACTACCGTGTTCTCTGACTTTTTCTTTCGGGGACGGATGTGGAGGGGAGGGGGGGGGGATAAACTTCGTTTTTGCCAGGGTGCAACCATCGATTTCTGCGTTCTACTTTACTAACTTCATTCGATGTCTCGTCCTCTTCGAAATGGAGAAGGAGTTTAGCTTCACACTAGGAAGTGAGGAAGGATGAAGAGGGGGTAGGACGAGGGAGAAGGGGGAGGGGTGGGGGGGTTAGCGAGTTAGGTAAGTGGGTGAGACGGCGATTCCACAGAAAGGGAAGGGGGGCGGGTGTTATGAAGAAGTTTGGGGACATCGATTGTGAAAAAATCGTGATATGGAACAGGTAATTTGCGTCTATCAAGGCGTGTTATGGCGAACTTGCCTACATACAGGCCTACCAGACTTTGGAAATTGCTTTCGTTATTTCTCTTCCGTGTTTTTTTTTGTTTTTTTGTTTTTTTGTTTTGTTTGTTTGTTTGCTTTTTGTTTTTGTTGTTGTTGTTGTTGTTTGGTTTGTTTTGGGTTTTTTGGGTTTCTTTTTTGTTGTTGTTTTTCTTTTTCATTAACTGTCCAGGTTGTTTGTTATTGTTTCTTTTTCATGTCTTTTCCTTATGCGTTGATTTTTCAAAGCACCTGAAACAGTTTAACTACTGAATGATTTCGCTCATGAAACCACACCATTCAAAGATTTAAAAAAAAAAAAAAAAAAAAAAAAAAAACCGTCAACAGATATACACACAACAAACATTACTGAGGAGGTTAAAGAGAGAAGAAGGAAGCGAAAGAAAAGGTATGAATACGTATGTCTGTTTGCAGAAAGAGAGGGAGGGAGGGAGAGAGAGAACAATGGACGGCTACTTGCAAACTTCTTTATATAGGGATGCGAAATAACCAATTAAAGCCAAACATCCGTAGGTGCTTGACTGAACTGAGTGTCAGATACTAAATGGAGAGAGAGAGAGAGAGGGAGACAGAGAGAGACAGAGACAGAGACAGAGAGAGACAGACAGAGAAATTTGACATTATTTGGTCGAACCCTCTCTTTCTCACCCCAGCTTTCGCCTGTAATGTTTTATTGGCTTTTTTTACACCAAGATTTGACAAATTTCACATTCATGAGCAAGCGAGCGTGCAAGCAAGAAGAGACAGACAGACAGACAGAGAGAAAGACAGACAGACAGATAGATAGAGACGAAGACAGACAGACAGATAGACAGATCTTACGTGAATTTGTCAATCTCTGTCTCATCCCAGCGTCGCTGCAAAGTTTTGATGTTGTTTTGTTTTTGTTTTTTACTTATTTTTGCAAGATGTAAGATTGCGTGTAATAGACAGTTTTGAGACCGACATTTCTTTCTGCACCCAAAGACTTATTTCAAAGGTTGAGCACATACACAGAAACATTAGATGGCATATATATATACATATATATATATATATATATATATATATATATATATGTGTATGTATATATATATATATATATATGTGTGTGTGTGTGTGTGTGTGTGTGTGTATTCAATACACATGATATAAAAACAGGTGCATACAACATCTACAGAAAGTACAAAAAGAAAGGCTTCTGTTAAAGAAAAAAAAAACATCAACCAAGATGACCTTTTGTCACTTGATTTCTTACTAATGTCATGAGTGGATTCAGTCTCAATGTAGATGATTATCCATGATATTTCAAGGGAATAGGGAATAAACATGTCTCTAATTAATATAACTCAGGGCAGGCCATTGAAACACAGAATGAATTTCTGGTGCGTTTTGACACAAAATGGACATAACGAACTCAATTCACAAGAGAGAAAGAGAGACAGACAGACAGACAGACAGACAGACAAACCGACTAACCGACTGAAAACTTGACTGAACGACAGACAGATAGACAGACAGATGGAGACAGTAAAAAAAAGAAGACTGAGGTAGGAATGGGAGGAGAGAGAGAGAGACCAAATTTTATTCGTTTTATTAAAATCTTGGCCCCTGTATGAAGATATGATATGATAGGTTATGACATGATATCAATACTTACGTAGCCCGCATCCTGGTTCAGAGACCAGTGTCTAAGTGCTTTACAAACACTGTCATTTTCACAACATATTGCCTGTCTGGGTAGAGCTGACCGTCAGCTGTCACTGGCAGCTCATTACTCTTTTCCTTTGTCATTCAATCAGAATCCAGTCACACACACACACACACACACACACACACACACACACACACACACACACACACTGATCAAAGACGTGTACTATTTTACGTGTACAACTGTTTAGTCTATCTGCACCACCATGTAGCCAGCCATACTCCATTTTCGGGGGTGTACATGCTTGATGTGTTCCTGTTTCCATAACCCACCGCACGCTGACATGGACTGCATGATCTTTAACGTGCGTAATTGATCTTATGCGTGCCTACACACACACACACACAAAGGGGAGTCAGGCCCCAGCAGGCCTGCACATATGTTGACCTGGTAGATCGGAAGAAAAGTCCACCCTTCACAACACAAAGGAGAGAGAAAGGGTATGATGATAATAATAATAATAATAATAATAATAATAATAATAATAATAATAATAATAATGGTATTTATTTAGCGTTGAATCTTGTGCAGAGACAAAATCAAAGCGCTTTCGCACCAGTCATTCACACGCATGCATAACTCCAAAACTGGAGAAAAAAACAACTGAAGACAAGGAAGAGGCAGGGAAGGGAGGCTATTTTGGGAAGAGGTGGGTTTTAAGGCCAGACTTGAAAGAGCTGGGTGCGTAGGCCTCACAAAGCGAAAGAGGAAGTTCATCCCAATTGCAAGGTCCAGAGACAGAGAAAGAACGGCGGCCCAACAGTCGAATGTTTGAATCTGGGATGCGTAAATCGAGTGAATCCGAAGCCGATCGTAGAGAGCGAGATGGAGTGTGGAGGTGAAGGCAGCCACAGAGACAGGAAGGGGCAGATCTGTGAATACATTTATAACATAGTACAGAGGGAGGTAGAGAGAATAAGCGAGAGACAGACTTTTAGACAAACACACAGACAGGCACAGATAATAAGTCACAGACACAGACAAGACAGAGACAGAGAGACAGAGACACCCCATAACCAAGACATGAGTAATTTGAACTCCCCCCCACTCACCTTCCAACACATTCCTCCAACATTATTTTCTCCAAGAATCAACACAAAATATGCCCGTCAGCTGGAACAAGATTCCCAGAGTGGGTGTCAGTGCTTGGAGTTAGTCCAGTCTTGCTCAGATTTGCCAGCGTTCTGTTTGTTTTTGAACAAAGGCAACAGCCACTTGGGGGAAAGAGCCTTGGTGATGTCACAATTTCTGTGCAACATGAAGCAGATAAACGGTTTTCAAGCAGAATCCGTGCTTCACGTGGATGAAGTGAGAACACTGTATGAGCGTCAGTATGTTCTGTGTGTGTCTGTGTGTGTGTGTCTGTGTGTTCTGTTTGACAACAGCCACTGAAAAATGGTTGAGGATACGATGTCCGTGCAACACGTGCCAGTTAAGCCCGTTATGAGAACTCGGGCTTCACGTGCAGCAGATCTCTGAGAGAGAACAAGGTATGTGTATCAGTGTGTGTGTCTGCATGTCTGTTCTGTGTGTGTGTGTGTGTGTGTGATTTTACATTTTTCATGCAATATGTGGCAGATGAGAGAGAGAGAGAGTGTGTGTGTATGTGTGTGTGTGTGTGTGTGTATATGTGTGTGTGCGTGTGTGTGTGTGTGTGTGTGTGTGTGTGTGTTTTCCATAGGAGAACTCGTGATTCTCGTACAGTATGAAGCTAAAAGTGAACTCTCTCTTTCTCTCTCTCATTCTGTGTGTGTGTGTGTGTGTGTGTGTGTGTGTGTGCATTCTGTTTGTCTTCAAGGCAACATGCACTTCAGGAAAGCTATGCAGTGTAACAATGTCCGTGAAACACGTGGCAGATCAGACTTCTGTGCTTCAGTGCATGAAGATCTCTGAGAGAGAACAGCTCGTGTGTGGGGGGATTGGGGTGAGGGTGGGGGTGTTACTAACATTATTTGGCCAGTCTGTTATTCAGTGTTTTAACTTTTGCTTTTACATGATGTAGCAGTAAAATGACCACTAGTTACTACTGTTGACCACACTGGCGGCCCTTATTTACAAAACATGACCACCACAATGCGTCATTTTACACGTAAAAGTCCACTGCCTATATACGAGTGAACGTGGGAGTTGCAGCCCACGAACGAAGAAGAAGAAGATCGTGTTTATGCCTTCTTGACGTAGGTGAATATTCACTGATCAGTACTGACCATTATTGAAAAATAAGCAGCTTGCTTTTTGATAACACATCTTTGTGTGCATAATTCGAAATTTGGTAAACAAGATAATCCATTGGTCACCTCTTTTGTCCAATGATCACAGCTGAATACTAACGAATACTAACCCAAACATGTATGATGACACATTGGAGCAATACTCACCAGGAGGAAACACAAACCTGGCAGAACATAGACATAGGGGAATACAGTCCTGGGGGAAAATAGACCTGGGGCCATATTCAAGATAAAATTCATTTTGCCTTCAGGCAAGTTATCTTTGACATGGTTGGGACCCGTGGATACAGTTTACCTTGAAGGATAAGTTATCTTCATATTCAAGACACACCTGGTTCGCTTGGACAGCAAACCCATTGTCTTCTTTTTAAAATCCCAAGATTCCCCTGCTCTGAGTTTCACTTCTCATGGCACCACAACCCGGAACATTGTCGAGAGAGTTCGCAAAACACGTGCTATCCATAAAGCACACCTGTTTTCCCTTCAAAAAAAAAAGAAAGAGAAATGTTGCAAAAGGATCCGCGATATTTACCTCTGCTTGTGAGCAGTCACCCTCTGCAGGTAGTAAGGGTAAATTGCCTTCGGTTTGTAGACATGTGGGTAGACTCTTGTGTTCATGAATACTGGATTTTGCTTACCCTCGGGCAGTTTGCTTTGCCTCAGGCAGATTACCTGCAGGTACACATTTACCCTCAGGCACGATGTTCTCTTGAATATGGCCCCTGGTGGAACATAGCCATGGTGTAACGTAGACTTTGGGGAACAAAACCATGGAGAAAATGTAGACCCAGAGGAGGAACAGACACATGCTTCCCCACCACTCAGCGCTCCAATCACCTCGTGCTTTGATGAAGCGGACAGAGAGAGATCTATCCACCCTCTTCTGACAATTACTTATCTTCGTGACTAAGTACAGCAAAAATCTGGTGCGTTCTCCTGGGGGGGCAAATATACTAAATTGAAACGAACTAACTGACCGTTACTGTTAGTGTTCGCTTTCTGCCACCAACAGTCGCCTTGGTTTACGGCTGAAAGAAAGAAGTGAGGAGCATGTGTGTGTGCGGTGCGGGTTGGGAGGGGGAGGGGGGCATGTGTGTGTGTATGTGCGTGCATGTGTGTGTGTGTGTGTGTGAGTGAGAGAGAGAGAGAGAGAGAGAGAGAGAGGCTATTGAGGTGATTACTAGTAAAGGGACGTGGGGAGGAGAATGAGAGGTTGGTGGTGACTCCAGCCTAGGCTGTGTGATTAGATGGTATGTAAGAGAAATCACCATTGGTCAACAGCAGGGGGAAGGGCTTGTTAGTGGGCATGGAGTAGGGTGGGGTGGGATGGGGGGTAGGGGGTTGGTGGGGTGTAATTTCTGGTTCTGTCTCGCAGTGTGCGACCTTGAGATGGGTGGCATGCCTTTACATGCCAACAACAAATTTGAGAAAGAGCAACACACAATATGTTTTGTACATGTTTGCAATGCAATATAACCGTGTTTTTCACGATATCGATGGGACTGCTTTATATCATTGCCAAGCTTGTTAATTGTACAATTCTGAACCAACGTTTGATGTTGTTATTGTTGTTGTTCTTGTTGCTGTTCCTGTCTAGTTGTTTTCGTTCCCATTAGTATTTTTGTTCATATTTCAAATAGACTTTTTTATGTTTTAAAAAAGCTCAACCCCAACAGAGCCTCAGCACTACCGTGAACCTGCGCCGCTGAGATGCGCAGCAAACAAAAGGACGGGGCAGGACCACCCATGCGAACTGTCCTTTGTGACCTTCAACGTGGAAACTCTGGTTGCAAAAGACAGGGATTCTCCGCTTTATGAAATTAGGTCTCTTCATTTGATTTTGCATGCCTGATGGAAACTTTTGCAGATAGCCTTGCCTTTAATTTTGACGGATCATTCTCTGATCATGTTACGTTCGCTGATTAAACTTTCCCAAAGTGGCAGGAGTTGGGTTGGAATAATGCTGTTTGTTGAATGGAAGTGGCCAGATTTCATTCAGCATATCAGAATAAACAGTGGCAACACTAGTGCTCAAA
>NC_134899.1:27794120-27806620 GCF_041734735.1 Babylonia areolata | reverse complement strand
CATCATTTTGTAAAAAGCTTATTTGTCCAAAGATGAACCTTTTTTTCCTGAGTTTTTCTGCGTTTGTGGGCTACAATTTCCGCGTTTGTTTGTATCTTCAAGTGGGCTTTTGAGTGTAATTGTTTGTTTTGTCATTGCTATAAAAGTCAGAATGTGTGTGTGTGTGTGTGTGTGTGTGTGTGTGTGTGTGTGTGTGTGTGTGTCTGTCTGTCTGTCTGTCTGTCTGTGTCTGTCTGTCTGTGTCTTGTGAGTGCTTGTGCGCACAGTACAGGCACACGCTCTTTCTTTTTTTTTCTCCCCCTACACACACAACCTTCCCAATCCCACCAGGAGCGCCAGTTGAACGCTGCCAGAACAATTTCATCCATTTCGGTACTGGTACGCAAAAACCAGTCAAGCTTGAAATGAACTCTGAAACTGATGAACTGTCAACGCGCTGACACGGCCCATAGGCCAGGAGTCCCCCTATCACTTATCGCGCTGAGATGATCAGCAGATAGGGCCTACTACGCTTGGTGGCCCGCTTCAAAGATAACACAAACTAATCGAACGATGAGCATGAATTAAATAGGATAGCAAGCCCACTCCCTCGAAAAACACACACGATTAGACCCAACAACCATTTCGCCTGTGCTCCCATGCGGGTGCAGTATGCCTGCCTTCGCAACCCCCATCAGGTGGGGTTAAAAGTAAGAGAGAGAGAGAGGGAGACAGAGAGAGGGGGGAGAGTGAGAGAGAGAGAGGACAAAATGACATTAGGTGCAAGGAACCGGAAACTGGAAAGTCTGTTGTAGTTTATTGTGGTCTATGTCTCTGTCATGGTCGTCCCAACAACCTCCCCTGCCACTCTCTGTATTTCACTGCCTGTTGCCCCCCTGTTCTCTTCATTCACTGCCTGTTGCCCCCCTGTTCTCTTCATTCACTGCCTGTTGCCCCCCTGTTCTCTTCATTCACTGCCTGTTGCCCCCCTGTTCTCTTCATTCACTGTCTGTTGCCCCCTGTTCTCTTCATTCATTGCCTGTTGCCCCCTGTTCTCTTCATTCATTGCCTGTTGCCTCCTGTTCTCTTCATTCACCGCCTGTTGCCCCCCTGTTCTCTCCATTCACTGCCTGTTGCCCCCCTGTTCTCTTCATTCACTGTCTGTTGCCCCCCTGTTCTCTTCATTCACTGCCTGTTCCCCCCTGTTCTCTTCATTCACTGCCTGTTGCCCCCCTGTTCTCTTCATTCACTGCCTGCTGCCCCCCTGTTCTCTTCATTCACTGTCTGTTGCCCCCCTGTTCTCTTCATTCACTGCCTGTTGCCCCCTGTTCTCTTCATTCACTGCCTGTTGCCCCCCTTTTCTCTTCATTCACTGCCTGTTGCCCCCCCCCCCCCCCCTTTTCTCTTCATTCACTGCCTGTTGCCCCCCTGTTCTCTTCACTCACTGCCTGTTGCCCCCCTGTTCTCTTCATTCACTGCCTGTTGCCCCCCTTTTCTCTTCATTCACTGCCTGTTGCCCCCCCCCCCCCCCCCCCTGTTCTCTGCCATTCACTACCTGTTGCCCCCATGTTCTCTTCATTCACTACCTGTTGCCCCCCTGTTCTCTTCATTCACTGCCTGTTGCCCCCCCTGTTCTCTCCATTCACAACCTGTTGCCCCCCTGTTCTCTCCATTCACTGACTGTTGCCCCCCTGGTCTTTCCATTCACTGCCTGTTGCCCCCCTATTCTCTTCATTCACTGCCTGTTGCCCCCCTGTTCTCTCATTCACTACCTGTTGCCCCCAGCCCCCCCCCCTGTTCTCTGCCATGCACTGACTGTTGCCCCCTGTTCTTGCCATTCACTGCCTGTTGCCCCCCTGGTCTCTGCATTCACTGACCTGTTGCCCCCTGTTCTCTGCATTCACTGTCTGTTGCCCCCTGTTCTTCCATTCACTGTCTGTTGCCCCCCTGTTCTCTCCATTCACTGCCTGTTGCCCCCCTGTTCTCTCCATTCACTGCCTGTTGCCCCCCTGTTCTCTCCATTCACTGCCTGTTGCCCCCTGTTCTCTCCATTCACTGTCTGTTGCCCCCCTGTTCTCTCCATTCACTGCCTGTTGCCCCCCTGTTCTCTTCATTCACTGCCTGTTCCCCCCTGTTCTCTTCCATTCACTGCCTGTTCCCCCCTGTTCTCTCATTCACTGCCTGTTGCCCCCCTGTTCTCTTCATTCACTGCCTGTTGCCCCCCTGTTCTCTTCATTCACTGCCTGTTGCCCCCTGCTCTCTTCATTCACTGCCTGTTGCCCCCTGTTCTCTTCACTCACTGCCTGTTGCCCCCTGTTCTCTCCATTCACTGCCTGTTGCCCCCTGTTTTCTTCATTCACTGCCTGTTGCCCCACTGTTCTCTTCATTCACTGCCTGTTGCCCCCCTGTTCTCTTCATTCACTGCCTGTTGCCCCCTGCTCTCTTCATTCACTGCCTGTTGCCCCCTGTTCTCTTCATTCACTGCCTGTTTCCCCCCTGCTCTCTTCATTCACTGCCTGTTGCCCCCTGTTCTCTCCATTCACTGCCTGTTGCCCCCCTGTTCTCTTCATTCACTGCCTGTTCCCCCCTGTTCTCTTCATTCACTGCCTGTTGCCATCTGTTCTCTTCATTCATTGCCTGTTGCCCCCTGTTCTCTCCATTCACTGCCTGCTGCCCCCCTGTTCTCTTCATTCATTGCCTGTTGCCCCCTGTTCTCTTCATTCACTGCCTGTTGCCCCCTGTTCTCTCCATTCACTGTCTGTTGCCCCCCTGTTCTCTTCATTCACTGCCTGTTGCCATCTGTTCTCTTCATTCACTGCCTGTTGCCCCCTGTTCTCTCCATTCACTGTCTGTTGCCCCCCTCCCCCCCCCCCCCTTGTTCTCTGCATTCACTGCCTGTTGCCCCCTGTTCTCTCCATTCACTGCCTGTTGCCCCCCCCCCCCCCCCCTGTTCTCTTCATTCACTGCCTTAATATTTGTCCCACATCACTCCATCTCACCTTTACACTTGCTCCCCCCCCCAACCCCCACAACACAACCTGTTATGAGTGCGCCCTCGTGCTGGGCAGGTATGCGATCAATTTTTCATGCTCGTTCAGCAACCCTTCCAGGAAAGGTACCTCAAAAGCCATGTTAATCATGTCGTGGCCAGAGACGCCTACCCGAAGTCCAGCGAAGCAGGGAATGACCACTGCAGTTGATGGACTGTCAGCATGCCAGCGCTGCCCTTTGGGGGGGAACGGCAGTTACTTGATAAGCACGGAGAGAGCTGATCTGCCAGATACGCTGGCTGGAGCACTTCAAAGATAACGCCAACTAATCGAACAGCGGGTATGAGTGAATTAACCAGGAGGGCAAAAACCCGCCCCCTGAAAAGCAGACACGGTATTAAGCTTACCACCCACCATCCACCCATGTCACTGCTAATCTCGAGGGCACGCATCTCGGTTTTTAAGTTTAAAAGAAAGGGAAATAAACGAAACGAAATATTTTATAGTAATGCTAATGATAATATCAATGAAAAAGCTTGACGATAATGCTAAGAAGAAGAAGAAGAAGAATGCTGATGATAATAAAGATGCTAGTATTAATGTTAATAATGATGATGATGATGATAAGGAGAAGAAGATGATGATGATGATGATGAGAAGAAGATGAGGAGGAGAAGAAGAAGGAGAAGAAGAAGAAGAAGCAGAAGAAGGATGGTCTTGTGGAGAAATGTGATATGCAGGTCACCAGTCATACACTGCTTTGTTTCTTCAACAGTCCAACAGGCATCGAGCAAAAAAGAAAAAAAAAAGTCTTCCTCCAGTCCCAGAGTACAAAACTAATTATATACATCGTTCACGAACTTGCGCCCTACGCCTTCTGTCAGCTGCTAATGACGGGCTGCTTCAAAGATAATGAAAACTAACGGAACAGCGAGCATGAATTAAACAGGTGAACAAGCCTCTTGAACAGCAGACGCAATCAGTCAGTCAGTCGGAAGCTTGTTGATGCTGTGCGCGTTTTTGTTCCTGTGACTTTTTTTTTCTTTTTCTTGGTTTCTGTCTTTCTGTGTCTCTGGGTTTGTTTGTTTTGTTGGTTTTTTTTTTTCTTTTTGTTTTTTTACACCCTTCTTCGTCCATATGTGTGCAAAGCCATGCTATTTGCATGCTTATTGCACTCGCGTAGGGGTGTGTACGTGTGTGTGTGTGGGTGGGTGGGTGTGCGGATGTGTGTTTGTGTTTGTGTGTGTGTGTGTGTGCGTGTGTGTGTCTGTGTTTGAACCCGTGTCTGTGCACGTACGTACGCTCTAATGTACAGGATAATATTCCGTTAGTAAATCAGAAATCAGCGTGTTTCTCAACGAGTGCAACCAATACAAAGGCACCAACGTACTGTCATTTCAGTTCCTTTCTGGCTTTAGAAAAACACGTACAAGAAACCCAGCCATGTGTGGAATGAATGAACAATGCAGTCAATGAACGATCCACGTGCTCACAGTGCCACAGGAGAACGAAGCCACAAAAACGAGAAAAGGGACTGATCAACGGATAGCCTTGTTGGACCACTTCTAATGTTAATGCAAAGTAATATCGAACGACAAGCATGAATTAAACAGGCAAGTAAAGCTCGTTAAATTAAAATTTAAAAAAAAAAAAGAAAAAGAAAGAAAGAAAATAAACGAAGAAAAAACGTTTGACAACTTATGCATATCGGCACCCCTTGCATGGGGATGCAGTCTGCTCCCTTAACGTACATCATCAGTTGAAGATTAAAACCGAGAGAGAGATGAGAGAGAGAGAAGAGAAATTGGGAGAGGGAGTGAGAGAGAGACACACAGAGAGAAGAGAGAGAGAGACAGGAGAGAGACAGAAAGAGGGAGACAGACAGACACAGAGAGAGAAGAGAGAGAGACAGATATAGAGAAGAGAGAGATAGAGAGAGACACACAGACACACACACACACACAGTGAGAGAGAGAGAGAGAGAGAGAGGAGAGAGAAATAACACTAAAGTGGGGTGGGGAGTCAATATGCTTATTGTAAGTTTTTGTTTGATGGGAGAACGCTGGTGCACGCTCTGTCTCTGTCTCTATCTCTCTGTCTATGTCTTCCCTGCCCACCCACACCCTCCACACCACCACCACCACCACCACACCCACCCACCTACATGGTACACTCGAGCACGGCCACAACAGCTCCGCCGCTCTCTGTTGATCAATACACATGGAGTGAAAGTGTCCATGCATTTCCCAAACACTATTCCTGCAGTTTGACCAACAAGAGATGGTGTGTGTGAAAGTAATACAGAGGTGTGTGTCCACACATGATCCACGATCGTTTGCCATCCATTACGACCCGATGTCCGTGCATTAATTTCTCCTTGCTTCTGTTCTGTTGTGTGTATACACAAAGGCGTGCAAACTGGTGTCTATGCATTTCTTCTGCTCTCTTATTACTCCGGTATATATATATATATATATATGCAGGGAAAAGATGAGGGGTGGTTGGGAGGCGATGGTGGTACTGTTCCGTATATCAGAAGCGGAGGATGGGACTTTTTCCATGAGAAAGTTTGCTCCAAAAAGTTTGCTTGTATTCGCCAGCACGGTAGTTGGTTGGGTTGGGTTGGTTTTTTTGGGTTTTTTTTTTAACCTTTAACATGTGATTTTCTTTTTTTTCTTCACTTCTCTCCTACTTGTTTCCTTTTCTTTTCCATGTATATATATAGTAAGTTGATAGGAAGTTCAGCTTAGCGGTGCCAGGTCCCAGCTCACTTCACATCTGTGCTTTCTCAGCGCGACTGGGCACTCCCTCTTTTTCTTTTTTTTTTTCCTTTTTACACACACACACACACACACACACACACACACACACACACACACACACACACACACACACACACACACACACCACACACACCACACACACACACACACCACACACACCACACACCACACACACCACACACACACACACACACACACACACACACACACCACACACACACACACACACACACACACACACACACACACACACACACACACACCACACACACACACACACACACACACACACGCACACCACACACACACACAACTGCATCACACACACACACACACACACACACACACACACACACACATATATATATATATGTATATATAAGATTATCTGTAACTAACACACACACACACACATACACACACATTTGCATCACACACATACCCCCCCACCCCCCACCCCCCACATGTATATATATATATATATATATATATATATAACACTATATATGTATATATATTACATTTTACTTCTATATAATGTACGCTGGCAGGCTGCTCGGCAAAGCGCCAGGCCGTCCGCCACCCACCGATGTCTCGTGACCGCCGTCACCCGTAATTCCTTTACCCAGGCAACAGATCTTCCCCAGATTTCCCCTAGACCCCGGCACACGTCGCAAGCATTCATCGTGTCACCCCTCAGCTCCCGCCTGCCTTTAGCAAGTAAGGGCGTGCATCGTTTTCGATGCCAAACACACAGACACAGAGACACAGACACAGACACAGACACACACACACACACACACACACACACACACACACACACACACACACACACACACACACACACACACACACACACACGCGCACACACACAGAGAAAACTCAGAACTCAAAATGTTTTTTTATTCGATAATTTAAATTTTAGGTATAGCTTATTCTTCCAGTTGGTCCTTGCAAATCTACATAGGGAGACAGAGGGAGGGAGGAGGGAGGGAGGGAGAGAGGGAGAGAGAGAGAGAGTGTGTGTGTGTGTGTGTGTGTGTGTGTGTGAGAGAGAGAGAGAGAGAGAGAGAGAGAGAGAACGAACGAACGAAAATGTTTTAATGAACTTTGGCCATGGACCACAATTCAAAACCAGGGGACTGGGGGTGGGCATGGGAAGGGGTATTATAACACTTGAATAGATCACACAATATCATAATGTTCATGGACTTGACACTAATTCTACTTGATTAGGTCTGAGTATACGATTTCTCCTTTTGGTCGCATGGAAAATATATTTTGATACTTGGCAATTTCCCTGCTTGTTGTTTGATCGAAGAAGTGAACAAAGAGACATATTTAAACAGTCTTGAAGAAATTTTGTCCGTAAATCAATATATAGAATAAACAAACAAACAAACGGTATTCATCTTCTAGTTCACCTTGGCAAAAAGGACAATGCTTTAAAACATCATTTTCAGTGTTCTTATTAACATTATGCAATGAGCGTATTGCAGCTGTCCTGACCTTTCACCCCCACAACCTCCCTGTACGCAGCATCCTTATCAACAATTTCCACCTTCTTAAGTCTGACACACGCTTGAGTGAGATATTTCCCCGCCCACCCCTCACTGCCTTCAAGAGAGACACTAACCTAAGGGACCACTTGGTGCGAGCTGCTGTTCGTAGATCTGGGCCCCCTCTCCCTCTTGGTACCAGTCCCTGTGGCCGGAAGGGTTGCAAAACCTGCCCCTTCGTGGATACTTCCTCCACCCTCACGGGTCCCACTGGGAAATTCACAGTCAGGGCGCACTTCGACTGCCAGTCAGAGAACCTGGTGTATGTCCTCACTTGCACCGTTTGTGCCAAAAAGTACACTGGTGAAACCTACCGCAGCCTGAATGAGTGCTTCACTGAACACCTGCGCTCCATGCGCCTTGGCTACAGTGACCCAGTGGGCACCCATTTCAACAGCCCCCTTCAGTTTTGCCCATGCGAGGATCGCTGCTGTCTAGCAGAACCAGTCCACTGTTTCATGGAGTCCACCGTGATTCCCCGCATTGGTACCCTCGCCCCAGCTGGACTCAACACCAAAGAGTGATGGCAGCGGTCTTCCAGGCATTCTCTAACCCCTTTCTGATCCTTGCCCTCTTTCTCTTTTCCTCTATTTATCCGCCACCCTTCATCTCGTTTTTTGTTTATATACTTTATTATTCCATTTCATTTTATTGTGTTTATCTATTTATATATTCCTGTGTGTGTGTGTGTGTGTGTGTGTGTGTGTGTGTGTGTGTGTGTGTGTGTGTGTGTGTGTGTGTGTGGTTTGGTTTGTTTTCCTCTGTGTGTGTGTTTGTGTGTGTGTGTGTGTGTGTTCTTTGTTTTTGTTTTTTTGTTGTTGTTTTTTTTTGTGTGTGTGTGTGTGTGTGTGTGTGTGTGTGTTGTTGTTGTTGTTGTTGTTGTTGTTGTTGTTGTTGTTGTTGTTGTTGATGTTGTTAATGTTGTTGTTGTTTTGCTGTTGTTTTAATTAATTAATTTTGTTCCCACTTATTATTTTACTTTCTTGTTCATACGTCCCTAACACTAACAGTCTCTTCCACCCCCTTCCCTCACTCCTGCCCTCTCACCCCCTGCCCACCTTCCCTCACCCTTTCCTTTCAGAACCCTTTCTTTCCCTCATACATTCACACTGACAGTTCTACTCACCCTGCTTTGTTTTTTGTGTTCTTTCCTGTGACTTCTCATCACTTTCCTTTCCTGAACATTACTCTCTCTCCCTCTCTGTCTGTACCTTTCTGTCTGTCACTCACTCATTTCATTTGCCTGAAGAAGAGCTTGTGGCTCGATACGTCGCCTCTTTTATCCCAAGTTAGTCGACTTTTACCAAGATTTTTTTTTAGTCTACCTCCCACTATTAACATTATTATTTAAAGGAAGCACATTAAATCTGGCCTGAGACAACGCCACTCTGAAACAATATTCATCAGCATTTGTTATGCATTTTTCTTTTTTCAAATATAACTTTAAGTGATCTGTAGCATAAATATCTGTCTCTATCGCTAACAGTATCCAACCCAATCGTTCTTGAATAAAGATATCTATAAGTCTTTGCTTGAAAATAATCAGAAATCCTTTCACATCACCAACACCTTGTTGCATCCACACAAAATTAAAATGGCGAGAGAGAGAGAGAGAGAGAGAGAGAGAGAGAGAGAGAGAGAGCATAACCCATTCACTATAATGAGGGAACGGTAGAAGAGGGGAAGGAGAGGGAAAATCGTACGGCACACAGCTCACATTCATTTCATTAACAGATATGGGGGTGTGGGTGCGGGTGCGGGTGGTAGGGTGGGGAGGGGGGTGGAGGGTGGCGTCGCAAGGAAGGTGACGTGAGCATCTGGAAGTTTCTACATAAATCAAATGAAAGGTACTGCAGCTGCTGTCTTCTATTTAAACGTATTGTATTGTTATTTATTTATTCATTCATTTATTTATCTATCTGTAGTTATCTATTTATTTATTTATCTATTGATTCATTTATATATTTTTATCTATTTGTTTGTCTTTTTCTATGTTCATTTCCTATTGTTTCCAGTTCGCCCATTTTACCACCAGCAAAGTATATTGTTTATCTGTCCATTGTTCTTTCCCTGTCAGTATATCTTTCTGTATGTCTCTTTACGTGTGTGTGTGTGTGTGTGTGTGTGTGTGTGTGTGTGTGTGTGTGTGTGTGTGTGTGTGTGTGCGTGCGAGAGAGAGAGAGAGAGAGAGAGGGGGGGGGGGGGGCTAACTGTGTATGTGAGTGTGTGTGACTGTGTTGACAGGAGATTAATATGTGCTTGTATTTCCTCCCCTGTATCCATCTGTTTGGCATATAATAATGTATGTGCGATAATTATTTCGGACTAAGACCATCAGGACATCAGAGAAGGCAATTGCTGTCCCGACTATTTGAGCTAAAATTTGAATGGAGTGGAGAATGTCTTGCCCAAAATCACACGCTCATTCTCGACCAAGAGCGCTTCAGGACAGTCTTGACTCCTAGACATATAATAATAGTCATGGTTCCTTCTTACTGCACTGGAGAAACCATTTTACCATACAGCTGTTACTTTGCTGTTGGTCCATGTGAAAGCTAAAGTCGATCTCCGATGATAAAAAGCCGAGCGTTGATATGTCACAGCGGTTCAGCTGTAATCCAACACTAAAAGCATCATTCTGAATCCGCTCCAGCTCTACTAATTGTTGGCGGTTAACTCACTCAGTACGGCCAGTCCTCTCTTCTCCTCACACAGACCCCTCGGATGTCCAGTGGGTATCTGAATGACCCAACCTTTAGCTTCCGTCATCAGAATTGTGGTATTCTTTGTCAACATTCACCTCTTCAGTATAAGAGCCTTCCACTTGCAATATTTTGATGGTGGTAATTGGGGTGAAACGCTGTTAACGTCGTCTCTTTCGCCGTTCGTATGGAGAGAGTTAAGTTACTAGATGTCACCTTGAGTGATGGGTTCTTCAGAAACATTAGGCGTGATGTGATTCCAATGACAGATACATGCTTGCCATATGTATAAGTATGTCCTCTTCTCCACCTGCGAAAAGGGTGAATGAGCGAAGACGCACGGGCGGAGGAGGGGAGGGGAGGGGAGGGGAGGGGAGAGGAGGGGGTTGGGGGGGGGGGGGGGGGGGAGGGGAGGGAGGGAAGGATAGGCAAAAGCTGCAAGTCCTTTGGACAGTATCAGTATCTGTCAAGCAGATGCCTGACCAGAAGCGTAACCCAACGCGCTTAGTCAGGCCTTGAGAAAAAAAAGATAAAAAAATAAAATAAGAATAAATAGTAAAAAATATAAAACAATAAAGAAATAAAAATAAAAATAAATGAATAAAGTAAAAAAATAAAAAAACAAAAAATAAATAAATAAAATTAAATTAAATTAAAATTTTGAATTAATTTTTTTTTTAAATATGATAAAAATAAAAAAGAGAAGAAAATAAAATAAATAAATAAATAAATAAGTAAATAAATAGATAAATTTTAAAACAAGATAATAATAATAATGGACCACAACACACCATGTGTGTGTGTGTGTGTGTGTGCGTGTGTGTGCGTGTGTGTGCGCGGGTGTGTTGTGTTGTGTTGTGTTGTGTGTTGTGTGTGTGTGTGTGTGTGTGTGTGTGTGTGGTTGTGTTGTGCTGTGTTGTGTTGTGTTGTGTTGTGTTGTATGTGTGTGTTGTGTAGTGTTGTGTGTGTGTGTGTTTGTTGTGTGTTGTGTGTGCGCGCGCGTGCGTGCGTGCGCGCGTGTGTGTGTGTACATTTGCGTATACACACGTGTATGTGAATGCGCACACGTGCGTGCGTTCGTGAACGCGTTTGCCCTATTTATTCTACCGTTTTATTGACGTGTGTGCGCAGTCTAACAGCACCATACGTTAGCCTACTAAGCGTTCATTGGCTTCAAGTTGTTTGTTCCTGAGCCGATTAGGGAGCGGGAGACAAGAGTGCCTGTCCATTTGTGAAATATTTAATACCGCCACAAGCCTCACCGTTGGAGACTGTAGATTCGTAACCACATGAACAGGAGATCTAAGAAGAGACTGGGAGAGAGGACAACCTTCGAAAAAAAGAGGATCTCCATAGATCAGAGGGAGCCATACAATGTAGAACGAGAACGGAAATGAGACAGACTAGATCATGGACAGTAAACAAGCAGCATGCATGACATGGTGAAACACACACACACACACACACACACACACACACACGAAAATCACATTCGCTTGTCTGGCATGTGTACATAAAAAAAACATTTAATTGAAGAATAAATGATGTTCTATAATGCATACACGTTGGAAACAACAACGACAACAATACCAACAAAAGTAGAGACAGATGGACACAGATAATAATTCTATGCGGGGGTCGGGGAGTTGGGGGAGTTGGGGGATGGGGGAGTGGGGGGGGAGAGAGGTGGGTAGAGAAAGTAAATGGGGAGGTAACGGGTGAGAGGTAGATGCTGATGGGGGTTGGGGAGGAGGTATGAGGGGTGCACACAAAAAAGATGAGGACATCTCTCTCCCCACCCCTCCCGACCTCTAAGTTCACAATGAAATATTCCGAAAACAAATAAATAAAGTCAAACATATGCTCTCATCAGCGAAGACAAACTTCTTTTCTTCTCAAGTTCTCGATGCCACATCCACCAAATCTCTTTACTCTATCATGTCAAATCTTCTCGGTGCTGCAAAAAAGACTCTTCTTCCTTCTGCCCACACTTCATATGAACTCCCCAATGTCTTCTCTTTCTTTTTCGACAAAGTCCAAAATATTCGTACCACCTTAGGCCAGATGCCTTTCCAACCTGCTCATACTGATCCTCAATTCAACTGCACTCCTCGTCATTCCTTTAATCCATTAACTGAAACAGAAGTCCATGAAATCCTGAAAGAAATGACAATAATATCCTGTGAGCTCGATCCTATACCAGCCTCTGTCTTTTCCCAGTGTGTCTCACAGCTTCTCCCCACAATCACCAATATTGTCGACTCATCCCTTCTCTCCGGAACGTTTCCATCCACTTTCAAAACTGCAATCGTCCAGCCTCTTCTGGAGAAATTCAACCTTGACGCAAACATGTTGAAAAACTATCGACCAGTTTCTAATCTTCCATTCCTGTCCAAACTCCTTGAGAAAGCTGTCCTAAAGCAGCTCAACAACCACCTTTGTTTCAACAATCCCATCCACCCATTTCAGTCTGTCTATCGTGCTGAC
>NC_134899.1:27786620-27789120 GCF_041734735.1 Babylonia areolata | reverse complement strand
GGCCTTGAGAAAAAATGAAAAAAATAAAATAAAATAACAAAAAAAAAGAAGAAAAAAGAAGAAAACAAAAATAAAATAAAATAAAAATAAATAATGAAATTAGTAAAATATTAATTTAAAAAAACATTAATAAAATAGTAAAAAAAAAAAAAAGAAGAAGAAGAGGAGGAAGAGTGAAGAAAAGTCTCCAGCACAGCGTTTCCTGGACAGACAGTCTATCAAGAGGCCGACGACCACGATGACCACGACGACGACGATGACGATAAAAAAAAAAACCGAAGTTGAGAGGGACAGAAAGGAGGTTGAGTTATTCCAGGAGTTTCCTCGGTTGAGGCTGAAGCCCATCGATCTATTTGGAATCAAAATATAACCCAGACACCGACCGACAACCACCAAGAGAGAGGGACTGTTCTCTGTGGACGAAGAGAGAGAGAGAGAGAGAGAGAGGGAGAGGACCGGAAGTGAGAATGAGATAGAATCCTGAAGGTTGGCACAAAAAGCTCATCAGGTCCCGAAACGCAATTTGTTGGTGGGTGGGCTGTCCTTTAAACTAAGGGGTTGGTTTGGGGTAGGGGGGCTGGCGGGGGGAGGTCGTGGTGGAGGGGGGTGGGAGGGGTTGTGGTGTTGCAGAACGTTTTAGGTGGGGTTCGTCGTGGATGAAGTGTGTGTGTGTGTGTGTGTGTGTGTGTGTGTGTGTGTGTGTGTGTGTGTGTGTGTGTGTGTGTGTGTGTGTGTGTGTGTGTGTGTGTGTGTGTGTGTGTGTGTGTGTCCGTGCGTATCCAAAAGTAGGAAATAGTTCAGTGGCAAAATACTCAAGTTTTCGCCGCACCCCCACTCTCCCTCCCTTCCTCCCCCCCCCCCTCTCTCTCTCTCTCTCTCTCTCTCTCTGCCCACATCTCTCTTTCTGTCACCCTCCACCCCAACAAGATACCATCCCTCCACTCCACCCAACACGTCTTAGCTCTCCCTGATGTGGTTGCTGTTGTTGCTGGGCCCGATTTCTTGACAGAATCGATGACAGCAATTGGGAACTTGGAATATTATGGGCGAGTCGTAAAAACAGCGACAAGTGTGATAAGGGCAATTTTGTGTGTGTGTGTGTGTGTGTGTGTGTGTGTGTGTGTGGATGGAAGGGTGGGTGGTTGGGTGGGTTTGGGTGTGCGTTCCTTTCCTGTGTGTTTCTGTCTCTGTAAATGTCACTTTCTCTCTTTCTCTGTCTTTCTCTCTATATCTGTTTCACGGAGTTTTCTAATCTCTTTCTTCCCCTGTAGCTGTTTGTATGTCCCTGTCTCGTCTTCCTATTTATGTAGTATATATAGTGCATAGTGTTACTATACATATGTATATATATATATATATATACATATACATATATATATATATATATATATATATATACGTACGTACGCACACACGCGCGTGCATCTACTTGCACACATACAACAACAACAACAACATCACACACACACACACACACACACACACACACACACACACACACACACACACACACCAGACTCACTCTCACCCATATATATGCAGGATGATGAACGGGTAGGAAGGGTGGAAAAGATGCAGAGAAAAGAATGTCAAAATCAAGTGAATTTAGAAAGGAGGAAAAGAGAGAGACAGAGAGAACTCAGAACTATTTTAATGTAAGGCCATCGAACTGTACACATATAAATGCACGTGTTGTACACATATTCATATGAAAACCAAACCTTGAGTGGGATGAGCAAGAAAACGTTAGAAAGAATAAACTTATAATGTGACAAAACTAAGGTAAGGGTAATTTATAAACATATCTTTCATCTAAAACTAAGCGCTTTCTGCTCTCTGTTTTAACGCATAGAAAATAAACATTGCTACATCTCTTGACACAATGCTGTTGACATTTTGAAGTAAGTGGGGTAGTATGGGAATTCTTAAATGTTGTATATGCGTAGATAAGTATTTCTTTCTCAGAATATCATATTGTGGACGAATTGGAATTTCGTCTTCGTACCCTCCACATAGGTACAGTTTTTCAGGCTATCCTTATAACGTTCATTAACTTTAAGTTCGTTTACTCCAAATCTGAATCTAATGAAAGACGATCTGAATTTGGAAATGGTAAGATCAAATAAATATTTTTTTCTGGCTGCAACAATGATTTAAAGGAACGGTATGTTTCATAACGATTACTACTATATAGTTTGCTTGACCAGTCTTGTTTATAACAGTCCTCCATACGTTGCTTAAATGTTCTAGGGAAAGCTTTCTCGTTTCCCATACCTCCATTAAACTAAACTTCAGAAAATCCATAAACATCTGAACAGCGCTTTATTGTAGACGCTCAATATCTTAAATAATCATTCTGGCAGCTGGTCATCTTGTTCACACTCATAATGTACACTTGTTTTGGAATTCTCGTTATGGGCATCTGTTGCAGTTTAAACCAGTATCGTAGTGCGCTAATGCAGCTATCAATGTACAGATGATACCTACCTGTATCACCGTA
>NC_134899.1:27774120-27781620 GCF_041734735.1 Babylonia areolata | reverse complement strand
TGATGACTGTGATGTCCTGCGTATGATGAAATAGAACTGTCACTGTTGAACTCCACAGCACTCAGCTGACTCAGCATCGGTGTTGGGGCTGCTCAGGTGAGTGACTTTTATAAAGTGACCTGTTATCGATAGTTCCTTATGGAGGCTCTTAGCACTTATAGAATTAGCCCGGTCATGACCGAGTAGGCCTAATAGTAGGTGGTTTGAAACGCGTGGCACCGAATTTATGCAAATAAAATGGCAATGTAGAAGCAGCGGCAAGGAGAAAATACTTCCTGCTATAGAACTAATGAAACTTCATACAAAGTACAAATAAAACAGCTGAATAAATCATCCGACATAATTATATAACCCATCCATCAGACAGCTCAACACGTATAAACACGGAAATTCCCGTTGCTGTCGCAGACCTGTCGCATCAAATTATCTAAAGAATTTTACTTCATAGTTTGAACATTTTGTTTTATACTTTGATTGATCTCCAATCATTCTATTGAAATCAGAGGTGAGCATGGTAACTTATTTTGTGTCAGGCATGTGCGTATCCCACGCTATAATGGCGATGTACACCAAATATAGAACTGAAACGAGTGTAAGCTAGGAAGGCGTGTGCCTAATTTGCGTTTAAATACTTGCTTCGCAATTCACACTTTTACTCGTATATTTGATCTGTCCTCTCTAGCTTCACAGCCACAGAGAGGGGAAGGTTGAGGGGCGTCGGTTTGATGAACAAGTTCAGCTGCTGTACGCTTCTGTTGTCGTGCATTGTGTTGTCAGAACATGGTGTCAGAATATATACGTATTTTTCTGCGTATAATTTTGGCTGGTGTCCTTGCACAAAACGCACCGCCAACGTGCAGTGTAATACCCCCACCCTCTCTTTTGGATGTTTGTATGTATGTGTTTCCCTTTTTTGTACATTATTTAGCCAGATATATGACTCTTTTGTTGCTGCTGGTAATTTAACTGTGCCACGTGCATGCTGCGCAATGAACTTGGTTTATCGTTTCATGCAAAATACATGCACCGAGACAACCATATCAATATAAAAACTTGTGCATACTCACACATGCACGCACTGCACACACACACACACACACACACACATACATACATACACATGTGGATGGGGCTGATGACAGGTAGATGGTTGTTTATCTGCCAATATTCATACTGTCCGTGAGGGTCTGGATTAGAATTACCGTCTCGCCATTTCTTCGAAGTTTGACTGGAAAATCACACTGAGCGACTAGTCATTCGATGAGACAACAGTCCGAGGTCCCATGTGCAGCAAGTACTATGCGCACTGAACAAACCCATGGCAACATTGTTGTTGTCCTCTGGCAAAGTTCTGAGAAGAAAACCACTTTGAACGGCATATATATATATATATATATATATATATATATATATATATATATATATATATATATATATATATATATATATACATACACGTGGAGTGATGGCCTGGAGGTAACACATCCGCCTAGGAAGCAAGGGAATCTGAGCGCACTGGTTCGAATCACGGCTAAGCCGCCGACATTTTCTCCCCCTCCACTAGACCTTTAGCGGTGGTCTGGACGCTAGTCATTCGGATGAGACGATAAACCGAGGTCCCGTGTGCAGCATGCACTTAGCGCACGTAAAAGATCCCACGGCAACAAAAGGGTTGTTCCTGGCAACATTCTGTAGAAAAATCCACTTAGATAGAAAAAGCAAATAAAACAGTACGCAGGAAAAGAAAAGGTGGCACTGTAGTGTAGCGACGGGCTCTCCCTGGGGAGAGCAGCCCGAATTTCACACAGAGGAATCTGTTGTGATTAAAAAAAAAAGAAAGAAATACAAGTACAAATACTATGCACTCAAGGCCTGACTAAACGCGTTGGGTTACGCTGCTAGTCAGGCATATGCTTAGCAGATGTGGAGTAGCGTATATGGATTCGTAGGAACGAAGTGACGCCTCCTTGAGAAACTGAAGGGAAGAGTAAAAAATCTTAGTCCTTGCCTGGATCGAACCCAGGACCCTCGCTTTTTTAGTTAGACGCTCTATCGCTGGGCCACCACTTCAAACTGTAGATGAAAGCCAACGTAGGGACTGGAGAAAAGGATGAGAGATTGCGAAATGCACACAGGCACTGCTGAAGGGAAAGGCAGGTGACAAGACAGTCTAGAAAGAGTTTGCCTTTCTTCTTTGCATTCATTCCTTCTTCTTTGTCTTTGTTATCACGTTTAATTTCTTCTTTTTTTCTCGTGTATTTTCGTTTTCGATTGTTATTCGTGGCTTGTCGTTGATTTCTTTTCAACGTTTCTCTTGCTTTTCTACCCCCCCCCCCTCTCTCTGTCTCTCTCACCATCTCACTCACACACACACACACACACACACACACACACACACACACACACCTCTCTCCAGTGTACGCATGTATACACGTGTTAATAAACTCATGTGCTACGCACAATTATGCGGTATGAGCTGAATTGTGAGCTATCATTTTCTTTTGTAGTCCCCAACTCTACAACTGTAGCAAAGGCTTGCACACTGAGCAAAGGAAATATAATAATAATAATAATAATAATATGTACTTGGAAATGAATGGAATTCTTGAGTCGTGGACAACTTCAAGCAACAGACGGTTATCCCATTAGTTCAAAGGTGAAACCTAGGCTTGTAACAAAATACATTTGAGAGAGTATGACCAGGTTTCCGAAAACAGTGTCCCCAAACAAACAAACAAACAAACGAACATACATAAAGACCTGAAATAAATTGATCATTTTGTCCCATGCACACATGTTTGATGATCAGCTCAAACTATTACATGCTCAGGAGAAATGGTTCTTATATTTTTTTGTGTGGCACAATAATATCATTCTAAAAAAAAATGAACAAATACAATAGTATCAGGAATTAAGTGACTCCGTGTGAACTTCTCAAGGGAACAAAAACGAACAGATTCAATAAACGCACAAATAAACAGATTAAGTGCATAGAAAAGAAAGCTTCTTGATCATCAAAGTACGGACTTAATCATAAAATTATTGACACTGTCAAAAACATAATTCTACTCCAGTGCCAAGACAAAACGTGTGGATGAATATCATGGAACACCTAACGACAATCAAGTGTTCCTCGAAGTTGATTTCGACTGACAAATCTCATTTCGTCAGACAGAGAAACAAATGTTTATTTATTTTTCAACAATTTATTTCCTAGCTATCTATCTAGCTAGTTAGCCAGCAAGAGAGAGGGTTACGGAGACAGACAGAGAGAGAGACAGAGACAGAGACAGATAGACAGACAGACAGACAGACAGACAATAGACAGGAGGGAGAGCACACGAACACCTCAAAGAACACACCTCATTATACCCGCGAAGACTTTAAGTTTGGCCCTCAATTTTGTAATCTGAGTTCCCATTGATTTCGTCGAAAAAAAATAAAATAAAATAAAAAAGCTGGCACAACAATAACAACAAAGAGCACAGAATGAAGTGGAGAGTAGGAGTGAGTGAGGAAAGTGTAATTGAGAGAGAGGGAGGGAGAGAGAGAGAGAGAGAGAGAGAGAGAGAGAGAGAGAGAGAGAGAGAGAGAGAGAGAGAGCTCAAGAACGCAAGAATCTTAATGTATGACCATCGACCTGTATTAATTTAATTAAGGTTGAGAGAGAGAGAGCGTGAAAGAGAGAGACAGAGTCTCCTTCATATCTCAATGGGCAGTCTGATAATTAGAACGGTTTTGGGGCCATCTATCCGTGCACTTTGAACTTCTCTCCTCCTCCCTTTTTCTACCCCCTTCCCCCCCTCCCCCCTCCATCTCTCTCTGTGTCTCTCTGTCTCTCTCTCTCTCTCTCTGACACACACACACACACAAAAAAAACCTCCTCCACCTCAGCTATTTTACCCCCCCCCTCGCCACCCCCCCCCCCCCCCCCCGCCTCACCATTCTATTTTACGTCCAGAATTACTCTTCGATTAAGGACAACACCACCACCTCCATTTCCATCCCTTCCTCCCTCTCCGAGGTTCCCAGGTTTCGGAGCCCGATGAGCTTTTGTGCGAATCTTCGACATTCTCACTCGCTCTCACTTCCGGTCTTCTCGGTGTCCTCAGAACGCCTCCCTATTGGTGAATGTTTGCATCCGGGTTGTGTTTTGATCCCAAATAGATCGATGGCCCCCACCCCCATCCTTCACTTGGGGACTTTCTGGAATAACTCGCCTGTTTTCCCTGACCTTGGTTTGATCGTGCTTCCGGACTGCCCTCCCCCCTCCCTCCACCTCCCACCCCCCTCCCAGAAGCTGGATCGCTCTTCTTCTTCTACTTCTTCTTCTTGCATCACGCGCGAGCTTTGTGACTGTTTATCTATTAAATTTAGCCAGTCGGTCTGTCTCTTCTCTTTCTCTTTCTTTTATTTTTGCCATTATCGCCTGACTCCTCCACCCCCGCCCCCTCTCTCTCTCTCTCTCAACCTTGATTAGATTTATACAGGTCGGTGGTCATACATCAAGATTCTAGCGTTCTTGAGTTCTCTCTCTCTCTTATTTTTTTCTCTTTGTTCTTTTCTTTCTCTTCTCCACACGCTGACTTTGTTTCGTTTATTCATTTATAGAATGTTCATCTAAGATGATGATATTAGACTGGGTTGACTTTGTAATGTAATGATTGTACAAACAATTGTTCGGGTTCTTTGTCTGTCAGTCTGTGTCTCTCTGTCTGTCTGTCTCTGTCTGCCCGCCTCTCTCTCTCTCTCTCTCTCTCTCTCTCTCTCTACTTCCCTCTCTCGTCCCCATCTCCAACATGTCTGTGTTCATGTTATTTCTCTGTCTGTCATTCACGCCTCTTCCCTGTTCTCTCTTCCTGTTTTTGTTTGGCTGGCTGATCTCACTGTCTGTCTTTGTTGTTCTCTCTCTCTCTCCCTCTCTATCTCTCTGTGTGAGTGTGTGTGTGTGTGTGTGTGTGTGTGTGTGCGTGTGCGTGTGTGTGTGTGTGTGTGTGTGTGTGATTCCTTCCCTAACTCTCTGACTCTCCCTCTCTCTTTCACCTTCTTTCAATCCAATCACTTCTCTCCATTGCCTTTTGCTCTCTTTTGTCAGCGTCCGCAACACGGTACTCACGGCACTGTCCTCTTCAACCCCCCCCCCCCCCCCCCCCCCGCCCCCCCCCAGCCCCCCTATGGCCTCTGGTGTTCTGTGTTTTGTCCCCCACTTGAACACCTCCCGGGTCTTTCTGAACTGTTCTGAGGGTGTCAGCGTGTGGTGGGCCAAGCCCACCAAAGGGAGGAGTGAATGCTGTCTTCTTCATCTGTGTGTGTTCTCGAGGTTGTACGTCCACCAAGTCTTCCTCGCGCAATTTCTCATTGCCAAGCATCGATCAGCTCCTTCAGGCTCTCTCTCTCTCTCCCTCTCTCTCTCCACTCCTGCCCCCCCCCCCCCCTCCACCTCCTCTTCCTATTTCCCCTGTGCGTTGGTGCCTAGGCTGCCCCCTCCATACCCCCCACACCTCCTTGTTTTATCCCCACCCCCCACCCCCACCCCCGAAATGGTTGAGGTAACTTTCTTCCCACCCCTGCTGAAAAAAAAGGGAAAAAAAAGAAATAGCTAGTTGTCAATTTTGATCACACCACTAATGCCAATTTTGGGTGGTTTAGGATGGAGGATGGTGAGGGGAGTGAGGGTGGGAGAAGGGGATCGGGGTGACAGTTATCTGACTGAGTTGTAGAAGATGCTGTGGTGTGTCTTATTTCTTCGTGGTGGTTTGTGTATTCTTGTCACTGTCTTTTTTTTATTATCTTTTCTTTTTTTTGCAGATAGTGTAAAGTTCATGGACATCCTCTTTTGCTGAGAGTGTATGGTTCATGGACATCCTCTTTTTGCTGAGAGTGTATGGTTCATGGACATCCTCTTTTTGCAGAGAGTGTATGGTTGATGGACATCCTCTTGTTGCTGAGAGTGTATGGTTGATGGACATCCTCTTTTTGCAGAGTGTATGGTTCATGGACATCCTCTTGTTGCTGAGAGTGTATGGTTCATGGACATTCTCTTGTTGCTGAGAGTGTATGGTTCATGGACATCCTCTTGTTGCTGAGAGTGTATGGTTCATGAGAGAGAGAGAGAGAGAGAGAGAGAGAGAGAGAGAGAGAAAAGATACCAATAGGTGGCCCAATGGTTCTCTGTTTCTACCTACCCCCATCTCTCTATCTCTGTCTGTCTGACTGTGTGTCCGTCTGTCTGTCTGTCTCTTTCTTTCCATCTCTCTCGGACACGTTCAGTGTTTTTTTTGTGTGTCTTGCTTTCTCATTTTTCTCATTTTGTTTCCTGCAAACAAACGTTGGTCTGTCCTCAGCTTTGTGCAAACCCATCCCAAGAGATGACTCTCCATCTCCTCCTCCTCCTTCTCCTCCTCCTCCTCTTCCCCGTCTTCTTCTTCTTCTTCTCCTTCTTCTTCTTCTTCCTCTTATTCCCTCTCTTATTCTTCTTTTCCTCCTTCTCATTCTTCTATCTCGTAGTTTCCGACAGAGGTGATACCCCTCCGTGATCAGCTAGGGTGAAATCTATGATTTTTTGATGATCCTTGTTAAAAAGCATTTCCTCGCTTGTCTGAACACCATCCATTGGATGCTGTCCCCTGATGGGCTGTTTCGCAGGAAGACATTTAGGTCACCCAGCGTGTTGGCTGTCTCTCAGGGGTTCGCTGGTGACGTGAAGATGACAGTCTCGCTCACGGTGACCTGTTGGGATAATGGGAGAGCGTCGTGGTACGTACCTGTCCGACGAGTTAGAGAGAGTCAGTTTCACTGAGGGCTGACAAAGTCAACACCAAATGATTCGCTATGTTTAGTATTCTTTGAGTGTTTCTCTCTCTCTCTTTGTGTATGTCTCCTTTCCCTGCCTTTGTTTCTCCCTGTTTCTCCTCTTTTTAAGCGCGTTGGGTTACGCTGCTGGTCAGGCATCTGCTTGGCAGATGTGGTGTAGCGTATATGGATTTGTCCGAACGCAGTGACGCCTCCTTGAGCTACTGATACTGATACTGATACTCTCCTCTTTTTCTCCGTTTATTTATTTATTTATTTATTTTTATTTTTATTTTTATTTTTTTTGCTTTTAAAAATGATTATATTCTCAAAAATAAGCATATCTTGTTGTCTTGTATTGTGTGTGTCTTGTCTTGCCTGGTCGCTCTGTGCTCCTGTCTCACTCTGTGTCTCTGTTTTCGTTTCGTTTCTGTCTCCGTGTCTCTGCTTCAGTCCTATTCCTGTGTGCCGGTCTGGTTGTTTGTATGTCTAACTATGGTTGTTGGGTTTTGTGTGTGTGTGTGTGTGTGTGTGTGTGTGTGTGTGTGTGTGTGTGTGTGTGTTTTATGTCTGTTATGCATGTGTGTGTGTGTGTGTGTGTGTGTGTGCGCGCGTGTTTTACATTTATTTGCTTGTTTATTTATTTATCATCATCACCATCTTTTTATTATTTCTTTATCATTATTACCTTTTTTAATTATCTGTTCA
>NC_134899.1:27744120-27766620 GCF_041734735.1 Babylonia areolata | reverse complement strand
GAGGTCGCCTCCAGTCTGCCTGGCGTAATATCTCATTGCCAAGCATCGATCAGCTCCTTCAGCCTCTCTCCACCCCTGGCGCTCTTCCTATTTCCCCTGTGTCTTCCCCGCTTGGGCTGAACCCCCCCCCCCACCCCCCACCCCCGCCCCTTCACCCCCCTTCTTATTTTAAGGAGACAGCCTTCTTTCCACGCTTGTTGGAAGAAAAATGTCTGTTTGTCCAGTTTCATCACATGGTCAGTGTGGTTGTGATGTATGGGGGTAGGTTATGCGTGGTGGGGGTGGGGGTGGGGGCTGGGGGGGGGGGGGTGGAGCTGCTAACTGGGTAGTAATAGAGTGATAGAGGTCGGTCTGTTGTGTTGTAGAATGCTTTAGACTCTGTGCTTCCTATTTTCTTGGAAATATTTTTTGGTTTAGTTTCTTGTGTGAATGATGGAACTAATTACTCGTTTGGATTCGGGATGGGGTAGGGGTGTGGGGGATGTGGGAGGGGGGGGGGGTGGAGGGGCACGGGGGTGGGGGACTAATGTTGTCGACCTCTTGTTTGGTTATAATGATCTGATGGGCGTTTTTTTTTTCCTTCATCTGTTCATATAATATATTTTTAACAGCAGTGAAAAAAGTGCCTCTCTTTCCAATCAGCATGTCTGAAATTCTTTCTGTCGTTGTTCCATGTTTTTTTCGCACTTTTATCCAGTGACTTTTTCCTCTTCTTGGCTTTCTTTCTTCATTTTTCCCCTGTTGATGCATTCAATTTTTTATTTGTTTTGTTTCTTCGAGTATATCGTCCGCTTATTTTAACAGCCCCTCCCATGAGCTGCTTCCCATAGTCAGATGGGCTGCAATCCAGAATTATTGATGGCTCTTGTAGAAGCTTTCCCTCGCCCGTCTGAGCACCATTCATTGCATCGTGTCCCTAGGTAGCTCTTTCGCAGGCAGATATTTATTTTCTTTCTCTGACGTTTACGAGGGTGTATTTGATTCTACTACACACATTGAGCATTTACAGAAATTCTCTACCTAACACTCCCTTCTTCTTTCCTTTGAGCATGGCAAGTGCGCGCATGTGTGTGTGTGTGTGTGTGTGTGTGTGTGCACGCGGGTGCATGTGTGTGAAAGATAGATAGACAGATATATAGATAGACAGACAGATGAAGAGAGAGAGCACTAGAGCGAGAAAGCGAGAGGGACAATTACAATGACAATGACAATTATCTTAATGTCCATTCAGCAAAGAAGCCCTTCAGACACAGGGGCACAACAACATACATATACCCAAGAGCAAAACGTGCACTTCCTCGTAAGCAAAACATGCACGTATCTGCAAGCTCATACAACGCACTCACACTTTCCTTCCCCCCCCCCCCCCCCTCCCCACCGGCACACACACACACACACACACACACACACACGTGTGTGTGTACCTGAGGGTGATATGCCTGAAGCAAAGGCAAACTGCCCGAGGGTAAGCAGTATCCAGTATTCAGGAACACTCGAGTCTACCCGCGGGTCTTCAAATCCAAAGGCAAATTTTCCCTTACTACCCGCCAAGGGTGACTGCCCACGAAGCAGAGGTAAATATGGCGGATCCTTTTGTGGCATTGCTTATGTTGGGGAAAACAGGCGTGCTTTGCGGATAAGACTGTGTTTTGCTAACTCTCGACGATGTTCTGAATTGTAGAGCAGTGAGAAGTAAAAGAGCATGCACAGAAGGGAACCACCATGATTTTTAATCAAAGACTATGGGTTAGCTGCCTGAGTGCACTGCGCGTGTCTTGAATACGTAAGTTAACTTAATTAACCTTCAAGGTAAACTGTACCCACAAGTCCCTACCATGGCAAAGGAAACCTGCCTTAAGGCAAAATGAAGTTTGTCCTGGATACGGCCCCAGAAATGCACTTTACTCCGATTTTCTTCACTCCACCCAGGTGTGAATGGGTACCTGACTTGGTTGGGGAAGGTGGAAACGGTGGAAGGAGAGGACTGGGCCCTACCTTCCTGTGCTGAGCCAGCCTTAGACACAGTGGGTATGAATTCAATACCCTGATGGCCTTGAAAGGCTATGGGACCTTTCACCTCAAACCTTTTAACCTTTGTTGTTGTTGGGTTTTTTTTGTCTGTTTAACGGCCCGTCTTTCCCGCTTGTCCGCTGTCTTTCTGTCCCTCACTCATTCACTCGTACTTCCCTTTTCTCATCTCTTCTTCCCCCCTTTCTTCCTCTGCCACTCGTGCCCACCCCTTTCACTTTTCTCCGTCTCCTTATTCCGTAGCACGAGCATCTCCTTCTTTTGTATTAAACCACACGTGGTGAAGAGTTCCGGTATTGAACTATAAATCATTCCTTCCTCTCTTCCCCAAGTCTCTGCACCACCGAAAGGCCAAAGTTCCGTTATCATGTTCCGCGGGATTACGTGACAGTCTTGCATGCTGGAGATCTTCCGGCCTCCTGTGTTTGATGAGGGGGGGCCCCATCGTGACGTGTCACCGTGTGATTTAGTGCAGTTTCATTTTGAACGGAACGTCGTTGGGGCCAGAGAGGAAGGGAGGGCTCGAGTTACGGGCCTTGCTTATGAAAAAAAAGAAAGAAAAAAGTTGTTGTTGTTGTTTTTTTTTCCTCGCGTATATCGTTCAGTGTACGCTGTTATAGAAGAAGCCCGCTTCGGTCTCAGTCTGTGGTCTGAACAGCATTATATCTATTTCTCTGTTTATTGTACTTCCCTCTGTGTTTCTATCTATCTATCTATCTATCTATCTATCTATCTATCTATCTATCTATCTATCTCCCTTTCTCTCTTTACATATATAATCGTATTCTTTTTATTGCTTCTGTGTCTCCGTGAGTCCGTTTGTCAGTCTGTCAGTTTGTCTTATGTCTGTCTGTCTGTCTGTGTGTCTGATATCTCTGTCAGTATTGAATTTTTGCTTTTGAAGGAAAGCTTTCTCAGTATTGAATGGTCGCTTTTGAAGGAAAGCCTTGTCAGTACTGAATGGTTGCTTTTGTAGGAAAGCACGTCAGTTTTGAATGGTTGCTTTTGAAGGAAAGCCTTGTCAGTTCTGAATGGTCGCTTCTGTAGGAAAGCATGTCAGTTTTGAATGGTAACCATACTCTGTTTTCGGAGGTGTGCGTGCTGGGTATGCTCTTGTTTTCATAACCCACAGAACGCTGACATGGATTACAGGATCTCTGACGTGCGTATTTGATCTTCTGCGTGCATATACATACGAAGAGGGATCAGGCATAAGCAGGTCTGCACATATGTAGACATGAGAGAACGGAAAAATCTCCACTGTTTAGTCACCAGGCGCCAAAACCGGGATTCGATCCCGGGACCCTCAGATTGAAAATCCAACGCTTTAACCACTTAGCTGTTGTGTCCGTCATAAGAGAGAGAGAGAGAGAGAGAGAGAGAGAGAGAGAGAGAGAGAGAGAGACAGAGAGAGAGAGAGAGAGAGAGAGTTGTATTTTTTTGGTCGTTTGAGCTTGCATTGTCAGTTCCATTTTGCGGTCTTGTTTCGCTAAAGCGTGTTAAGCATGGCTCTGCCTTTTTTTAATTATTATTATTATTATTTGTTTTTTTGTTTTTTTAAGGTCATCAAGAAAAGATAAATCATGCCAAAAATTACAGGAATATCTATGGTGAAGCTAACTACGCTCAGCATTATCCGACGGTCAATGTTTCCATTAAAATCCACCACCACCACCACCTCCACCACCCTCACCCAAATCGCGTGTATGTGAACTTTTTCCCAGGCGGTTCCCATTTAAAATGAACAGTTCGATCAGATTAGATCGGATCAGTGGATGGGGGGTCGGAGAGGGGAGGGGGTAAGGGGGGGCGGGGGGGGGGGGGGCGGGTGCGGATATGATAACAACGCCCTTATATCTGTTGGTGTCTCTGTCTGTTGTTTGTCTCTCGTTCGCTTTCTCTGTCTCTGTCTGTCTTTCGTGTCTTTAGCTGTTTCTCATTTTCCCAAACTGTCCGCAAACCGTCGGTTCGTTTATGTGTTTGTCTCTCTCCCTCTCTTCGTGTGTGTGTGTGCGTGTGTGCGTGCGTGCGTGTGTGTATGTGTGTATGCGTGTGTGTGTGTGTGTGTGTGCGCGCGCGCGTGCGTGCGTGTGTGTGTATCTGTATGTGTGTGTGTGCGTGTGTGTGTGTGTGTGTGCGTGTGTGCGCGTGTGCGCGGAGAGGGGTGTTTGGGAATGGTTTGGTTCTGTATGTGTCTTTGCGAAGGGTAGTTGTGTGTCAGTCTGTCTCTGCCTGTCGCATTAGGTGTCAAGCTGTTTTTTGTTGTTGTTTTTTTCTTTTATTAGCGCACGTACATGCGCATGCATATATTCCCCCTTTCCTTCCCCCACAACACGCACATTCCCCTTCTTCATAAACACACACACACACACACACACACACACACACACACACACACACACACACACACAACAAAAATGCGCGCGCATACACATTCGCTGAAGCAAAATGAATGCTGAGGACAAAAAAAAAAGTGACAGAATATTTATGGGAAACCCATGCACAACAATCTCCTTTCATCGATTTTCATTTTAATCTGGAATGTTCTGTGCGTGTGGACCTTCTTCATATAGTTTGCTTTCGGCGTACACTAGCTACCGCCATGCATCAACGCTTGAGACATAAAACAAGGTCTGTCTCTCTTCTCTTTTTATACCCCACCTCTCTCTCTCTCTCTCTCTCTCTCTTTCTCTCGCTCTCTCTTTCTACATGTCACATTCTATTTTCCCTAGGGGTACAGTATTTTTGCGATTATGAATTCTACCCCAAATCTTTTTGGGAGATAAAAAGAAAAGAAAACGCATGGCAAGTAATTGCCTTTATTCTATTGCTCTCCTTTCTCCTGTCTTCTTTCCTTTTTCGTGCTGCCATCATTCATTTGTGTTTAGCGGCCAAAAGTCTTTTTTTTTTTCTTCTTCTTTTTCGTTTTTGCTGAATTATTCCTTATTGTTATGCGCGCTCTTTAATGGAGAATCGCGTATGGCTTTCGCTCTGTTGGTATTTGATGATTGTAAGAAACAAAAGCAATACAAACCTAAAGTTCCTCACCCATCGACCTGATATGGTGGTGAAAAAACTGTTTTCAACATATGGTGGTTGATTTTAACCACTTTTTAAATCATTATTTTTATTTCAATTATGATTTTAAATAACTTTAAATCATATCCAGCACCAGAAGGCCATGTATTCATCATACACTTCAAGAAAGCGGTTCAACAGAGTTTGGCAGGAGACACTATGGGCCTCAAGTAAAGATATCTAACATCGGGCAAGGCCTTATCAACACCATCCATCAAAATTGATATTCTCCAATGCGACCAGTGCGATACTCAAGCAGGATGCTATACGCCAACGGTTGCATACTTCTGTTGGAAATTGTCAGGGCTGCCTTTCGTTTCTCACACTTGTCAACATGATCATATTCAACATGGTGAATTCCATCTCCATGTATACCTACTAGATAACGGGCACTCACATCAGATTTGGAAAGAAAAATCGAAGCCATGTGAATGAGGTGTAGCAATAACATACCAAACATCGGACACACTTTTCATACCACGATGGACACGTAGGAAAACCATTAAGCAGCGCACATGACCATGGGAAGATCTGCTGACATCAGTTAAGAAAAAGAAGTGTAGCGGCCTGATGATATCTGTGTGTTTGCCGCTGTCTGTCACTGTCTGTGTCTAGCCCTCAGTTCTTACCAGCGCACGTGCATATGTTTTAACTCTGTCTCTCTTTGTCTCTGTCTCTACCTCTGTCTCTGTCTCTGTATCTGCATCTCTCTCTCTAATAAAATGACTGCGCCAAATAATGGAAAATACACCATGTGACCATCTGTAACAGTGTGTGTGTGTGTGTGTGTGTGTGTGTGTGTGTGTGTGTGTGTGTGTGTGTGTGTGTGTGTGTGTGTGTGTGTGTGTGTGTGTGTGTGTGTGTGTGTGTGTGTGTGCACCCGTGTGTGTGTGTGTGTGTGTGTGTGTGTGTGTGTGTGTGTGTGTGTGTGTGTGTCTGCGCTTGCTTGCGTGCTTGCGTATGTGTGTGAAATAAACAAATACCAATTATTTCTACACACATCCGGCAACATTATGCATTCAATAGCAAGAAAACCAAAGCCGATAATTGTTTTTTAAACCTCATGAAGAATAAAAGCGTAAACGTTGAACGCACGCAAGTTCCCAAACAGTTCTAATGCACAGAAAAACGACCGTCTTTGACAGCTTTGAAGGAATGTTTTCGGGTAAGCAGGAAACAGCCTTTTCTTTCGTTAAAAAAAAGGGAAAAAAAAGCCAAACCCAACATTTCTGTATTTTCGTGTTTGTTGTTTTCATCTTTATCTTCTTTCTATCTTTTTCTTTTGATTTGCTTTTCCGTCTTTGCTGTCCGTCTCAGAAGCGGCGTATTCCATGACAGACATGATACATACAGACTGGTCTGCTGCCACATGATTCTGGAACTGAGCAGTTGCTGTTTTTATCTTAAGACATAAGGGTTCGCTTTGCGCAATATGATTTATCCACTTAGAGAATTCTGAGACTGGAGGGTTGTTGTCAAACAAATAAGACTGATATCATCATCAGGAGTATCGTCTGTCTAATAACAGATACAAAATCGTACAGTTGAAATCACAACAAACGATGCCTTTTAGTTTTTCGTCTTCCCAAAAATCACCTTTATTTATGTAGACTTCATCTGTTGTATACTTGCTTTATCTACGGCGTACCTGTGATGGACAATCGTCAATGTTAATGAATACCTACAGACACGGCGCACACGTTCGTTCGTTTATTTATTTATAGTCTGTTCATCTAAGATGATGATATTAGACTGAAAATAAATGATAGTATTATTATTATTCTATCATAATGATGATTGTTATTATTAATTAGAAATCGACATTTCTGTATATTCGAATGAAAATGGGGGCGGTTGAGGTTGGAGGGGGGGGGGGGGGGGAGGGGACTAAGAAAGGAAGACGGCCCGCACTTCTTTCATTTTCGTTAAAAAAACCAATCGTCTTATTTTCTAATTTCATTGAACGAACTCATCACCGAAATCATCTATGTTTCTTAACAACCATGACTATACACATAAATATATTATTCTCATTTAGAGGATCGAAGTAGGATCAAGTCTCAGATGAGGAGGATAGGACCGAAGAATTATTTCGATGATATTTCGAAGCAATGTTATCAATCACACATGAGATAAAAAGAAAGAAAGAAAGAAACAAACAAACAAAAACAAACGAGCAAACAAACAAATAAACAAACACTTTATAATTGATGGACACAAATCATTTCATGGCCACATAGTCATTAAACCCTCCGCTTGATAAAAAGCAAGATAAAATTTATTCTGACAGCACAAAGATAAGGGCGTCAATTTGCAGGCAAAAACGTCGATAGCACTTACAAATGAATTCGACCACACACACACACACACACACACACACACACACACACACACACACACACACACGAATGCGCGTATACGCACACGCAAATGGATGGACGTACATACACAAACGGACGGACGCACACGCACAAACACAGTCACACACGTACACAAGCAGACACACACACACACACACATACTCACACTTACACAATTGCACATTCACATAGGCACACAGACACAGACGCCGCACGCACACACACACACACACACACACACACACACACACACACACACACGAACACGCTCATACGCCCACACACACACACACACACACACACACACACACACACACACACACACACACACACACACACACACACACACACCGATACAAGCAAAGATGCATTATTTCATGTGTGAATATGAGAGAGGGAGAGAGAGAGAGACAGAGACAGAGACAGAGACAGAGACATACAGACAGACAGATAGAGACATAGACAGAGACAAAAACAGAAAGACAGAAGAAGAAACTGACATGAGATATTGTGTATATTATGAGAGAAAGAGAGAGCGAGTGAGTGAGAGAGAGAGAGAGGAGGGAAAGAGACAGAGAAAGAGACAGACAGCTAGAGAGAAAGAGAGAGAGGGGGAGAGAGAAAGTAAGAGACAGACAGAGAGAGGGGGCAGAGAGAGAAAGTAAGTGACAGAGAGACAGAGAGGTGGTGGGGGGGGGAGGGAGAGAAAGTAAGAGACAGACAGAGAGAGGGGGGAGAGAAAGAAAGTTATAAACAGACAGAGAGAGGGGGAGAGAAAGAAAGTAATAAACAGAGAGAGGGTGGAGAGAAAGAAAGTAATAAACAGACAGAGAGAGGGGGAGGAAAAGAAAGTAAGAGACAGAGAGAGAGGGGGAGAGAAAGAAAGTAAGAGACAGACAGAGAGAGAGGGGGGGGGAGGGAAATAGAGATATGGAGAAAGACTGACAGGCAGACAAATAGATTCGGGAGCAGTAACAGAGAAATAAAATAACAAACAAAAGCGAAAACAGTGACTGAGAGGTAGAGACAAAAGAAAAGAAAAGAAAAGAAAAGAGAACAAAAAAGTACCCCGGGGAAGGGCTCATGGAAGAGGAAGAGAAAGAGAAAGGCGTGGAAGAAAAGGGAACTTTAGAAATCGACCTTGTCCAATCAAACAAGCGATGCAAAAGAAGTTGGACAACAGCCTCTTCAGGAACCCTCATCCTCTCGCTTCCCTTTTCCTTACTCCTCGCTTCTCTAACCCTCACTCTTCCTCCGGCCCCCTCCCCGAACCTCTTACGTCCCCTTCTCCCCCTGTTCCCCGTTCTCCACCTGTCCCCTCCCCTCCCCCCCCCCCCCCCCCCCCCCCCCCCCCCCCCCCCCCCACGCATGCAGTATTGAGCGCTTGAGCAAAACCCAAGACTTTGTTTAACCCCACGTTTTCTTTTCGTTCTTTTCTTTTTTTTTTCTTCCGGACAAGAGTGACCCGCTAAACTTTTCTTTTCATGAACAACATTGGTTCAAGAAGTTGAATCAGAAGAGAACAAACAAAGGCCAAATACAGTGCCACGTCCCTTTTCCTTCCTTTCTTTCATTCACTCATGAACTGTTTTCCTTTCATTTTTTTTCTTTCTCTCCCTCAAACTCCCCCACTCCCTCCCCCTCCCCACCACCCATCCCTGTCTCTTCCCAGAAACGTGGTTGCCCAAACCCCAGAGGGTTCCATCAAGATTGTTTGAAATGTTTCACTGATTAAATTGCGCTCGCTCGGTCTGACGCTCGGCACACAATTTTGGGAGCAGCGGACTAACTCGCCTTGACGTGGACTATTTTCACCTCATTTGCATTTGCGCTTCCGCCTTGCAAATGGCGAGAGCCCGACGGGAGCTGCCGGCACACGAACGGGGGGTTCTGAAGGAGGGAAGAAAAAAAAGAAAGAAAAAGCAATGGAACCTCCGTCATCGATCCGTAATTTGTGTGTGTTGGGAGCATGAGCAGAGGCAGGACGAGGATGGGTGAAGGATGTTGGGGAGATAGGGAGTGGGAGGTGGAGTGAGGGATAGGGGGGCGGGGGGGGGGGGGTCAGCAGGGCTGGTGGAGGGCAATATTATTCCCCCTTCTCTCCTAAAACCCCTGTGTTCTTTCTTGTCTCCCCGCTCCTCCTTTCATATCATGTTACACAAGCGCAAAGCTATAATTTTTCTTTACTGCCCGGAGCAATGATTCGCGGGGCCGGCCAAAATTGCCAGGGGGTGTAAAATAGTGATTCATTTCAGTTGCCAGCGATCGGTGTAGTAGAGGGATAGTTTGTTTTTGGTGTTGTTTGTCTTCTCTCTGACATGAACGTCACGGAAGGTGGATCTCATGTTTCCTGTTGGTGGAGGTGTGGGTGTGGGTGTGGATGAAGGGGGATGGTGTGTGTGTGTGTGTGTGTGTGTGTGTGTGTGTGTGCGCTTGCTGAGATCCCTTTTCTTGCTTTCACTGTTTTTTGTTTTGTTTTTATTTTTGTGTGTGTTTTTTTTTTCATTGGGAACCCATGACTAACATAGCGATGCTCGTTTTAGATTTAATCTTTATTTGTGTTTTGTATGGAAAACCAGCAGAAATGATGTATAAATGAAAACAAAACTCAGCTATTCTCGAACACAACATCGCATCCCTACAAGTGCAGAATATTTTTTATTTGCATAGTGTTGTTTTTGTTTTGTTGTTGTTGTTTTTTTTGGTTCACAACACTGATTTCACCTGTATACACAGGAATTATTGCGAGCCTTAAAATATGTATACACTGCACAGGAGGCCAGCACAATGATAGTTTCACTGTAGTCGATTTTTTTCGATTTTTTTTCTTTTTTTTTGTTTTTGTTTGTTTGTTTGTTTTTGTTTTGTTTTGTTTTTTACTAAACCGAATCTTGCATGCTATATTTTTTTGTGCCAAGCCTCCTGGTGTCTCTGCAGACCTTTTTTTCTTTTTTTTTCTTTTTTACCCTTTTTGGGAGCTCGATTTTACATAGTCTTCTATGATGGCCAATGTCGGGGCTTTGTCTCCACGGGAGGAGTGTGCAGTGCAATGTCACGTTTTTGTTTTCGAAGAAATTCAGAAAGAAAAAAAGTGAAAAAGAAAGGAAGACAGAAGGACAAAAGAAAAACAAACCCACTTTACCTTGCTGTCTGAATTTCTATTACTTTTCTTCCATCGAAGTGGGAATTTCTTCAAAACATTGACGAGGACAACCCTTTTCCTCTCACATTGCTTTTTAGTTTTTCTTTACTTCGGTTATCTTATGCAGAATCTAGCACGCTCGTGGCAGCCTTAGATAGCTCCCTACGGACTGCTGCTGTTGCTGGTGGTGGTGGTGGTGGTGGTGGTGCTGTTGCTGCTGGCATGAAGACGGAACGAAACTGGGTGTGGATGGATGGAGGGCAGTCAGGATGAACGGAGGAGTCAGAGAAAACAGGGTGTCAGAAGGAAATAAACAAAGAAACACAACGAAACGAAAAAATAAAACAAGAATATGGGATGGAAGGGAGATAGAGAGAGAGAGAGAGAGAGAGAGAGAGAGAGAGAGAGAGAGAGAGAGAGAGAGAGAGAGAAAATGATAAGAGGAAGAAGGAGAGAGAGACAGACAGAGAGACACAGAGAGAGGCACAGAGAGAGATTGACCGGAATACAGAGAGAACACTTACGACCAGAGAGAAAGAGCGAGAGAAAGAGCGAGAGACAGAGACAGAAAGAGAGAGACAGAGACAGACAGGCAGACAGACAGACAGACAGACAGAGAGATTGACTAGAATACCAGTGTAGGTCTGTTAAGGAGACACAGAGAGAGAGACAGAGGGAGAGAGAGAGAGATTGACCAGAATACCAGTGTAGGTCTGGTAGAGAGAGAGAAACACAGAAAAAGAGAGAGAGACAGACAGACAGAGAGAGCAGATGATTCTTAGTGGGATGGGGAGGGTGGGGTGGGGGTGGGGGTGCACTGCGTCTCATTTGAGTCCAGGCCACTGTTCTCTGATCCTTTAAAACTCAGCTGATGTAGGTCATTGTTTTTCCCTCCCTCTGGGAACTGATTCCCAATAAACTAGGATCAGCCCATCGCCCGTGTCACTGTCGTGTGGGCTCTATGTCACAGTCTTTTTTTTTTTTTTTTTTTTTTTTGTCTTCAGCTGTGTTTTGTAGAAATGTGGTCAATGCTCTGTATCACTGTACCTTGTCTCTTTCCGTCCTTGTCTGCCTCTATGATTTTGTTTCCCAGTTTATGCATCTCTCTCTCTCTGTCTCTCTGTCTCTGTCTCTGTCTGTCTGTCTGTCTCCCCCCGCCCCCTCTCTTTCTCTGTCTCGCTCTTTGTCTATTTTCCCCTCTCTCTTCACACACACACACACACACACACACACACACACACACACATACACGCGCGCGCGCACGCACACACACACCTCTTCCTCCTCCCTCTCTTTTATTCCTCTAATGATGATAATCTTATATTGATTGCCTTATGTTTTCACGGATGTGCGACATACACATGTTTTTGCAATGTATATTTCTTTATGAATCTTATATAACGTCATCTCTGTCTTTGTCTCTCTATCTATCTCTGTGTCTTTGTCTCTCTCCGTCTCGCTCTTTCAAACTCTTTTTTGCTGCCACAACTATTCAAATGGCGTTATTTCTATTACTGTTTTTTTGTGTGTTTTTTTAACACATGCATGCTTATTTTTACTTTGGATTTTTTTTTTTTTTTTTTTTTGGGGGGGGGGGGGTTGTTTGTTTGTTGTTGTTTTAGGGGAGCGGGGCGGGAGGGGGGTGTCTTTTTATTATTATTATTGATTAATCATTATCTCGACCTATGTTAATTTTCAATTCTTTTACTCTCTCTCTCTCTCTCTCTCTCTCTCTCTGTCCTCTTTTTTTTCTCTCTCATTATTCTCCTCTATTAAATTTTAGTGTGTTGAATGTCAAATTACCATTCATGTATCCATGAATATAATATGCATGCTGTATTGATATAATGATTCTCCCCTTTCGTTATGTTACTGTTTCCCCTTCGAGGGTTGGATGTAAAAAAAAAGCATTATTTTGTTTACTCTATTACCCTCATAAAATGAAATTTATTCAAATTCAATTCATATCTCTCTGTGTGTGTCTTTCTGTTGTTGTTGTTGGTTGTTTTTTGTTTTGTTGTTGTTTTTTTCTTCAACAACTATTTTAAATGGTGTTATTTCTATTACTGTTTTTTGTAACACGTGCATGCTTATTTTAGCCTCATTTTTTTGTGGGATTTTGTTGTTGTTGTTTTTTTCATTTCATTTTATTCATTGATCATTATCTTGACCCGTGTTATTTTGCTTACTGTATTACCCTCAGAAAATAAAATTTATTCAACTCAATTTACTCACTCTCTCTCTCTCTCTCTCTCTCTCTCTCTCTCTCTCTCTCTCTCTCTCTCTCTCTCTCTCTCCTCCCTCTTGCGAAAAATAAGCTTCTTTATTAATAGCCCAAAGAAAAAAATTGTATGGACGAAAATAGGCTTCCTCGTAAAGTACACGAAATGCTTTTACGTTTGGATGCAACGGGCAAATGAAACTGGGGTAAGTGATCCAAAATGTGCATAATGGATATCGTTATCTTTGGGTAGTTGAAAGGGTCAAAATGAATATTCGTGATTTTCTTCAAAGGTTTATTGACTGCAACTGGTAAAAGTGCCAACACGATATCTAAGCAAGTGAAGCATTTTAAACGCAATATCCATTTAACGGAATATTTCAAAATGAAAAAAAAAAAATTCACATTTTAACTTGGCTATGTAATACAAATCGCACCAACATTTCGTTTTGGAGTTCAAGATATAGGAATAAGGTTCATCCTTGGAATATACTCTGTGTGTGTGTGTGTGTGTGTGTGTGTGTGTGTGTGTGTGTGTCGTGTGTTGCGTGTGTGTTAGTGTGTATGCGTGTGTGTGTGTTTGTGCGTGCGTGCGTGCGTGCGTGTGTGTGAGTGTATGTGTGTGTGTGTGTGTGTAAGTGTGTGTGTGTCCGTGCGTGTGTGCGTGCGTGCGTGTGTGTGTGTGTGTGTGTGTGTGTGTACGTGTGTGTATGTGTGTGTGTGTGTGTGTGTGTTTGTATGTGTGTGTGTGTGTTCGTATGCGTGTGTGGATGCATCTAAAAAAGAAGCCACTGCGATATTATTGAAGCAACACACGCGACAATAACAATATATACATATATATATATATATATATATATATTATATATATATATATATATTATATATATATATATATACGTGTGTGTGTTTGTGTGTGTGTGTATGTATGTATGTATGTATGCATATATATATATATATATATATATATATATATATATATATATATATAATGGATAGATAGATAGATAAATAGATAGATAGATAGACAAAAGAAACTAGGTAAAAGATAGACAAAAGAAACTGGGTAAAACAGAAAGAGACATACGCACGCAACGTTCCAAAACATTTCCATTACACTCAACCTTCTCTGACAGTTTTGAATGAACGTCGCTTTTTTAAGCAGGCAAGACACCAACCGCTCCCCCCCCCCCCCCCCTTTTTTTTTTTTCTTTCTTCTTGTTCTTCTTCTTTTTGATGTTTTGTTTTTTCTTTCTTTTGTTCCTGTCTCAAATTCTTGGCCATTTTTCAGGGCTCTACTCCTCAAACTGGTGCACAGCAGGCATCCACAGACTCACCGGTCTGCCCCATACTCTTTTCTTTTATTGATTTTTTTTGTTTGTTTGTTGGGGGGGGGGGGTTGTTTTGTTTTGTTTTGTTCTTTGTTATTGTTTTGCTTTGTTCGACTTCCGTCCGTTTTGCCTTATTTTCCTTTCTTCTGTGTGTACTTATGTCAATTGTCCATGCGTTATTGAAAACGGAATAAGAAAATGTTCGAACAAAAAAAGAAAAAAAAAAAGTATGCCCCATTGGTTTCCAGAGAGAGAGAGAGGAGAGAAAGAAGTGGAAATAGCGACGAAAACTGAAATCAACATATGACTATAAAATATATCCAGAGCTAATTTAGTGCGAATAGATAAATAAATGATATGGATGTCGTAAAATATCAGGTATTTATCTATTCAATCCCCCATCCGACCCCACCCCCTCAAAAAAAGGAGGAAAATTAAAGATAAAAAAGCTATATATATAATGTATGTATGTATGTATGTATATGTATATATATATATATATATATATATGTGTGTGTGTGTGTGTGTGTGTGTGTGTGTGTGTGTGTGTGTGTGTGTGTTTATTAAAATGTGAATAGACATCAAAAGCACCAAGCATTCTTAATACACTGACTTTTTGTTATCCATTTGAGTAGCTTTTATGGTTTATAATTATGTATTTGGAATATATATTCATTTCTATGTTGTTTCCAGTCAAAGGTAGGCACAGTGATCATTATCATTTGGAAGTTGGATATGTGAATATGGCGCTGTCCCAGTGGTCTCAGTGTAAACAATTACATGCTCATCAGTCTGCACCACCTGAGTTCGAACAGTCCACAAGGTCCAGATTGATGAGCTATTCCGTGTTTTCAGTTCACTCATACAGCTTGAGTCACCTCACCGGGAACATGCTCCGTCAGAGCACCGTCGCTGACTGTATGTCCTATGCCTTTCTCTCTTTTTTTTTCTCTCTTTTTTTCATCCGTGGAAAATCTGTTATTTACATGTGACTCCCTATTCAGTGATGATGATATTTGCCTGAAACCGAAAAAAAAGTAAAATAAATGAACAGATAGATAGATAGACAGACAGATAGATAGAAAATTAATCAATCACTCAATCAATTGATTGATTAACTAATCAATAGCCCACATAAAGGCTTGATTAATAGTTACTTCCGGTGTAAAGTCTTCATTCATGTCTCAAGGGTGTGGCGCCTTTCGCCTTGTTTTCCTTCCCAAATCCAATGCTGAACTTTAATGATTTTGGTCCCGAAATGCTAAACGTTGATGATATTGGTCTCGCAAAGTATAAACACATACACAGATCAAGACTGAGAGAGCGAGAGAGACAGAGGAAGGGTGGTTGAGAGAATATGCAAGTCTTCTACATATAGAGAGAGACAGAGAGATACACTGAGCTACAGGGACAGAGACAACGGTTAAGAACAAACTGGTGAAAACTAATAATCTGTACCATAATGTATGGCTTCGTACTGTGTTTTTTCTCCTCTTTCGGTGTATCGGTGGTTGATATACAGCATACCCGTTTAGCATATACTGCATGGGCGGTAGTCAAAAGGTTAATTGGAACTCTGATCAATATCAATAACCCGCAGGCTGTAAGTATGCATTCAGGAAAATAATGTTAACTCCGATCCTTAATCAATCTATGACACTGTGGAAACAAAAAAGTACAAAAAATGAAACAAACTTTAATGACACTCGACGAAAGGTCTACACGTATGTAATAATTGCGTGACATTTGTACACTGCAAAGTAATGTTTTATAGTTATAGCTGTAAACATCTGAGGGGGGCAGGGGGGCGGAGGTGTTGGTGCGTATATTTTAAGACATGGTATCACCATGGGAAGAGTCATTTACTCATTTTACATAAGAAAGACTGGAAGTATCAAAGGTCGCTGGCTTTTCTTTTTCCATACTCAGGATGCTAACATTCTTTCTTTAAAAAAAAAAAAAACAACAACAACCAAAAAAACATTTTCGTTTGATCGTGGACACCCTCTCGAAAACCAATAAGAACGATGAAAATGGGAACAACAGCAACAAAAATGACAACGACTACAACAAAAAAACAACAAAAACTTGTGTTACAGATTCACCCCAGCCACGAAAAAAGAATAGCCTTTGGAACTTGTCCTTTCTTATTTTCTACTTCTATCGAACGAACTGATCAACAATACCATTTCAACAGCTTATGCTGAATACCTAGGATCTCCATTCCATGCATCTAATTCCATTCCCGGTTTGATATTAAGTCGCATTCAACAGGGTGTTCCAATGCGATCAGATTGATCATATTTGTGACACAAAAAGCAAAGTATGTTATCCGTGCACAAATACTGCTGACTATCCATACAAACATCGTCCTGCTTGCTTCATTAAAAGCATACACACTCGTACATACATGCGTGCGCGTACACACACACACACACACACACACACACACACACACACACAAACAAACAGACACACGCGCGCGCGCGCGCGCGCGCGCACGCATACGAAGACACAAACTGACAATATCACACGCATTTCTTGCATCTCTGGGTTTCCAAGCATTTTTGTTACATTCAAAAGCCGCATCTCGTCTATTGAATTACCACGATCTGCATAACAAATGCACGCGTTCTAATTTTTGTGCCACTCCACCCCCTCACTCCACCACACACAAAGGCTCCCAAACATGAGAAAAAGAGACAATCTCAAGAATTTGATGTAAGATCACCGACCTCGATGGATTGTTGGATGCGCTTGTTATGCAAACATCTTAATCAAGGATAACGATGGAAGAAAAAACAAAACAAAACAAAAACAAAAAGTAAAATCAAAATAAGAACGAACATTTTCTCATGAGAACAAGATCATGAAACAAAGCAATGCACAGAAAAAAGTGCGTTTGTTTCGGCGTTGCTTTGTGTGTCTTAAATCATACAGACTCAACACAGCAACCATTCTGGTCACAAACATTGCGGGGGCATTCTCTCTCTCTCTCTCTCTCTCTCTCTCTCTCTCTCTCTCTCTCTCTCTCTCTCTTTGTAATATATATCATAAAAAAAAGGGAGTCTGGCATTTTGTTTATTTTAAACTAATATCTCTATAAAATCGGTATAAAATGAAAACAATGTTAGCACATGTAATTGTCCTCAAATCAACTACAACACGAACGTTGTTTTGTATTGTTTTCTTCTTCAGATAAATGCGATTACTCATCTGTACTTTTGGATCGTTTCCACCAAAGTATAAAATTAATGAATAAAAGTCGATCAAAATTAACCAAGGACAGGAACAGAGATGTCAGGTTATAATAATATCTTGAAATATATATATCATTATATATTGAAATATCTATTACGTGTCGCAAAGCAAATGCTCCCGTATATTTGCTTGCATGGTTTTGTTTGCGTTGCATGAATGACGTGAATGAATCGTTTCATAACCCTTTCAGTTCCAAATTCTACAGTTGTCTAAGTATCATATAGCTGCGCCTGTCAGATTTCCAAAGAACTGTTGACATTGATGTATTATGCCACCTTTTTGTAACCTAACAATATAATGTTATGCAATTTTCAGATTTCCCAGTCAAGGCATGTGCACTAGCTTGAACAAATATAGAGCAGTATGTGCGGGAGAGAGAGAGAGAGAGAGAGAGAGAGAGAGAGAGAGAGAGAGAGAGAGAGAGAGACAGAGACAGAGACAGAGACAGAGACAGAGAGAGAGTACCGTTCATGGAACGCTACAGCAACAATCGGTTTGGGGAGTGAGAGAGAGAGAGAGACAGAGAGAGAGAGAGAGATAGAGAGACAGAGACAGAGGCAGACAGAGATGCAAAGAGACAGAGAAACACAGAGAGAGACATAGACAGAGAAAGAGGCAGAGGGAGCCAGAGACAGAAAGTGAGACTGAATACCACTCTTCAACTGGATCGAGCTCAGCAAGTCATCATCCTCAGACTACGCACGGGCCACTGCCAGCTCCTCTCCCATCTCTACAAACTGAAAATTTCCCACACTGACCAATGTCCGTGTGACACCGCTCCTCAGACTCCAGCCCAGTTCTGCAAGACTGCCCTCTACACAAAGAGCTGAGGCACCAGATCCGGCGCAGTCCCGCAGCGCTCTAGGACAAGTTGTGGGGAACGGCTACAGAGCTCCAGCGGACTTCGTAACCTACTCTGGACTGACCTTCTGAACAAGGCCTGGGAAAGCTGAAGAAGAAGAATACCACTCTAAACAGATGCAGAAGAAGAACGGTTTGACGGACAGACGGACACAGACAGAGAAACAGACGGACGGAATGAAGCAGTATTCCACAAAGAAAGGATCCTCTCCGAGAGTGGTAGAGCTGAGGAGAAAAAACCGCGTGGAGAGTTCGAAACGGAATCGACCCTACCCAATCAAACATGCGGTGCAAATAAGTTGCTGAACAGACAGCTCGCCCCATACTCACTCCTTTTCCTTATCCTCTGCCCCCCACACCCCTTTCCTTGTCCCAGTTCTGTTTTCCCAGCGGCTCTTTCTTCCCCCACTAAATCCCAACACAAACACACAACCGCGCTAAGCAAAGGCTTAAAATTTTCAGTTTTTGCTTAGCTTATTATTTTGCCTGATACAGAGTGATCAGCTAAACCTTTTTATTTTATTTCATTTCATTTTATTTTTTTGGTGGACAGCATCTGGATCAATAAGGTGAATCAGGCGAGGACACACAATTGATAATGCAGTTCCAACGTCTCACTCCTTTCTTTCATTCTGCCACGAACTTTTTTTTCTTCCTTTCATTTTCATCCTTTTATTCCCCTCTTTCCAAGAAACGTGGTTGCCCCAAACCCCAGAAGGTCCCATCAAGATTGTTTGAAACGTTTCTCCAATGTAGAGTGATGGCCTTGAGGGAACGCGTCCGCCTAGGAAGCGAGAGAACCTGAGCGCGCTGGTTCGAACCACGGCTCAGCCGCCGATATTTCCACCCCCCCCCTCCCCCCACCCCCCACTAGACCTTGAGTGGTGGTCTGGACGCTAGTCATTCGAATGAGACGATAAACCGAGGTCCCGTGTGCAGCATGCACTTAGCACACGTAAAAGAACCCACGGCAACAAAAGGGTTGTTCCTGGCAAAATTCTATAGAAAAATCCACTTCGATAGGAAAAACAAATCAAACTGCACGCAGGAAAAAATACAAAAAAAAAGAAAGAAAAAAGGGGGTGGCGCGGTAGTGTAGCGACGTGATCTCCCTGGGGAGAGCAGCCCGAATTTCAGACAGAGAAATATGTTGTGATAAAAAGAGAAATACAAATACAAAGGTTAAATTGCGTTCCCTTGCTCTGACGTTTGGCACAAAAATTCGTGGACTCCACACGGCAAACCAACTCGCCTTGACGTGGACTATTTTCACCTCATTTGCATAAATTTTCTGCTTCTGCCTTACAAATGACGAGCCCGAAACAGGAAGCATGCTGGCTCACGAACGGGTGGTGTGTACTGGGGGCTTGAGGTTGTGGAGGGTTCTGAAGAAAAGCAATGAAATCTTCACCGTCGATGCGTAAATTGAGTGTGTTTGGGAAAAGGTGACACGGGGGTGGGCGAGAGGACAAGATGGGGGGAATAATGGTGTATTTTGCTTTTGGAGATGCTTGGGGGGCGGGGCGCGTGGGGAGGGGGCGGGGGGATAGGACGTGGTGGTGGACAACGTTATTCCCCTTTCTCTCCTAAAACCCTGTGTTCTTTCTTGTCCCTCGATGCTTTGTTCATATCATGTTGCACAAGTACAAAGCTCTTTCTCACTCTCTGTAATGTTTTACTGCGCGGAGTGAGATAGATCACTGGCCCGTCGAATTGCCAGAGGCAGTAAAGTTGTAATTTATTTCGGTTGTCAGAGCTTAGTGTAACTAAGGGTTCCTTTGTTGTTTGTTTGTTTGTTTTTCGTTTGATTGTTTGTTTTGTTTTTTGTTGTTGTTGTTTTTTGGGGGGTGGGGGTGGGGGGGCGGTTGTCTTGGTTTGAAATAAACATCACGGTAGTTGGATCTTGTTGCTGCCCCTACCCCCTCCCTCCCTCCCTCCCTCCCTCCCCCCCTCTCTCTCTCTCTCTCTCTCTCCCTCTCTGTCGCTCTGTGCGTGTGTGTGTGTGTGTGTGTGTGTGTGTGTGTGTGTGTGCGCGCGCGCCCGTGTGTGTGTAATATGTCGATATTCCTTTTTTTAAAATTTTAATTCGTATTAACATTTTAACAGAACGAACATGACCTAAGGAGGTACATAAAAAACCAACAACAAAAAAGTAATGCACAAACACACCGATCCACATCCATACGAGTACAGAGTAGCATAGTTAGAACAGTATTTCATAACAATGGATTCACCTCCAAGCATATACGTTATTGCGAGCCTTTAGATTATGTACTCTGGTAAAGTAAAGGGTAAAAGTTCAACAGTGAATTCATATCCGCTGTGTCTTGGACTAGGCATAAAAAAATGATAAAAATGTGGGGGCCCAACCCTCTCGTTCCGTTGTTTTAACTCACTCAGTACGGCCAGTCCTCTCTTCTCCTCTACACAGACCCCTCTGATGTCCAGTGGGTGTCTGACTGACCCAACCTTTAGCTTCCGTCGTCAGAACTGTGGTATTATTGTCAACATTCACCTCTTCAGTATAAGAGCGTTCCGCTTGCAATATTTTGATGATGGTAATTGGGATGAAACGCTGTTAACGTCGTCTCTTTCGCCGTTCGTATGGAAAGAGTTAACCGAAGCCAGGTACCCACCCATTCACACCTCGGTGGAGCAAGGAAAAGCGGAATGCAGCGTCTTTCTCTAGGACACAACACCATGCGAAAACGTGGCTTCGAACCCTGATCACTGGTGGACACCGGATCACAAGTCCAACGCATGACCGACTCTGCCATGGCACCACCTGCCTACACAGTACAGGAACCCCATGCAGTGCAAAAACAGGCTCTCCGTATTTTGACATTGTTCAACACAAAAAACAAAAGAGGCAAGGCCTTCAAGAGTCACTTGTGATACACTTTAAAAAAAAATCTAATCGTTAAAATGTGTTCTGTATTTGTTATTATAAAGCTTCGGGTTAAAAGAAAAAAAAAAAGTCCTAACGGCAGATTCGAACCCCGCGTGTCTTACCCATTACACTATTGTGGCCCCTTCACTGACGTTCAAAAATATAATATTTAAACATGCTTTTTTAAAGGGCGATAAATCGATTGCGGTATTCGCAGTGAGAACGCTGTTTAAATCATATTATTCTGCTGTATCTTGGGCATTCAAAAAATCTTTAAGGGCAATTAAAAATTCTTTTTCTTTTTAAGTCCGCGGTAAAGGAGACGTGGCTATCGCCCCAATCACACTGCAACATTTAGCCGTTTTCTCTGGATCTAGATAGAGGTACAAGTTTAGTTACACCCGGTTGACACGGTCGATTCAATTTCTCTTTTATATTCATTCTAGTTTTATAGTTTTAAAGTTGATATGAAAATTGAGTATTTTGTTAAACTAATAACATGTAGACCCAAGTACAAGTACTTCTAAACGTCGTATGAAGACTGGAAATTTTTACGCTTCATCAGTTCAAGGGTATTAACTCTTAACTCTCATGGTTTATTATTTTTAACTGTGAATTCTGACTGATTCTGTGGATATTTATATGGCAGTTTGGGGCATAATCCAGTAAGTGATGAGGCGTTCACAAATCTTTCTCTGAATAAATATTTAACGGTCTCCTTCTCCAACTTTCCATCGCATGTTATCGTGTATTGTCGATTGAATATAGGATTGAACAGGAAGGCAAACAACTTGAAACAAAATGGCGTTGCTCGCGTTCGCGAAGAATATGAGCACGCGCTTTGAATATGTATAAATATGTGTACGCAATTGATTATTGCCCATGGCCTTCAGGGCTCAGCCAATAGATCTATAAAGTCCACTCGTCGTATTGATTTTAGTATTTTCCAAAAAAGACCACTTGGGCTAATAAACATAGTGAAAACCCACTACACTGAGAGTAAAACAGACAAGCTTTTTATGTATTGAGTATAATTTCAAAATGTAATGTTTAAGATGAGAAAGATCAGTTTAAAGCAAATTAACCCCCCTAGCATTAATCACAGATTGATTTCCCCCTTTTTTATTATCTGCACCAAATACATGCAAAATAAATATAACTTCCATGCTAGCAAAAGAAGTTCCTGTTTGAACAAAAAATGATAAAAATGACTGCTCTTGTTGTTGTGTCAGAATATCTGATCAAAGTGCCAAGTTTAGAGAATAAAAAAATAAAATAAATAAAAAAGTAAATTCAGTCTGCATATAATTTGGCTTCCTTTTTTTTCT
>NC_134899.1:27721620-27739120 GCF_041734735.1 Babylonia areolata | reverse complement strand
CGTTGCTTTAAACTAAGACAGTCAGACTAGTACAACGATATTTTGTATCGAATTTTTAACACGACCAACAGAAGATAAGTTTGCACAGAAACAAACAAACAAACAACAAAATTAGTGAAGCACAAGCACAGCCATTGACACTCATGATGTTCATGCAGTTCATTCACGTTCTTTGCACTGTGATGCTAGTTTCCCCGCATATGCATATTTCCAGTCTGGCATTTTTTTTTTTTCATTTTATTTTTTTTTTTTTTTCCTGTGAACAACTGTGAGTATATTTCACTTCTTGCGTCGACGCTTCCTGATGTCTCTGCAGACGTGTAATTTTCTTTTACCCGTCTGGAGCTCCATTTTCCTCTGGTTTCCATCGTGAGCAATTCCTTTCGAATGTTTCTTTGCGATAAAATATTGCTTTTTTTTCTGTCCCAGCAGATTTTTGTGTGTGGAATTGCGGGTTTGTCTCTCTGGGAGAAGCCTGCAGTGCAGTGTCACCATTTTTTTTTTTTTTTTTAACAAAAATTGTTTGTTTGTTTGTTTTGTGTGTGCGTGTGTGTTTTTTGTTTGTTTGTTTTTTTCATCGAAGTGGAGGGTACTTCAAAAACATTGCCAGTGCCAGCTTTGCTCTTGCGGTGTGCAAGAACCAAGCGCATTTATGGCTAGCTAAGATAGATTGATAGTTCCCCCATGGGTTGCGGTGGCTAGGATTGAGACATAATGAGCCTGGAACTCGCTGAGTATGGGGGAGTCGGGATGAGTTCTATGAGCATGAATATCAGGCCACAGGGATGGCAAAGCAGCCAGACAAAAGAAGCAAAACACAACAGCAAAAAAAAAAAAAAAAAAAAAGAAAGAGAGAGAGAGAGAGAGAAAACCAACGACAATATCAAAAAACATACAAACACATATACACAGATACACACGCAAAGAGAAGAAAACGCAAAAGCGGACACACACACACACACACACACACACACACACACACACACACACACACAAACACACAGGCACACACACACGCACGCACGTATGCGCACACCCACACCCCTACCACCAAGAGCACCATTCAAAGTCTAGAGGAGGAGAGAGGAATCTGCCCACGAAGTCATTATTCCACTATGGTTCGTCTCGTTTTTTCTGGCCATCCCTGCACACGTCCTTGAAGCTTAGCTGATTTAGGTCAGTCGGTCTTTGTTTCACTCCCCCCCCCCCCCCCCCCCCCCCCCCCCCCCCCGAAAAGAGGATAGACAAAACAAGGGTTTTTCTGTCTTGAATACCTGGTCCATCTGAAAAACAACAACAACAACAACAACAACAACAACAAAACATCTCTGATTTGCTCTTCGAATGGCAGACAATACAGATCTGGTTCACTCCTAGAATTAAGGAGTCTGCTAAAACTTTCTTTCATTTTTATTCAGGACAAGACAGAAAATAGCTGGACTTTTGTTTCTGACACCTCATACCCAAGAGATCAAGCAACTCCTTCTGTTACTTTCCTGGATTCGTTCTCATCTTTTCAGCAAAACACTAAAGAGCTTCTACTTCAGCTGATTTTGTATGCAAAAGCAGCCATCTCAGAAACTGATCCTTGCCTGTCTTTCTCAAGAGAATAAACCTAAATTTAGATTCAGGTCATGTTCCTCCACCTTTCAAAAAAAAAAGTTGGTTTTTAGTGTGTAGCCCCTTGACATCCTCCCTTTAGAATCCCGATCCCGGTGTTCTTGGAAACTACTAACCTGTCTCAAAATCGCCTTATATATCTAAGCTTATCGAAACGGTTGTCCATGAATAGTTGAAGGCACATTTGGATTGGATGGAAATAATTTATATGCTGAATTTCAGTATGCAGAATTATTATACATGCGACCATGACTCTGAAAGCGTCAGCTTTTTTTCTTTTTCTTTTTCTTCTTTTTTCGCATTGTGTATAGTCACTTGATGTTTGACAGTGGAAGGAATGCAGTTCTTTTTCTGCTAGATTTGACTGCTCCCTTTGACGCAATTGTTCACGTTTTGCTTCGCCATTGACTGCACGACGGCACAGATCTTGAAAGAACCCTTATGTATTGTTCTCGTCTCATCTGTCTTTCATATGCCAACAATGTTATTGCCCAGTCGCTGTCAGATGACGACCACCACTTGGGTAGCGTTCCACAGGGATCGGTGCTGGGTCTTTATACATAAGAGAGAGTTGGCTGTTCCCATCCAAACATTATCAAAAATCTATCACATCGTTGCAAGTAATTATGTCCTCTACTCCGTGTAACTACTGGTAAAACTGCTGCTCTAGAAGCAGACAGATTCATAGCCTTGTTATTTGGCAGGAAACAAAACGGACGAAATGGTACACAAATGATTTGTTTTAAAATCTTACTCATAGGGATAGTTCTAAAAGAAGCGAGCGTGCGTGAATCTCTCAATCTCTCTCTCTCTCTCTCTCTCTCTATATATATATATATATATATGTGTGTGTGTGTGTGTGTGTGTGTGTGTGTGTGTGTGTGTGTGTGTATTAAGCAGACATTTGAGTTTTCATGCCGCATATACATCAAACTTACTTAATTTTAACTTACTGACTTGCAGCCAGTATAGAGCTATTTGTGATTTGATTCATTATATGACGTAGACAGCTGACCTGTCTCTGCGAGTCTGCATTTCTGTGTGTCTCTTTATCTGCGTTTCTTTCTGTTCATCAGCCACACACTCACTCCGTCACTCACTCACTCACTCAATCAATCAATCATCAACCAAAGCACTTTCTTATTTCTCCGTATATCTCTACCCTTCCTTTTGTCTGACTGTTTGTCTGCTTCTCTGTCTCGCTTCCATCAACCCCCACCCCAGCCCTTCGTCCTCTAATTGTAATTAAACAGAAAGCGATCGCACCATCACAGTGATGCGTTGTTTGCCCACAGGATAGGAGGTCTATTTGCCAAACGTCTTGTCCGCCAGTCCCCACGTGACGCTGTCAGCCAATCAATGCCCGATTTCTTGACAACGTCATCAGACGAGAGCAGCGCTCCCCATAGTAGTCGCCCTTCTCCTTATTAACAAAACCTTTCCAACCACCCACTCACCACCACCACCACTACCACCACCATCCCGACAAAGGCTACCCATCCACAACCTCCCAACCTTCCTCCCCCCCAACACACACTCCCCACACCCTTTCCATCCTCTCACGGCTCCTTTCTGGCATCTATTTCGTTCTCGTCCGTTTCATGCTGTCTGAAGGCGTGATCGCGGCTCTGTCTCCTCCCTGTCTTCCCTGTCTGTCTCTATGCCTTCCTGCCTGTCTTTCTCTGTCTCTGTCTCTCTCTCTAAAAAAAAAAAAAAAAAAAAAAAGTTATCTAACATTTATCGGTAGTGTCCGTGTTGACATTTTTAAGCGGTGTGTGTGGTGTTTCTAGGAAGGAGGAATCGCCGATTTAAAAAAAAAAAAAAAAAAAAAAAAAAAAAGTATTTCCTTTACCATCCCTCGGAAATAAAGATACATGGAACCGTACTTTCTCGTATCGCAGCATTATGTGTGCAGTCACATGTGAGTGCGTGTGAACGCATAGGTGTGTGTGTGTGTGTGTGTGTGTGTGTGTTCAAAAGGACAGCGTAGAAAAGGCATAGTTTTGGATCTGAAAAATGTGTTGCCGGTGGATTGTACTATGAGCTGCAGAGCTTGATAGTATGTACAGAGCTTGTTTGACTTTTTGGAACTGGACAAACGTACTGCTTGTAAAAGGTTTGTTTTTAGAAATGGGAAAAAACAAATGGCTTGCGTTCATTTTTCTAAGATTAAAATTAGAGAAACCTGCAGCTGAAAAGAGAGTGCTTTTTAGACTTGGAGAAAGAGGTAGCGCGGAGCGTCGTGTAAGTAGGGGGGACACCTACTTAGATCAAAGGGTAAAAATAAAGCTTAATTAAGTTTTAACAAAAGCCTAGTAGTAATTTAATTGGGCACCGTTCCTCCAAAACGTCGTTCAGAAGTAACTGCCTTATTATCAAAATAAGATAACAGAAACACCAGCTTTACCCACAGGATTGTCTTATTCTTCAAGCTTTCACGTTGATGTTTGCATCAATACCCAGGACCACCACCAGTCTCGTTCTCGTGTCCTCCGAACACAGCCACAACCCCTGCCTATCACTGTGTCTTTTAATAAAGAACATCATCGGCGTTGAGGATCCTGAGATCTGAAGGATAAAGTGCTTCTGCCTTCTGAAGACAAAGACAAACATATAGCTTGTGCGTGTGCGTGTGATTCACAGCTAAGTGGTATGCCGTTAATCCAAAGTCATTTTTAAAAATCAATCAAACATCTAATCAAATCAATGAAGCTCAACAAATACATCGTACCTGTAGATAAATGTACTTACTGACTACAAACCTGGTTGTTGTGCAAGATCTTTTGTTCGGTGAATTGGTATTTCATGAACAGGGGTTGTTCTGTGGAAAATCAATTACTGTTTAAATGGTGTTTTCATCAAACCATTGGCCACGAAAAGAGAAACTGTTTTTTGTTTGTTTCGTTCTTGTTTCATCTTTCAAGTAACGGCAGTAGCAAAATGATTCCATAACATGTGTATGAAAAAACGAAATATGAAAAACAAAGGATGCTAAAACCAGTGTATCGATATTTTCATCAGTTTATCTTATTCTGTTGACAATGATTTGACTGAATGTTAGTTTCAGGCTGGTATTGTTTATTTATTTTTCTGTTATCGGTGGTGGTGGTGGTGGTTTGTTGTTGTTGTTGTTGCTTTTGGTTTGTTTGTTTGCTTCTTTGTTTTGTTTTGTTGGTTTTTTGGGTTTTTGTTGTTGTTTGTTGGTTGTTGTTTTTTTGGGGGGTTTTTTGTTGTTGTTTTGTTTTTGGGTTTTTTTCCCGAGGATGCTGAAACCCAGCTACTTCACCGTGTGGGAATACCCAGTGATAGACGAGCTTACACGGGGAAGATTATTCTCCCCTTGGCCTCACTGGAGTGGTGGTGCGTTGGGGGGTTGATGGGCCATTTCATGAATCTCCCCACCCACCACCCACCCGCCCACCTCCTTTTCCCTCCCCACTACCGTCGTCTACCTATTCTCCAGAGCAGTACTCATTGAGCTTTTTTTTCTTTTTTTTTTAAGGAAAAAAAGACTTCCTGGCCTCCAAGGGATGAGTAGAGGAACTTAGCAGATCATCTTGCCAGGCCACTGCCACTGCTCCCCTCCCCCTTCCCACCCCCTTCCTTCCCCTCCCTACATCCTCTACATCCCCCACGCCCCAAGCCCCCAAGCCCCCAACTCCCGTCCCCGACCCTCTACCTCCGCAAGCGGCTTTCCACCAGTTGTGCACATGTTCGAGCAATCAGGCGTCAATCTGGTGATAAATAGGTTCTGAAAGAAGGGGCCTGGAAAAGAATGGGCTGAAATAAAAACCTACGACTTTGTGTTAGGTAGCAAGCAGAAACAGATGTGTGTGGCACTTGGCACCCTGATCTGGCAGGATCCACCACCACCATCACCACCATCATCCCCCACCCCCACCCCACCCCCACCCCCCGCCGTCCTCTACTATACCTCACTTCTGGCTTTCCCACCTTGGCAGAATCAGTTATCCGTCGGACTTCTGCAATGAAATTATGGTGCTTAGAGCCTCGCCGACCACTAAGGCTATCTCAAGGCTATCGCCACGTTAATACCTACTACAAGGGTAAAAAAACAAACAATTAAAACGAGTCACCACTTCAAATTTTCCACTCAAAGTTGAAAAAACTTCCATAGTTTAAAACCTTCAAATCTGATAAAAAATGTTCCCTTCTTTCAAGAAGTCCATCAGCGCCCACGGAGGGACATCACGAAACAAGGTCTTCAAAGAAACCGCCTTGTAATGTCTGTGTCTAAAGTCATGCAGATCCCAACAGTCAAGGAGCACGTGTTTCACGGTGAGAGGCTCATCACAGGGAATACATCGAGGGGCCTCTTCCCCCTTCAACAAGTAAGAAAAGTGTGCCCCGCATGCAGTCTGCACAGCACAAACTCCTCCTTTCTGTTCTTCACCCCTGAAGGGAGGGTCTCTTTTAGGTCTGGACGGATCTGGAAGAGCTTGTTGTCGGTCTGGGTGTTCCACTCCTCTTGCCAAAGATCCTTAACATAAGTGTTCACCTTCTGCTTCATGTCTGTGTATGGTACAAAGGATCTCGATAATTTTTTCTTTGCAGCGTTCTTGGCCAGCTGGTCTGTCCTTTCGTTACCACGAATGCCAACATGTCCAGGAACCCAGGCCAACACAGTCTCGTATCCTTTCTTCGTTACGAGAGTAAAAGCTTCGTAGAATTCCAGCAGTTTGGGATGAGTGAGATTCCTGCAGGCGATCGCCTCCAGGGCTGACAAGGAGTCGGAAAAGATCATGAATCTCTTTTGTTTCGAAGAGAGAACCATTTTTACCGCCAGAACCAGTGCGGTCAGTTCCGCAGTGTACACTGAGCTGTCAGACAGGATGTGTTCCGTTGAGGGCTGGTCAGGAAAGGCGGGACAGAACGCAGATGCAGCGACTCCGTCCTTGGAACCGTCAGTGAAGATTCTTTGGAAAGTGGGAAATTTGTGGCAGAGTTCTGAAAAGTAAGTTCTGTAGGCCAGTGAACTGGTGGAGTCTTTACGGTACGAGGCCAGATCGAATCGGACCTCAGGTGTTCTAAAGGTCCACCGAGGGCTGTCGGGGAACTTGGAGAAGGCTGAGATGCCACCGACATCCAGATCGGCATTTTCTATATGCGGCTGAATGCGGAGTCCAAGAGGAGGGATGCAGTTTGCATTGTCTTTGAATTTCTTGTTGAAGGGGTTGTTGAATACAACGTCGTAAGCAGGGTTTGTAGGATCAGAAAACAGTTTCAAGTAATAGTTTAGGGTCATCTTCAGTCTGCGGTTGGAGAGAGGCGGTTCCCCCGCCTCTGCATACAGGCTGTGCACAGTGCTGGTGCGGAATGCACCTAAGCTGAGACGGAGCCCTTGGTGGTGTACAGGGTCCAACAGTTTCAGGTAAGACGGTCTGGCCGAGCCGTATACTACACTTCCGTAATTCAGTTTGGACCGGACCAGGGCTCTGTAGAGGTCGGACTTCTGATCATGTGTTCACCAGTGATCAGGGTTCGACGCCATGTTTCAGCCTTGTGTTGCGTCTTTGAGAAAGGCACTTTACTCCGATTTTCGCCCCCATTCCACACTCAGGTGTGTGAACTGCTACCTGAAATCGATTGGGGGAATGTTAAAACGACGGGCTCCGCTTTACTAAGGGCCGAAACACTTGACTGAGGGGGGCTTCTTCTCTGAAGACCTTGTACTGTCCAGCTCTCCCTAGTTTTTTTATCACTTATCACTATACCCTAGCCCTAGACGTAGTGGACATGAATTCACTGCCCCAAACATCGTAAAAGACTATGGGACCTTTATCATTTATCTTTAACTTCTCCCCGCCTTCATGAATGTTCGAGAACTTTCTCGATCCTGAAGCGCTGAGTTCTGGATGACGAAGTATTTCAGTTTAGCCTTGCAGTGTTTTCACTTTGACTGAAAATGTTTTATACAAATTGTTAAGTTTCCTTGCTGACTGTTGCAGTTCGGTGCATTCATGATTATTTGTTAGAGCATTAACTTATAGTGTTGGAAAGAAAAACCCTCAAAATGTAGTAGTAGCAGCAGCAGCAGCAGCAGTAGTAACAGTAACAGTAGTAGTAGCAGCTGCAGTAGTAGTAGTAGTAGTAGTCATTGTCATCATAATCATCATTATCATCATCATTATTTTCATCATTATAATCATTATCCTTCCAGCATAATTATGGTTTACCACAGACTTTTTCTAGCTGCTGTGAGTTAGCTTCTTTTCCCACGAAGACCAAAAATCACGAGAACAAAGACCAGCCTTCAGATAAAAGAATGAAAAAGGTACCATGCTCTCGTTTTTGTCAAATAATTAAGAGTCCAAGCATTAACCAAGTTTCGACAGAAAGGGAGGGGCGCTCACTCAGTCTGGCTCCGCGACTAAGCCATTATTGTCGTTAGTAGGGGGCTTAGTAGGTGGTGTCCTAAGTACGTTAAAATAGAACAGGCACCACCGAAGTGACTCAGCAGCAGTGCAGGGTCTCCTCTGGTGTGTGGCCTCCTGGCGACCTAACATCGATGGTTCCCTGTGGACTGCTGACGCTGGAACTGCGACGGACGAACCCGAGTGTGGCCGTGTATGGGGGAATCTAAATGAGCAGCGTGGGAGTAATGCCACTGAAACGGTGCAGATGATGGGGCAGAAAAAAAAAAAAGTTTCGACAGAAGAACAATTCGCTTAGCCCCAGTGTTGTGAATGGTGGATTTAATGGGCCATTCTTCCCCTCAGTCAGCTATCTTTTTTTTGTTTGTTTATTGTTGGTTGGTTTTCTTTTCTCTAGCCCGGATTTCTACGAGTTGAGCAGTCGCTGACGTGATGAAGTGATTCTGGATGAGAGAAAAAAGAAAGGGCTGAAACTTGAACCCAGAACTTCGTGACAAGCGGCAACCAAAAACAGATGTTGCAGCTGAGACAAGAGCACTAGCTAGCTGGCTGCATCCACCTTCACCACCACTATCACCACCACCACGCTTCCTCTCTTCCCCTCCTTCTCTGCCGCACTCTCCCTCGCTGAATTTTAACTTCAGGGGCTGTTTCTGAGTTTTTGTACTGAAGAGACGTGGGGAAATATGTAGTGCGTATCAATGAGAAGAAGAATGAAAAACGCTATATACTTTTATTCTCGTCGAAGAGTTGTACCAGACTGTCGCGGTTTCCAGTTTAAATCAAGGAAAACCCCTTAAGTTATAAAGATACTCGAAAGATCGAAAGATACAATACAGATAATGAGCTTCGCATTACTGCATCGGATACTCCACATTTGGTAGTCTAACCAGTCAGGTAATTCTGACTAACTTACTCTTATGACACATCAGCGGACAACTGACAGAACGGCTTTTGTTCATTTGTTCATTCATGTATTCATCCATTCATTCATTTCGTTAGTTTTGTACTACGTTAGCAGTACTTGGACTATGGCATGACTACAAATCCAGTGGTTGCCCTATTCATCACAAAACCCGACCTGATGACAGACAAGGGGAAAACTAAAAGAAAATAATATAACCCCCATCCCACACCCCTCCTGTTATTCCACTTAAAAGAGAAGACAAAAATAGAACCAGCATATTAAACAAACCTTGACGAGGAGAGAGAGAGAGAGAGAGAGAAGCAGCACCCCAGCAGCGAGTGGTAGGAACTGATGGACCATCGCGCTTTACCCCTGCAATTCCCCCTCCTGCCCCCCCCCCCCACCCCCCCCGGGGGCACCCCCCCCCCCCACACACACACACACACACACCAACCACATCCACTCCCTTTATACTTTTCTTCCTTTCAACTCTCCGCTGACTGGAGTGCCTGCTTCAGCAATCAGGTTCCGTTCTGGTGATAAGAGGGGTGAGAGAGAGAGAGAGAGAGAGGGGGGGAGGGGAGGGGGGAGGGGAGGGGGGCATGGGTGGTTGTGGTGGTGTTCTGAATGTGAAAAAGAATGGGTTGAAATGAACACCCAGAAACTTCGTGACAAGCCCACCAACCAAAAACACAGATGTTGGCAATTGGCAGCGTGAGCTGGCAAGGGGGCTCCGCGACCACCACCACCACCACCACCACCTCTCCCCTCCTTCATCCCTCCCTCGCTCCCCCCCTTCCTTTCCCTGTCCTCCCTCGCCTTTTCTTCCACCTCCACCTCCACCTCGGCTCTTCTTCTTTGCCACCCTTCTGTCTGCCCCATCAGAACTTCAGGTCTGCGGTGGGTCTTGAAGCGCTGAGGTCTGAATGGGGTGTTTGTTGTGCTTTGAAGACACACGGGGTACGGGGGGATGACAATATATGGCTCGTGTCGGATATATACAGGCTGAAAGAAAGGCTGCGAATGTCATCCGCGTTGATGTGTGTTGTCGGTGGTAACTTATCCGCACGATTGCTACTTTCACTACCAGTCTGAAACGATGACCCAGCCATGTGAACAATGGATTACTTTGATCCTTTCATACACATAGGTTCACCCACACTCACGAAACGCACACACACACACACACACACACACACACACACACACACACACACACACACGCACGCACGCACGCACACACAAACACACGAAACGCTCGCGCACACACAAAAAGACACACACAGACATAGACACACACATACATACGGGCGCGCGCGCACACACACACACACACACACACACACACACACACACACACACACACGCACACACACACACACACACACACACACACACACACACACACACACACACACAAACATGTACACGCGCTGGCCAAAATTATCCTGACAGCTGTGAACTGATGTAATCACCGAGTATGTCAATGCGTTCAAATGACGGTTCATTATTCAACTTCACTTCTGTACCCCTTTCTTTTGCCCTGTGATCTTGTAATGGGTCTGTCATGAAGACTGATGATTAAAACTTTCATTTTTAGTTACGGCACAGAGGTGGATAACCTTTAATCTTTAATTAGAGAGGAAAAATAGAACTCCTTTCTTTTACCCTTCTAATCAACACGTCAACCTGTTTATTTTTATTTGTGGCATCAAAGGCCTGTCCGATTTCAATTTGTTTCCAGTCAGCATTCTTCACAAACGTTATAGAAAAAAAAAAAGAAAAAAAAAAATTATATTTACAAATGTCAATATTTTCGTCATTTTTGCGAAAAAACTAAGCAAAGAATAGAAATGGAGATGGTTTATTCATGAAGTCATGGCTCCAAATATGGTAGTACACATGTGTTCGAAACTGAACATTTGCTAACACGAAATAATATTGATACTGTCGTCAGAATGTATCCGTGACACTGACACCATATTATAAAAGCAAGAAAATCTCAATTTTTGAAAGCTTTGATATGAAAATATACTGAACATTTAAACTCTAATTATTTCCCTCTGTTGCCTGTCATCAGCGAAGTGAGGAGGAAAACAATGGTTGTCAGGACTATTTTTCTTGGGATAACAAAGAGAGACAGAGAGACAGAGACAGAAAGAGACAGACAGAGACCGAGTGAGCGAGAGAGAGAGAGAGAGAGAGAGAGAGAGAGAGAGAGAAAGAGACAGACAAAAAGAAACGTACATACAGACATAGAGAGTGAGTGAGAGAGAGACAGAGAGACACAGAGAGACAGAGAGGTGGGATTTCTAAAAAAAAAAAAATCCTTATGTTCCACCTTTATTTATTTAGTGTGTGTGTGTGTGTGTGTGTGTGTGTGTGTGTTCACAATGGCATACAAGAAGTAGTAAACAAAACCAAAAAAGAAAACCAAACAAACAAACAAACAAAAAGCCATCTATTACAATCCAGTAGACGTATCGATATCACGCCCGTGCCCCATGGGCACACATTGTTCCTCTCCTACACGAACCTCACTTCTAATCAATAATGGTGTCTGTTCCATTACATCCTTCGCCATTTTTCTCCCAGTCACCATATCTCCTACACCGTCTGTCTATTAGTCCATTTGTCTGTCTTGTCTCTCCGTCTGTCTGTGTCAAACAAGTAGTTGACTGTTACTGATTTACCAAATCAATCAGTCAATCAACCAATCAACCAGCCATTCAGTTACCCAACCACTAACCAAACAACGACTCCATCCACCTATACAACCAGCCAGTCAATACAGTGTAGATCATCACTCAGTAAGGATGTGTGTGTGTGACATTTCTGTATTTCCTTCTCAAAAGCTGTTTCATTGACCTGCACAGTTTGGTTTCAAGAATCAGGTGTCGAATATGTATGTACTGGATACTATTTCATTGGTTCTTGGCAAACTAGTTAGCGATGCTGTTTCTTATGAGAGTTCAACATTGCCAGGAATCTTTGCTTATACAGTATGTTGACTTACAAAGAGACAGCACCATCAGACGGACTGATGGACAGAAAAGAAAACAAAAAACAGACTAAAGACCGAAACAACGACAGAGAAAAAAAAAATCATTAAAATAAACTAAAATGAAATAGACTAACGTGGCATAAAAAAGATGATATAAATATGACACTTTACCAAGTGTATTCTTCCACAAGCAAAGCATAGCACCCCCACACCCACCTACCCCAAGAAACAAAAGAATGCATTGCTCTTGGTGAATGAAGATCCACTTTGTGATTAAATTCACTCTGTCATACAGGTTTTTGTTTTGTGAAAAACATGGAGAATAATCCTCTTTTCTTTGCCTTCGTCTTGTTATGCGCATACAATTATCCGCGTGAGCTCCTCCATTGAATTTTCCTTTCACATAATTATAGGATGCGTATATAGGCACGTGTGGTCACACACACACACACACACACAGACGCACACATACAAAGCGCTTATACTTTTGTCAACCGCTCTTGTGCGCTCGAAGCTGACATTTTATGCTTAGGAGGTGTTATTACGTGCACAACAATACCTGTTAAAAAGATACAGATTGCAAAGCTTATGAATTCGCTCTAGGAGTCCCATCACACACATCAATCATAGGAATATTTTAGATTAGAAAAAAAGGAGAAAAAAAAGCATTGTCAATTTCTATTTTGCGTAGATTCAAAATCAGTGTTACACGCACTTACATAATTATGCAAATTAAAAATCACGCGAGATGATTACAGAAAGAAAGCACGTTGTACATATCTTATCAATCAAAGGCATCCATATAACTTTCATTTTGGTGCTTTTTCACTGTGGGATTTTTTTTTTATGTGTGTGTGTGTTTGTGCGCGTGTGTGTTTGTGTGTGTTTCAAATGAAAGGGCAGGTCAGGCAGCCAGAAAGGCAGCGCGTAGGTTCAATCCTCCTCAGTATCCAAATAGATCTACAAGAGTTTTATCGGTGTATGGAAAGTGTCAAGTGATCGACATAAACATGGGCCAAAAGATTCAGACTGCCAATGTCACCGTCACTGTATGAAGCCAGTTACAGCTACCAACCCCAGGGCTTTCTTGAATAAGTTATCTGTCTCCTAATCGACATTTTTAATTAGAATTTATCGATCCCGTTTGAATGCCCTTCGAACTTTTTTTTTTCTGTAGAAATATAAAGTATCCATGCAGAAAAGAAGTAAATATCTATCACATACTTGTCCACTGTCCAAAACAAGACAACTGATCTTTCAAAAACCAGCTGACCATTTTCTACCAAACAATTATTTGTCCTCGGGATATCTTTTGAATAATAATGTACCACTTCGAAAACTTTCTGAATGTTCTAGTCAAAGTGCAGTTGGTATCTACCTATGATCACGTTTTTGTTCTTATAAGCATGCTTTGTGCTGATATAAGGATGTTTAATTCGCTGTTTTATAATTCATGATATAATTCACTTTAGGTCAGTCCAGTTCTTCGTTGCTCTTTCTGATCCGGTCCTCTGTCACCTCAGTCATCCTACCAACCATTCCCATGTATCCCCCCTCCGCCATATCCCATGCGCATATACACACATAATCTTATTTTTTCTGTTCGTCTAAGTATCACTAAACAGTGAATATGATACATCTAAAAAAAATATAAATAAATAAAATAAAATAAAATAAATAAATAAAACACACACACACACACAGTAAAGAGAAGCTTCCGTTTCTAAAAAAAAAAAAAAAAAAAAAAAAAAAGGAACCACAAGAAGAAAGGTAACATTAAAAAAGATAAAATTAGCTTTGTCATTTCCCCCTTGTGTCTGCTCATTTCGCTATCGTTGTGTGTCTTCAAAATTAACGAGATCCCGGCAGAAGGAGTATTGTCAATATTGTTTGATTACACTTGCGGTCTCCAGGCCAACTCTTGATGCGTGACAAGGATTTCTTTTTTTTTCTTTTACCGCAAGTCAACGCGGCGAAATAACTCGTCTTGACGTGAGCTGTTTTCAGCTCATTTGCATACGTATTTCCGCTCTCCAAATGGACAGCGCTGGAGGAGTTGGAATGAGAGAGGTATTGGTTGTTTGGGTAGGGGGGCATGAGCCGAAATGGAACCTTATCCAAGGCTGGCCTCCTTTGAGAAAGAGTTTTTATAAAGGTGTGTTTGTTGCGTCATCATCATCTTCAGGATCATCATCATAATTAGATGATACATAATACAGTGACTATGATTATTTCATGATAATGATGCTGAGAAGAAGAGGGAGAACAGTAGTAGTAGTAGTAGTTGTTGTTGTTGCTGTTCTTGTTGTCATGCTGGTGGTGGTGGTGGTGGTAAGGGTAGAAGTGGTGGAAATGGTGATGTTGGTGATCATAGTTGTAAGATTGGTTGTGGTAATGGTAGTTGTATGATAAGTCTATTTGGTTTTGACTTTGGTGACGTTCTTTTTGTCAGTGATACACTGGAAGAAGAAAGAAGAAGAAACCTATCTTGTTCAAAATAAAATGTGACCGACAATGAATGTAAATGAACGAGTAAAGGAATGAAAGAATGCATGAAGCAATGAAGCAGAGAATGAATGAATGAATGATGCAATGAAATAATGAATGAATTAATTCCTTAAAGAAAAGGTTTTTATCTGTCTTCCATTCCGACCATCAAATCGTTTGTGAATGATTGTGTCAGGATGCGTGTGTTGCATGGCTTTGTTTCTCTCGTTCCCACTCCTCTTCACCTCTCTCTCTCTCTCTCCATAACCTGTGTTTCTCGGTGTCTCCAAGTTAGCATCTGTCAGTGACTTTGCGCGCGCGCGCGCGCGTGTGTGTGTGTGTGATCGTGTTTAACGTTTGAGCGTGTAAGTGTGTGTGTGTGTGTGTGTGCGCGCGCGTGTGTGTGTGTATGCATGCACGCATCCTTCCTTGCTTTGTACCAAGGAAGAAGGGATTACCAGTTCCCTTTTTTTCGGAATTCGTAATGCTCTTCATTTCCCAGTCTCCCCATGGAGGAAGAAAGAGTGATTTCACTGCCAGCTCTGTCCCCTGCGGGGCAACTCTGCAAGTCACCGCAGACGCTGACGACATACTAAGCTTGCTGCCTCCCCCACCCCCACACCGAACCCCACACTCGTCCACCCCTGCCCTACACTCATCCCCCGCCTCCTCCTTCAAGCATCACCACGAACCCTAATGCCCTCTTTCCGTTCTCTCTCCCCTCGCCGCTGCAACCACAGACCCCGTCCTCAACCCTTGCCCCCTTCTTCCTTTGTCGTGTGCGTGTGTGCGTGCGTGCGTGCCGTGTGTGTGTGTTTGTGTGTGTGTGTGTGTGTGTGTGTGTGTGTGTGTGTGTGTAATCCATGTCAGCGTATTGTATTGTATTTCTCTTTTTTTTTTCTTCTTTTTTTTTTGTTGTTGTTGTTGTTGTTGTTGTTACAACAGATGTCTCTGTGTGAAATTTGGGCTGATCTCCCCAGGGAGAGCGCGTCGCTACGCTGAGAACAGGAAACGAATGATGAGCGCCCAATGGCAGCCGTCAGTCGGCTCTACCCAGGAAGACAGCCTGATGTGTAAATGACTCCGTGTTTGTAAAACGCTTAGAGCTTGGTCTCCGACCGAGGATAGGCGCTATATAAGTATCCATATTAATCAATCAATGATAAGAAATATGTCACACTGTGTGTGTGTGTGTGTGTGTGTGTGTGTGTGTGTGTGTGAGCGCGTATGTATATGGGTGTGGGGTGTGGTGTGTGAGTGAGTGTGTGTGTGTGGGGGGGGGGGGGGGGGGGGGGGGGGGGGGGGGGGTGCGTGTTCGTGTTTGAGTGTGTGTGTGTGTGTGTGTGTGTGTGTGTGTGTGTGTATGCAGCGCTTGTGATCACAGGAAAACCATTACAATAGATACGGCTGCAATATCAGTTACAATTTTATAGTTGACATCATTAAGATATATTATTCAATTATTCGGGATGCTGTTAAATGACACGTAAATGTTTATATCAAAGGGCTGGTTTAATTTTCTTTTATGGAAGACGTAATTACCACAACGATAAAAAAAAAAATAAAAAAAAATCACCCTCGTGTGCTATGCTAATAAGACATACCACATAAGAACAATGTAAATGCTATTGTTGTCAAAAAAAAAAAAAAAAAAAAAAAAAAAAAGCCTGACTGACTCAATAGCAATTCTGTATTTCCTGATATTAAAGATGAAACATGCCAGTTGACAGCCAGTCTAAAAAAATTACCTATTTCAGCCTTTCATTTGCACTTATTTTACACAGATGTTTTCATAATTTCAGGAGGGGGAGAAGAAGCAGAAGAAGAAGAAGCTATTGCTGCTGCTGCTGCTGCTGCTGATGATGATGATGATTATGATGATTTCGACAACGACGCCGAAGCCGACGACGACGACGACGACGATTATGATGATGATGATGAAGTGAGTTTTACCTAGCTGTACCAGGTTTACGTACCCCTGAGATCCCCCTCATTTCCCTCTAAAACCAACGGCTGAAGGTGCTGTGAAAAATTGAGAACGGCGAGCCACTGAACTGGCAACGGCTGACCTCCTTTAAGGAAGTGATACAAATACAGATACAGATACAGATACAGAATACTTTATTATCTCAAGAAGAGACATTCATGCGTGGTGTACGCTATATAACAACGTACGGTATTAACACACACAAGGAATAAGATGCTCAAATGCCAAGTTGATGTGGAACCTAACAATCATAAACACCCACTGATGAGAGTCATTCAATATCAGCGTAAATGTATACATAAAAGAAAACAGGCTTAACTGCTAAGTTATATAAGCATCACATAAAAATAATCACAGCCACATACATGCATAAATAATTATCACACAAATCAAAAACATAGACATGTATACATGGTTAAAATCCAGCTATTTAACAGTATTAAAAATCTAATACCAAACAAATTACACACACACACACACACACACACACACACACACACACACACACATATGCGCATGCGCAGACTTATTATAACAGTAGTTGTGCATTAAGATTGATCAATTATTTAAGAGGTGAATTGACTACGGTATAAAACTGTTGCGGGTTCTAAGAGTTTTCAGTCTGGGAAATCGGTAGCGTTTCCCTGAAGGTAAGAGTTCATAATATTTTGATAGTATATGGCTGTCATCGCTTATGATCTGTGTTGATTTTTGTTTCATCGGTCGTTTGTACAACTCATTCAAAGATTCATGTTTGACACCAACTGTTTTGCGAGACACATTTACAATTTTACTCAATATGTTCTTGTTCTTCACGTTTAAAGTAGATAACGAGAAAGTTAAAACTTATTCAATGAAGCAGCGATAAAAACTCCGAAGAATTTTGGGATTGACCTGAATGTTTCTGAGCTTCTGTAAGCAGTAGATGCGAGACTGGCATTTCTTTTGGATGTGACAGGTGGGTGTAAAACTGAGTTTATCGTCAACCATTGTTCCTAGATACTTGTATTCCCTAACTCTTTCCGTTGATAAAGAGATGAGGGACAGGGGTCGGGATTTTCCTGAAATCAATAACCATTTCTTTCGTATTTTCAACATTT
>NC_134899.1:27711620-27716620 GCF_041734735.1 Babylonia areolata | reverse complement strand
AAATAAAATAGGTGGGTGAGGCAGCGCAGTCTGGCTGGATCTACAGCCACTGCCATTTTCCCCACTGACTTAAAAATAGGTGGATTGTGCATGTCTTCTTTAAGCCCCTTTGCTAACTGAAGCCAGAGGAAGTGTTTAATCAGTCATTTTGCTGCTCGTGTCAGTACAGTGCAAAGCGGTAACTTCATACAGTTATGTATGCACACACACACACACACACACACACACAAGCATAAGCACATCACGCATTAAGAACGATTAGGGTTCACCCTCTGAGTAAACTATATCATGACGCTACGTTATTATAATGCAGGTCTTTAAATAAATTTGTTTCCTTCCCCCAAAGTCCTCACAGCAGAAATGTCATTCATACTGATAATCTTTCTTCTTCTATTTTTTTTAACCGAGCCAATACGGTTGGTGCACTTTTCCATTAAATAAATTGGCAAAGCTTCGAACTTAATTAGAATTAGAAGGGCAAAATGTAAAACCCAACGTAAAAATCCACACACACACACACCTATCCAATTGTTTGTATTTTGGTATCGGAAGTCTGTCTGATTTCAATTTATCGCTGATCAGCGAGATCCACAAAACTTAGTAAAAAAACAACAACAACAACAAACAAATATATAATTGCAAATGTCAACGGTTTTGACTTTTTTTCTGAAAAGATAAATATTTAAGTTAGAAAGCGTAATTCAGAGCGAAAGAGAGACCGAGCGAGCGAGCGAGTGAGAGAGAGAGAGAGAGAGAGAGAGAGAGAGAGAGAGAGTCAGGGAGACAAATGGACAAATAGATAAAACGATTGAGAGAGAGAGAGAGGTGGGGGGAGGGTGCTGGGAGAAAGAACGAACAAAACGAACGAACGGAGAGTGACAAAGACAGAGACAGACTGACAGGGAAACACACAGAGAGAGACAAAGAGAGGGAGAGGTGGTTGAGCCAAAGATTGAAAGAAAGAGAGATACTCGTTCCATTTAATTGGGTTTAACTCACTCAGTACGGCCAGTCCTCTCTTCTCCTCTACACAGACCCCTCGGATGTCCAGTGGGTGTCTCAATGATCCAACCTTTAGCTTCCGTCGTCAGAAATGTGGTATTCTTTGTCAACATTCACCTCTTCAGTGTAAAAGCCTTCCGCTTGTAATATTTTGATGGTGGTAATTGGGGAGAAACGCTGTTAACGTCGTCTCTTTCGCCGTTCGTATGGAGAGAGTTAATATGACATGATGGAATAAATGCAATATATTATGAACTGACACAATTAATAGCGGGCGGTGTAAGCAATATTTCACTGCACTTTTGAGTGAAAGATTGAGCATCTGCATATAGATAGATTTAATTATACTATTTTGAGCGACAAAGACATCTTCAGAGTCATCTGAGAGAGACGCACTGATCGATTAAAAATTGACAATCCATCGATTTCTTGAAAATCTGACGACACTGGTATATCATACTGCCATATTTTCGTTTGTGTGTGTTCCATTTTTTCTGCTCCCGTGAACAGAAACAAAACAAAGCAAAACAAGGACAGATAAAGAAACTTATGTTCGAAAAAAAAAAAATGTTTAAAAACGTTGTTCATCACATCAAACATGTAGAACCTTACTGCTTAGTCGGATATATCTTTTTACCTACCAGCACAGACTTCTGCCCTCGTTCACAGTTTTCTTTAGGAATAATGGACTTTTTTTTTTCTTTTTCTTTTTTCCTCATTCTCCTCCCTTCCCTCTCTCTTTCTCCCTTTCTGTATTTTTGTCTCCCTTCGTGCATACTTGTCCGCAAGTATCTTTTCTTTTGAGTCAAACGGGTACGTTCCACGCAAACAATCTACACGTTTACGTAGAAAAAATAAAAAAATAAAAACAAAAAAGCAAGAACAACCGACCAACCATTCAGCCAGTCAGTCAGCCAAACAAACTTTTGTTAGATCAGTCAACCGAACAATGACATGTAGCCTTGTAGCGAACAGTGACGTGTAGCCTTGTAGCTTGTCCTTTTTAGGCAGCCAACACTGCGCCGGACACCTTTCTAAGACTTTAATGACAGCGAGTGGATGATAAGTATGACTGTCATTCACCAATTGGGAATTTCCGACTCACCATGAAGTGTTCACGAACAGGTCTCTTGCTTGTTTACTTTTACTATTGTTTACTCACAGCTGGATGATTAAAATAAATTATAAACAACAACAAAAAAAAGAAGAAAAAAAAGAGAAGAAACACACACACACACACACACACACACACACACACACACACAACAAGAAAAAAAAAGGAGTACAAAAAACAAATCAAAATATAAGTATGTGAACTGTATATTTAGGAAGATAATCATCGTTACTATGGAGAATCAAAATCATCGAATTGCCTGTTAATGCATCATATCCCGTTATCTGACGACGATAAGGCCACTGTCAACCTGTCTGACTGGATGACTGGAGATAGAAATGAATTATACAGCAGTATCGATGTCATTTCAGAGAGATCGACACAGTGAGACAGACAGACAGACAGACAGACAGAGAATGGAAGAGATGGAGAGAAAGACCAACAGACAAGCAAGCGGAGTCACTGACAGAGAGAGTACATTTAATCATAAGTTTTTATTTATTTTTATTTTTTATTTTTTAATCATATTTATAAAACAAAACTCATTGAATAAGATAACAAAACAACAACAACAGCAACCAACAACAATAACCATTTCCACCACCTCAACCACAGTAACACATCAACAACACCCCTACACAGAAAACAACTTGGTAGCATATAGGTTGTAAAACAACAACAACAACAAACAAACAATGCACAATAATCTCCCATTGGCAAAACAAAACAAACCCCTGTGGCACAAAGAATGCATGCTCCTGACGTCCATTTACTGATTCTTTTTTTCCCCAATTCTTCTTCTTTGCCTTGCTCTTCTTTTTCTTCATCATCATCTTCTTCTTTTCTTCTTCTTCTTCGTCTTCCAATTCTGTAATCACCTGCGCGCGCGCATACCCACTCACCTGTGCATGAACGTGTGAGTACATTATCATAAACACCCGCGCAGGCAGGCACATAGTAGAATACACAGTCATGCACACAATCACAGTTGCAAGCATGCAAGGTGAGTATACCCTGTTGCTGCAGCGAGTGGAGAAAAGGTAGCCTATTGGTGAAATAGAAAGAGCAGAATACTCCCTGAAATCGAATCGAATAATAGTTGAAAAAAAAAAAATAATAATAAAAAAAATAAAATAAAATAGATAAATACTAATAATGACAACAACAACAACAACAATAATGATAATAATAATAATAATAATAATAATAATAACAATAATACTGTTGGACGTTCAGAACATTCACGTACCATCAGGGGGGAAAAAAAAGATAACAAGGAATAAAAAAAAAAATATTTTGGTGATCAAATTTCACCGTTCCACCAAATAATTCGTATGTGCGCGTGTACGTGTGTGCATGCGTGCATGCTTCATGAGTGTGTGTGTGTGTGTTTATGTAAATGTATGCTATGTGAACGTGTGTGTGCTTCCTTGCATTAAAAAAAACAACAAAACAAAAAAATAACAAAAAACAAACAAAACAAAACAAAACAACAACAACAACAAAAACCGACAAACAAAACAAATGCAGCATCGAGTCTTCACTAATTTTTAAAAAAAAATTTGTTTGTTTGGTTGGTTGGCTGCTTGGTTGGTTTAAGCTCCTTTGTTTACAACTCCGTTGTGTCCGCTAAGGAATGAGACTACAGAAGGAGGTACCATCAAAATTGTTTGAACTTGTCTTCCTGATCACCTTAGTGGCTGGGCCAACCCAACCCCTTGGCACTTGATCAGGTTGTTGGTATTCTTTTTAGTCCCAGCAAACTCGCCTTGGCGCAAGCTGTTTTCAGTTCGCTTATTTGCATACGTTATTTCCGGCTTGCAGAAATGGCTGATGCTGAGGTGGGAGTGGCCGACCTAGACATTTTAGTAGAAACTTTTTGTCCACAAACGTCTGCGTGCGTCAGTGCAGCACGTCATCAACATTAGTTATCATCATCAGCGTCATCAATTGTTTATCACTGTGTGTGTGTGTGTGTGTGTGCGCCGCGTATGTGTGCATGTGTGGTGTTCTTTCTTTAATTTAACGTCTTTTCACTTTGAGTGTGTGTGTGCATGTGCATATGTGTGCGAGTGCTTATGTATGTATTCTGTGTGAACGTGTGTGTGCTTCCTTGCATTTCAAAAAGAACAGAAAAAGCAATAAAAGAACAACAAACAAAATAAATGATGCAGCATCGAAGAAAACTTAGTCTTCACTAAATTCTTTTTCTTTTTTTTTTTTTTTTTCTTCGTTTAGCTCCTTTTGTTTACAACTCAGCCGTTGTGTCCACCAAGGAACGAGACTACAGAAGGCGGTACCATCAAGATTGTTTGAACTTGTCTTCCTGATCACCTTACAGTCGCTGGGCCAACCCAACCCCTTGGCACTTGATCAGGTTGTCGGTGTTCTTTTTAGTCCCAGCAAACAGACAAACTCGCCTTGACGCAAGCTGTTTTCAGTTCCCTCATTTGCATACGTTATTTCCGGCTTCCAGAAATGGCTGACGCTGAGGTGATGATGGCTGAGCAAGACATCTGAATAGAAACTGTGTTCTGCGTGCTGACGTCAGTGCAGCACATCATCAACATTTGTTATTGTCTTCATCATCATCATTTTTTTTTTATCACCATATGTGTGTGTGTGTGCGTGTGCGCGCGTACGAGCCTGTGTGTGAAGTTGAAGGCGTACATTCTACAGCAAGAAGTGATTGAAGAACGCTAAATCTTTTTTACTGTAGATCTCTCTCTCTCTCTGTCTGTCTGTCTGTCTGTTTGTTTGTTTGTCTGTCTATTCCCCCATCTCTCTCTCATCAAACCATTCTGTTTGCCAATCTGTGTGTGTGTGTGTGTGTGTGTTCCCAAACTAACGAAATCACAGTGCAGTACCATCAAGATTGTTTGAA
>NC_134899.1:27706620-27709120 GCF_041734735.1 Babylonia areolata | reverse complement strand
TAAATCCCGTACACACACACACACACACACACACACACACACACACACACACACACATATATATATATATATATATATATATATATATATATATATATCTGACATAGCTATATCTCGCTATGCACCATTTCTTCTTTTATGTCGACGCTGGTTTCATACGAATGATGTCACCAACCCCCGTCAATAATGTTACAAGTATATGAGTTCGTTCATTCTGCGCGCACATTGCCGACAACCTGCAGATCAATGAACGCATAACAGTGCCGGTAGGAATCATTTCCCTTCGAGTCATTCAACATCCACAGCTTTTTCTCCATCACTGCTTTTAGTATTGTAGGTGAAGCAATGGTGTACTAAGCATCTCCCCATTCACTCTGAAATGAAACCATGTCTCGACCTGTCATGCCCGTGATTACATGTACACCTTTTCTGTCTTTATAACAGAATCGACAAACGGAAGGAAAAAAAACCCCAAAAAACAAAAAAACTCATGATCTTTTCTTTCTCTGGAATCGGTCTTTTATTTCAGCTGGACTGGGAAAAGTAATTTCACCATAGAAATACTTGGGGAAGAACATTCCGAACGCAGAAAGGGCACGGGGAAAAAAAGAAAAGAAGAAGAAGAAGAAGAAGAAAGAAAGGAAAAGAAAAAGAAAAAAGAAAAAGAAAAAGATAACGAGAAAAAAAATGTCACGCGTGTCGACAAAGTTACCCCATGGATCCATTTCCATCTGCTGTTCCCAGTTCTGTTTTTGTTTTCCCTTCCTCCCAGGCGTCATGATTATAAGTCTGCGAGTCAATAAGAAGTTTACAGGGGTATAAAGATAAATATATATATATATATATATATACATATATATATATATATATTATCGAACCATTCCTGCAGCCGTACATTCCAGCCAGCAACCAACAATAAAGCAGAGAAGTGAAGTGGTTCATAAACTACGTACTTTAAAGGGAACAACATTTGTAATAATTATCATAATGAACCACTTTTGTTGTTCTTGTTATAAACATTAACACACATCCTAATTAAAAGAAAATCTGAAATGCATTTTACAGCGCATAAAAAAACAACAACAACATATTACTAAGCACTTTTAAGAATACAGTAAAAAAAAAAAAAAAAAAAAAAAAATCAAATTCTTAATGTAATATAGCCCTCCCACCCTATCCCCCAAGCACCCCCATTCGCCCCCAAAACAAATCCAACCCCGCCCTCCCCCCCAAAAAAAACCCAAAAAACAAAACAAAACAAAACAAACAACAACAAACATACAAAAAAAGAACAAAAAACCCCAAAAAACATAACAATGCGAGGTTACTAATCAACTTCGTTGGTAGTTTAAATTTTTTTAAAAAAAAAACAACAACATATATTTACACACACACACACACACACACACACATATATATATATTGGTAAAAATCGACCTGAAAGAAACGTTTGCTGTCTCGTCAAGTGAAAGGTTACGGCCCCCTTATGTACCCTGTCAGGAAGCCAAAGATGATGCGTACGTGATTCAAATCAATACAGAATGTTGCAAGTTTCTTTCGCCTACCTTCCGACTCGTGATGCCAACGGCAGATAGGATTTCTCTGCAAGACATGATGCAGCACTATTATCATCATTTATTTATTTATTTATCTATTTATTTATTTATTCATTCATTTTTTTTAAATTATTCTTTCATTTATTTATTTATTTATTCATTCATTTACTTATTCGTTTTTTTACACACACACACACACACACACACACTACACTCTGTGTGTGTGTGTGTGTGTGTGTGTGTGTGTGTGTGTGTGTGTGTGTGTGTGTGTGTGTGTGTCCACGTGGAGGTTCACCTGGGTATAATGTATGTGTATTGGTGGAAGGTGTGGCCCGGGCGTCTGTGAGACCAGAAAATGAGTGTGTGATTCATATATATATCTCTTTGTGTGTGTGTGTGTGTGTGTGTGTGGTTGTGTGCAGCTTCACCGGGCCTGGCCCATTTTAATTCTTATTTCATTTTAATCAGTTGACTTAAATGCATCTGAGTCTTTTATCCTCCTCCTCCTCCTATTATTATTATTATTATTATTATATTTTGATTAATTCCTTTGTGTGTACGCATTTTTGATGCTGTTGTTGATTGTTTGTATGTTTGTTTTTTCAATTAGATTTTTGCCTACGGAACGCTCAGTCTAGAGGCTTACGAAAATTGTTCCCCCGCCCCCTCCCCCCCCCCCCCCATCCCCTCGCACCTCCATCTCCCCACCCACCACCCCCTGTTTTTCTTCCCCACCCCCTAAAGTAAATGTAGTCTATCTTACAAAGATCAATCCTCCACCCTTTGACGCCTCCTTTGAAACTGAACCCCTCTAACTGAATCTGAACAGTAAATGTTTCACATGTAGCCAACTACCTTCTTAAATTTAAGCCGCCTAACCTCACCCGCTCCCTCAACGAGGGCAAACAATAGCACCTTTAGACAACGGAATCCACTGATCTGGA
>NC_134899.1:27694120-27701620 GCF_041734735.1 Babylonia areolata | reverse complement strand
GAAAACTAACGACATGCTTTTGAGTTGAAAAGAACATCCCTATCGTACTTAAATCAGTTTCAACTAACGTGGCCAAAGGCAGCCTTTTAAGGTCAAAATCAGTTTATCTAAACCACTGATGGGTGTGTTTTTCGACCAGCAAATGATTCCTTCAGATTGAATGCTACGAACATGTGTTTTTGTCGAAAAAGTTGACAAAGCGGGGGAAAAAACAAGAGGAGATTAGCTGAATGTGATTGGACATGACAGAGAAGTATTTCCGGGTGAAAACAAAATCCCAAAGATCTCATATATGTCAGCGCCCCCGCCCCCAGACCCCCTCCCGCCCCCGCCCCCCTCTTCCTCTCTCTGCCCCCCGCCGTCCCTCCCCCCCTGCCCCGGTCCCCCCCTCCCTCCCCCCGCCGCTCCCTCCTCTCCTCTTATCCCGGCTATTCCCTTGTACTAACTGGTTCCTACAGCATCTCTCTCTCTGTCTGTCTCCCCACCCCGCTATTCCCTTGTACTGACTGGTTCCTACAGCATCTCTCTCTCTGTCTGTCTCCCCACCCCGCTATTCCCTTGTACTGACTGGTTCCTACAGCATCTCTCTCTGTCTGTTTCCCCACCCCGCTATTCCCTTGTACTGACTGGTTCCTACAGCATCTCTCTCTCTGTCTGTATCCCCACCCCGCTATTCCCTTGTACTGACTGGCTCCTACAGCATATCTCTCTCTGTCCCCCCACCCCGCTATTCTCTTGTACTGACTGGTTCCTACAGCATCTCTCTCTCTGTCCCCCCAACCCGCTATTCCCTTGTACTGACTGGTTCCTACAGCATCTCTCTCTCTCTCTCTCTCTCTCTCTCTGTGTGTGTGTGTGTCCCCCCACCCCGCTATTCCCTTGTACTGACTGATTCCTACAGCATCTCTCTCTCTCTCTCTCTCTCTCTCTCTGTGTGTGTGTGTGTCCCCCCACCCCGCTATTCCCTTGTACTGACTGGTTCCTACAGCATCTCTCTCTCTGTGTCCCCCCACCCCGCTATTCCCTTGTACTGACTGGTTCCTACAGCATCTCTCTCTCTGTGTCCCCCCACCCCGCTATTCCCTTGTACTGACTGGTTCCTACAGCATCTATCTCCCCCACCCCGTTATTCCCTTGTACTGACTGGTTCCTATAGCATCTCTCTCTCTGTCCCCCCACCCCGCTATTCCCTTGTACTGACTGGCTCCTACAGCATCTCTCTCTCTCTGTCCCCCCACCCCGCTATTCCCTTGTACTGACTGACTCCTACAGCATCTCTCTCTCTCTTCCCCCCCCCCCCCCCGCCCCCCCCCCCCCCCCCCTTCCGGCCCCCGCTATTCCTTTGAACTGACTGACTCCTACAGCATCTGTCTGTCCGTCTTTGTCTCTCTCTCTCTCTCAGTCCCCATCTACGTTACCCCCTTGAACTGACTGTATGGCTCCTAAAGCATCTCTCTCTCTCTCTCTCTCTCTCTCTCTGCCTCGCTACTCCCTTGAACTGGCTTCGAAAAAAAAAAAAAAAAAAAAAAAAAAAAAAAAAAAAAAAACAGCAATAAAAAACAAAAACAAGAAACAAACAAACAAACAACAACAAAAAACCCTCTTGTCCTTGCTCGAACTGACGCATAAACAAATATAAATTTTGATACACTGTCAGGCGAACTGAATGATCAGATCAATTATCAAATCCAATTTGATTACAAAGTACACTGTGTGTTAAGACCAGGATATAGATAATGGAAATTCATAATTACTGACAAATGGTAACCTCTCTCTCTCTCCCCCCCTCTCTCTTTTGGTTGTGCCTCTCTTCTGTTTCCATCATTGTTTATCTGTCTGTCTGTCTCCTACCCCCAGTCCCTCACTCCCCTTAATTATCTCGCACAAAACCCCGGAAAAAAACCCTTCCTCTTCCCACCCCCTAATCTATCTCGCCAGTCAAACACCTCGAGGACAGACCACCACACATCTGATCCGATCCGAACTCATTTGCTTCCCCCCCAAGTGTCACCCTCGAAAGACGCGTCCACCATGCACCTCCCCAAATCACTTGTCCCGGGACTCTGCCTTGACTTGAGGCGCTCATGCAACGCCGAAGGCTGTCATCAATTACCGGGGCGAGAACAAGAGATGTCACCGCACGCTTTCAGTCCACGTAACTCGGCCTTAGGGGAGGGGGGTGGACAGGGAAACTGAAAACCTTCCGACTGACCAAGCCGAGTCCGAAGGCAAGAAGCTGTCACAAGCGGCGTGGACAGTCGAAATAACCCCCATGAGAAGCCTTCAGCTCCGTGAAATAGACAGTAAGTCATCTGCCAAAGGGGAGGTGAGTGGGGTGGGTGGGTGGGTGGAGGGGTGGGGCGGTCACCTGTCGTGATTTTGTCTCATCATCTGTCTTCTTCTACTTCGTCGTCTTCCTTTTCAAGTTCGTGAGGTCCATTGTGTTTGTTTGCGATAACGTTGTTCCGAGTTGCTTAATTCAAGCTAGGTGTCTTGGCAAGACGCGAGCTTGGTTTTGAATTTGAAAGTATGGGGGTGGTGGTGGTGGTGGTGGCAGATTGTGGGTGAGTGGGTGGTTGGGGAGGGGGTAACTTCAGGGTGGTGGTGAGGGTGCAAGTGTGTTGGCGGTGTTGGTCTAATGTGGGATGACGTTGTAAACAAAGGAGGAAGGGGAGGTCTAAAATGGGAGGATGGGGCTTTGTGTCAGGTGTTGACAAGTTTGCTTGAGCGCTGATGCCATTCGCTCTTACACGTACGTGGATTTGTAGTGGTGTGTGTTTATCACATATTGTATCTACGCTCTGTTTTTGGTCAAGATATTTAGTCATCGTGTGTTAAGTACCACCGTTGACAAACAAGTCATAACAACCTCCCCTTTGTTTTATTTATATCACAGTTATGTCAGATTTTGCCATATATGTTTTTAATGCATGTCCACATTATCTGTTCATACTGGCTTTTTTCCATGAAGGATGAGTAAAAATGTGGGAGAAAAACAAAACAAAAACTTTGGCTGTGCAGGGGGCAATATGTTGCTGACAGTTCAAAACAGAACATAATGGACGTTCAAACACTTTGTCAATAACAGAGATTCAATGTTGTCGGAAATAAAAACTTTTCTCTTCGGCCGGGCTCTGTTGAAAAGTGCAGAATGATGTAAAAACTTTTGCGCAGTAAAATAAACATTGATTTTTCTTATTTTATGTGAAAGAAAATGGTTGTCAAGACTTCGAAAATCGGCGCTAAACTCCAAAAAGTTGTTTTTTTTTTTCTCTTTTTATTCTTTTTTTTTAATTGTAAATAGAGACAAGACAGCTCCAAGTTTACGACAACTTTACCGTGTCAGAAGATGAAGATTGTGGTAAACATCATGACAGACAGAACTTTACATTATCTGTTCTGGAAAAGGAAAAGAGATATTTCATTGCCACCAAAGATAAACGTTTTCCTTGTGATGTGTATGGCATGATATGTTCAAAGCGAGAACGTTTGTCAAAATAATAACTGCTTCAAACTTTTGTGTTTCCTTTTCTGTATGGAGTTTTGCCAACTTTGCGTCTGTCTGTTTGTCTCTATCTGTCTCTGTTTCCTTCTGTCTGTCTCTATCTGTCTCTGTTTCTCTCTGTCTGTGTCTGTCACTGCCCCCCCCCTCTCTCTCTCTCTGTCTCTCTCTGTATCTGTCTCTCTCGATTCATCTGCATGCTATCTTAGGTACCTTTTATTTCGCTAACAGTTCGTAATCATACCCACAGGGAAAACGAAGTCATTTGAAGAAGACATACTAACTGAGCGTCTCACAGAACTCCCTCTCGCCTCCCGCCCCCCTCCCACGCCGCCATCTTCTCGTTTCCGTTTCCTGTCTCCACCCCGTACCCCCTCCTTCATCCCGTCTTAACAACCACATCAGTCCCCCCCACCCCCTCAGCCCCCCTCCCACCCCGTCTCTCTCTACTCTTCCCCATCTCTCCCTCTCCATTCTCTCATCACATGACCTGTTCCCGCACAAGGATTATACAATTTTCAACAGCACACATTTAAACAGACAGGTTTTTTTTTATAAGCTAGTCCAGCGGAGCCTTGATCAGCCTATCCCAAACTTGCTCAGTCTATCCTAACATTTCCCAACGTTGTCGTGGTTTTCCCAACCATGCCATCTTTTCCGGACTATCCCAACTTTGCCCAGAATATTCCATCCCAACCTCGTCCGTCCCAACCACGTCCAGCCGATCACAACCACGTCCAGACTATCTCAACCTCGCCCGGACTATCCCACTATCCCAACCTCGCCCTCGCCCGGACTATCCCAACCTCGCCCGGACTCTCGCCCAGACTGTCCCAACCTCGCCCAGGCAATCACAACCTTGCCCGGACTATTCCAACCTCGTCTAGACTGTCCCAACCTCGCCCAGCCGATCACAACCTCGTCCAGACTATCCCAACCTCATCCGGACTATCCCAACCTCGTCCAGACTATCCCAACCTCATCCGGACTATCCCAACCTCGTCCAGACTATCCCAACCTCATCCGGACTATCCCAACCTCGTCCAGACTATCCCAACCTCGCCCGGACTATCCCAACCTCGTCCAGACTATCCCAACCTCATCCGGACTATCCCAAGCTCGTCCAGACTATCCCAACCTCATCCGGACTATCCCAAGCTCGTCCAGACTATCCCAACCTCATCCGGACTATCCCAAGCTCGTCCAGACTATCCCAACCTCGCCCAGCCGATCACAGCCGTGCCCAGCCTTGTTCAGCCCATCCCAGCCCTGCCTTATCAGCCCGCACAGCACAGCACAGAGCACGGCCCACACAACACTGACCGCGTCAGACGGGTTAAGAAGACAAACAGACAGACAGACAGACAGACAGGCAGGCAGGCAGACAGACAGGCAGGCCAAGACAGGCCTAGGCCCCACGATAATTGGCTAAGTCCGGCAAGCGTGAACAGGCACAGCAGCAGCCCAGCCAGAGCCCCCTCTGAACAGACAGACAGCGATAGATAGCGGCCAGCAGATAGTGGTGAGTCCGTGGCTGCCCCCAGTCCAGCAGGCAGTCTTCTTCATCAGCAGAAAATCTCTCTCTCTCTCTCCCCCTCCTACCCCCCATTCTTCCCTCCCGCCCCCTACCCCTTCCTTCCCTTTCCTTCTGCTATTACCCCTCCACCCCTCCACCAACCCTCCCATACTACACTTGACCACTTCCTCCTTCTGTTCATTAACTTTCCTCCGATGGACGTTGGGACTTCCTCCCCGTTCCCTGCTCTGAGTGTGTGTGTGTGTGTGTGGCCGGAGGAAGGGACAGGTGGGACGGTAGTGGAGAAGGGGAGGGGAGAAAAGCTATGTGCTGTCGTCTGTCGCTCGCCGCCTCGGTCCACATCCTTTCTGTCTCTCCCCAACCCCCACCCACCCCCATGTCCCTTTCTCTGTTCTTGGCTCTGTCCCTTCCCCCTCCCCACTCCTTCAGAAACGCCCCTCACTCCACACCCCCACCCCCTCATGTCCGTTGACTGTCTCATTTTCTTCTGTCTGGTGGTAGGAGGGGGTATTATTGTGTGAAGGTGTTGACCGCTCGTGACTGCTGGCCAAGTCAGCGGTTGGAGTGTGTGTGGGGGGGGTGGGGGGGGGGGGGGGGACACTACTTGTAGCCCTTTGTGAGGGAAGATTATAAACTTTGTGTGATGCAATACAAAGAGTTCGCAGAAGATTCGGCCCAGTTGACCTAACTAGCAGATGGTTGAGAGACTCGCTGGAGGGAAGTTTGAATTTGAGCGGTAGACAGGAAACGGGGGGATGGGGAAGACGACTGGAGGGGTAGGGGTAGGGGTAGGGGAGATTGGGGAGGGGGAGTGGCTGGTTAGTATTATGCCCAGTTTGAAGGTTTGAAGTATTCACGCGTTAATCTACAGGCGAGCTGAGATGTGTGCTTGCTCAATAGAGTTCAGTTTACATACCACTCGTGTGTGTGTGTGTGTTGGGGGGGTGGGTGGTGGTGGATGGGTGGAAGTGGTGGTAGATATTAAAGTATGTGAACTGAATGTATGTCTGTGTGTCTGTCTGTATGTATGTATATAATTATGTACGTCTGCATGCAAGTATGGGCCGTCATTCAAAGGCAGCTGGAGTTGGCGTGACAGTTTGGTCTGTTGTACCATTGTAATTGCTGTGCGTCACACCCGTGCAAAATTTACTGTCCTTGAAAACACAGTTCCAAAACGTACACGTACGTTCCAGACACCAGATCCAGCAGTTTTATGAGTTCAAGACTTGACAGGAAAGCTCTGTAGAGCGGCAGAAATTGGATTCAGTCACCATGTTCATGGACACATGTGGTTTAACTAATCTTTAATTATTCAACAATACACATGATTACAATGCAATGAATGACAAAAAGAGCATCAACAAGCTTAAAGCTTATACTGTGCTCACAACATTGCACTTCAATTTTATCATGACGGCTGATGAACCATATTACCAATTGTATCAAATGACATTCATAAACAGTAAGTAATGAAATAATGAAATAAAACAAATGAACAAACAGTACATAATATAGTAAAATAATGCTAACATCAATATTAACATGAGATTAAATTTATTATCACCAGAGTAATCGGCCGCATAGAAGAGAAACACGAAGGAAAAAAAGAAGAAGAAAATTTAGAAGAGTGGTGGGTAAGGTGGTGGGGGAGGGGGAACAGAGGGGAGAGGAGAAATTCTGACAGATCATTGGCCAATCCATTCAACTTTAAATATTTGGTCAGTCAAATAAATCCAACATATATTTTACGAATAGAATCATGTTGTACCCTTTCTTCGCAATACTTTCTAAGCTAAAATCTATTTGAATCGGAGATAAACTGGTGAACAATTTGAAATATGAATATATTTGTATGGTTTTGGAGAACAGGATATCCATGCAACATAGTTTTAACGTGAATGTAGTTTGGAGATAAATTTAAGATTGTGATTGCCCGAGCCATATAAAAGTCTTGACAAAATAATAAATAATGTTCAGCAGTTTCGCTTGCAGTGCCACAAGCACAAAGTGGGTCGTTTATTGAATGTGTGTTGAACATATCTTAAGTCACTAATCCCTAGACGAAGTCGACAGTGAATGATTTGTTCCTTCCGTTTACCAAAGTAATAATAGCTAGGCACTACAGCATCGTTAGCACACAGGTAATGTTTAAGCTGGCTTAAGGAATTGCTGGTTTTAACATAATCAGGTAGAGAATTCCAGAGATAAGTAGTAGATGGTATGAATGATTTCCGATAGAGTTCGGTGTGAAATCTCGGTACGGTGCGTTCCAATGACCTGCGTCTATGGTAAGGGTTATTGTCTGAAACAAGACCAGGAACAAGATCATTTAGGTAGTTCGGGCATAGACAGTTAACCATCTTGAAATAGTGCACAAGTTTGTGTCTTTTCCTTCTTTCCTTAAGTGTACAGAACCCCGATTCTTGGTATATTTTTTGGTGGCTTGTCCCACGAACAG
>NC_134899.1:27674120-27689120 GCF_041734735.1 Babylonia areolata | reverse complement strand
ATGCTCGGACAATGAATGAGTAGATGGCTTACAGTTATTTGCTTACCGCATATACATTTTATATTTTTAGAAAATTTTGTACGAAAGGCATTTAAGCGAAGTCTATACATTCTAGACTTGTAATTTGTCTTGAATGTGCTGCTGGTGTCGAATTTAGAAAACGTTTGGGATTAGCTGCATTCTTTGTGTTTACACAACATTGGCAATATTGATTATTTGAATCTATAAGTAATTTCTTAAATCGATTTCTAGATACATTTTCTATACAGCTAATGCATTCATGTAGATCTAACTGGATGTCAAGTTGTATTGCGCCTTCGAAATTACGTGCTGCTCTTCTAGCTGCTTGGTCTACCCATTCATTTGAAGATATTCCACAGTGCGAAGGTACCCAACAGAAAGTTATTTTACTGCCCTTGTCAGTTGGTGAATAATATGTTTTATTTCCATTTGTGTGTGTGTGTGTGTGTGTGTGTGTGTGTGTCTGTGTCTGTGTCTGTGTGTGCGTGCATGTGATCAATCACCATTTGAAATATAAATAATTTACATTTGTGGGAACACACAATGCCATGCAGACTGTCTGCCAAGTATCAACAAAATAATAATAAAATCATGAATATTGCATGTTGAAATAACATTTTGAAACCGTTCTGATCAAAAATGATTTTCATGTGCGACTCGTATGCATATGTATATGCAATAATACTTTTATGTGTATGCTAACAAGACTGAGATTGGAGATAAATGCACTCCTGTGGGTTGAAGAGAGAGAGAGAGAGAGAGAGGGGGAGAGAGAGAGAGAGAGAGAGAGAGAGAGAGAGAGAGAGAGAGAGAGAGAGAGCGGGGGGTGGGGTGGTGGGAGGGGACGAGGGGGTGTTACAGAGACAAGGAGATGGAGACATACAGCGAAGTAGACAAAGAGAAGGACAGACGGGAAGAGTGGAAGAGAGTGAAAGAGAGACACGTAAAGAGACAGAGACAGCACACACACACACACACACACACACACACACACACACACACACACACACACACACACAGAGAGAGAGAGAGAGAGAGAGAGAGAGAGAGAGAGAGAGAGAGAGAGAGAGATTCAAAAACTTTACTCAAGGATAAAGATTTTAGGCATCGCCCAGTCTTCCAATCTGTCCTTGTGACAACAATAACAATAACAACATTAACGATAACGACACAAAAATAATAATTTTGTTAACCCTGCTACAGCTACTGCTACTACAACGAAGAATGATCACCATCATCATCATTAACATCGTAAAAAGTAATAAAACGAATGCATTCATACATTCATATCCATACACATGCACACACTCTCTCCACCCAACACACACACACACACACACACACACACACACACACACACACACACACATATATATATATATATATATATATATATATATATATACTTATGCACATACAGAGACATGACCGAAGAGAGAGAGAGAGAGAGAGAGAGAGAGAGAGAGAGAGAGAGAGAGAGTGCTACCACCATTGTTACTGTTGGCGCTGTCACTACTACAACTTCTACTACCACTACTACTACTACTACACCTACTACTACTGCTGCTGTTGCTGATGCGGCGGCTACTGCTGCTGAAGCTTCTGTTGTTGGGAGCGACTGCTATTATCACTGCTTTTGAAATTGTGAAAGCACCGCTGTCTTCATTACATATGCTTTTACCATGGACGCGTGTCAGTATCAGTATCAGTATCAGTAGGTCAAGGAGGCGTCACTGCCATCGGTCAAATCCATATACACTACACCACATCTGCCAAGCAGATGCCTGACCAGTAGCGTAACCCAACGCGCTTAGTCAGGCCTTGAGAAAAAACCCAACAAAAAACAACAAAAAAACCCAACAAAAAACCCAAAAAAATCAATAAATAACAATAAAATAAATGAAATAAAATAAAATAAAGTAAAAAAAACAAACAACAACAACAAACAAAAACAACAAAAAACAACAACAACAAAAAACCCCACAAAAAACATTGTTTGACGACCTTTCAGACCCGAAATGGAGACACTGGACAAAACTGAAGAACAACACAAAGCACGACTATTTTAATAAGACAGACCTATTGCTTCACAATAAGGATATGTGCTCCTGACAACATGATGACAATAAAATAATTCACCGCAGAAAGAAGAGACAGAGACGTCAGTCCATATATTATTTTAGTCACAATCAGAGATCACTAATATACGCACCGAAGGTTAGCAGGTTAACCAACAGGCGTGCGTGCTTTAAAAGTTTCTGTTGGCAGTACATACAGAATACTGATGACACTGACAGTTCCAAAAGGCGAGTAGAGGTGGTCGGGGAGTGCAGGGGGGGAGGGCGGGGGGAAGGGGAGGTTGGGGAGGGTGGGGGGGGGGGGGGGGCAGCAAGGGGTGTGTGTGTGTGTGGGGGGGGGGGCTTTACCCATTCTCCTTCTTCTGTTCGTCGTCAGCAGCGCTACGCTGTTGGGAGATAAGGCACGTGTAGAAACGCCTCGCCAACGCCAGAGAGCATAGCATACCCTCCTGTCCTCAGTCCACCCCAATCCCCAACCCCCATGCCCCACCCCCGCCCCCCCTTTATTTATTTTTTTTTTTTTCATCCTTCACCTTTGGCAGCCCACAGTTTTTACAAACTGAATTCCATAACCAGTTTGTCGGCTGAAAATATTTTTACAACAACGAAAGATTTCCACGTACTCCCCCACAGCTTCAGTAATATTAACAATATAATTGATGCATCTTTGTTTCGGCCAGCTGTGTGCATATACTACGGAGGGTTTGCAGATCCACTTTCGTCTGATTTTCTTGTAGGGTCCACGGCTGTTTTAGCGAGAACCGCGAGCGCACGCGCGTCTCCATTTTCTGTTGCTGTTTTTTTTTTTTCTCCAGGTCACCGAAAGGCTAAAATTTCGTCGTGGAAATCGTTGTTCTGACGAAAGGATTTTGAACATTTTCGGCGACTATTGATTTTTGGAAATTTACAAGATATATTTGGTTTTATAATTACAACCATTATTGGCTTTAGTCGTTTCTGTTTACTTTGAGCGTTTTTCTTTTCACATCTCCGTCATTATGTTAAGTAATCGAACTGATCCATTTATAAACTGCCAAAAAGTTGGCCGAACAAAGGCGGTGTGCAAACTGTGCTTGTTACGGTGGTGAGCTGCCCATGACGTCATATGACCTACTTCTCGTTCTGCAAGCGACGAAAGGTCCACTTCGAAAGCAGGCCTGCAAATTTACCCTATTAAGAGTACGCTTTGGGAATTTCTATTTGTGTGCCATATGCTTTGAAGCTTATTGCTGCATGCCATCGTCCTTAACTCTCTCCATACGAACGGCGAAAGAGACGACGTTAACAGCGTTTCACCCCGATTACCAATTATCAAAATATTGCACACGAAGGCTCTTATACTGAAGACGTGAATGTTGACAAAGAATACCACAGTTCTGACGACGGAAGCTCTTTGTTGGGTCATTCAGACACCCACTGGACATCCGAGGTGTCTGTGTAGAGGAGAAGAGAGAACTGGCCGAACTGAGTGAGTTAAACACATAAACGTAGCTGAGACCAAACCGGGCCGCGAACCCTGATCACTAGTGAACGCTGGATCAGAAGTCCAACTGGTTATGCTTGGGCGCCTGCACAAATTTTGAAAATAAATAGCCGAAAATGCTTGGAATATAATTTTGCGCACAGATATGGTTTGAACAAGCTCGAATGCCTTTTTTCCTAGTCACTGTTGTTGCTCTTCGAGTGAGAGACAAAGGTGCATGCTTGACAATGGCTTGAAGCTGTTTGCTTTTGTCTTGATTTGGAATGTTTGTTTATTGAAGAATGATCTTTCTTTTTTTTTTTGTATATGTTTTTAATCAGTAGGGGAAAGAAAACGACAACAAAAAACCACGAGTGTGGCTCTGTATTGGGAAAAAAAAAAATCACAAACATCAGTGGTCTGGTACAAGTTGTGAGGAAGATAAGACAGCAAAAATGACATTTTTTTTTTTTTTAGGGGGAACAAAAAGAAAGAAATAGAAGACAGGATAAAAGGATGGCTTGCTCTTGGCTTTAAATATCATGGAGGAAAGACATGACAAAATATAAGCAAGAAAGAAACAATGAAAGAAAGGATGAGGAAAACAAAATTACCAACTATGCCAATTTTATTCTCCCTAGCATTGGGAAATGGAAGTTGTGTGTGTGTGTGTGTGTGTGTGTGTGTGTGTGTGTGTGTGTGAGGGAGGGAGAGAGAGAGAGAGGGGGGGGGGTGTAGGGGACAGGGTGATGGTGATGGTTGGGGCATGGGGGAGGGGGGGGGAGGGGATGAATGGAAAGTCTTGCTCAGAAGACTGCATGCGGGGGTGTGGGGTGGGGTGGGGTGAGGGGAGGGTGTGTGTGTGGGGGGGGGGGGAGGGTGGTGGTTGAGAAGGGTGAAGGGTGTAAAGTGTGCCGACCGACTTCTTCAATGTAATTTTTTTAAGTTATATTTTTAGTTTTATCATTCACTTGTTTTATTCGGACTGCAGTGGCAAATTCTTCTTCGTGATGACCCCCCACCCCCAAACCCATACGACCGACTTTTTCAATATACTTGTAAGTTTTAGTTTTAGTTTTATCATTCACTTATTTTATTCGGACTGCTTCAGAAAAACCTGATGCCTCCCTCCCCCTCCCACTCCTACCCCACCCCCCCACTCCCCAGACACTTTCTATCTTCTCATAATAGGAGTTCCCTGAGTTACCTCCCCCCCACCCCACCCCCCTTTCCCCCAGCGCTGACACATGATCAGGTCATATAGGTGCTAAAAATATCCGCACTTCAATGTCGTCTTGTGTCTTGACATTTCAGATACACAATCTCCATATAATTATTTACATCGAGCAGGCTGATCTCCATCTCTTTGGACGGGAGAGAAACTGTGTATTGGAATAGAGCGAGGACCAGAGGAGGAAATATTTTCAGCATCTTTTTATTATTATTATTATTATTATTATTTTTTTTTATAGAAAAGATAGTCTTAAGATTGTTGTCCTTTTATCTCTAGCTTTGAGCAGCTTTTTTTTTTTTTTTTTTTCGTCCAAGCTTGAATGACACTGATACCAATATTGCTAAAAATCTTCGCGCTTCCGCTTGTTGGCCGTTTCCCCCCCCCCCCCCCCCCCCCCCTTTTTTAGATTTCTGCTTGTTACTTTCCATTCTCTCTCTCTCTCTCTCTCTCTATCTCTCTCTCACTCACACACACACACACATATGTACACACACACACACACACACACACACACACATACACACACACACACACACACACACACACACACACACACACACACACACACACACACACAACCACTTGTACACGTAAATTGTCAATTTCTTGAGCCGATGACAGATGGATGCATTTAATTAAGAAGCAGTTGCTGTGTGATCACTCATATTACACACACACACACACACACACACACACACACACACACACACACGCACACACACACACCAGTGCACAGCAGTGTGCCCTTCTTTCCCTTTCAACACTTATCAGCCCCTCCCGGCCCCCCTCTCTACCCCCTCCGCCCCCCGCTTCCCCCCCCCCCCCCCCCACACACACACACACGCTCCCACAAAAATGTAATATCAGTACACATGTACCCAAATTGGCAGATCAGCCCATCCATGAAATGCCTGCTAGTTTTACCATTTATCCCAATAGAGTACAACATTAACAGTACGCTTATACTCAATTCTCTTACAATCACAAGCAGAACTGTATTCACGAAGTACCCGTGGATCGTAATGATTATGACCTCATTCTATATCCCAAACTTGTAGAAACTAACGGTACGCATGCACCCCATTTCTCGAACAATCAACAGAGATCATACAGTTTTGTGACCTTCTCAAAGTAGTGCACTTGCACCCCATCCTCGTGCATAATTAATTACAAGCAGTTCTCGCGGCAGTGGCATCGCAGTATCATCACAGGTATACAGATCCACTAAATGCCTGCTCTGCTTTCCCTCTGATTATTGCTTCGTTAGCCTGCAAAGAAATGTATCAAGCCGGTAGATTTCGTCCTAGATAAAAACTTTCCGTGTGTGTTCGACTGTAGGCTGTTGTTGTGCCCTTAATGACAAACACTAACTGTTAATTGCTCAGCGTTGCAGACATGTCGTACAATCCGGCAGCAGTAATGAGCACAAAATAAAAATGTGTGTGTGCGTGTGTGTGTGTGTGTGTGTGTGTGTGTGTGTGTGTGTGTGTGTGTGTGTGTGACCTCTCTATGTCTTACCCCTCTCTCTATTTCTCCCTCCCTCTTACCCCCCCCCCACCCCCTTTCTCTCTTTCTCTTCCCCACCCTTTCCCTCTGGCGATTACTGATGCTGATTTCTACATGTTTCCTGATAAAGAACAGATCATTTTACCCGAAGTATGGGTATTTATGGCAGCAGGCACCAGAAAATACACGGGCGACATAAAGAAGAGTGGAAATAAAGAGCCAACGAAAGAAAAACAAAGACAAACAAATGACCAAGGGAAACAAATTGAACGAACGGGTGATAAAGAGAGACTGAAAGAAGTAGAGGAAGGAAGTGACAAATAATTTTGGAAGTTATTATCATTATTATTATATTTAAATAGCGCTGAATCTTGTGCAGAGACAAATCAAAGCGCTTTCGCACCAGTCATTCACACGCATGCATAACTCTAAAACTGGAAAAAAAACAAACAAAACAAACAACTTAAGGCAAGGAAGAGGCAGGGAAGGGAGGCTATTTTGGGAAGAGGCGGGTTTTAAGACCAGACTTGAAAGAGCTGAGTGCGGACGCCCGACGAAGAAAGAGGAAGTTCATTCCAATTGCAAGGTCCAGAGACAAAGAAAGAACGGCGGCCAGCAGTGGAATGTTTGAATCTGGGAATGCGTAAACAGAGTGGATCCGAAGCTGATTGTAGAGAGCGAGATGGAGTGTAGAGGTGAAGGCAGCCACAGAGATAGGAAGGGGCAGATTTGTGAATACATTTATAACATAGAGTGCTGAGATTGTACTTTATTCTGTGTGAGACAGGTAGCCAGTGGAGATGTTGCAAAAGAGGAGTGATGTGCTCAGATCTGTTCTTTCTGAGGACGAGTCGGGCAGCCGAGTTTTGCATGCGCTGAAGGGACTGAATGGATGAAGCAGGCAAACCAGACAATCGAGAGTTACAGTAGTCAAGGCGAGAGAGAATGAGATAAACGACAAGTCTAGATGTTGCGTCGGTGGACAGATATTTCCGAACGGAACTGATGCGCCGCAATTGACAGTAGCAGGATTGACATGTCTGACTGATAAATTTTTGCGTGGGCAGTGTGTTGTCAAGGTTCCTGACTGAACTGGAAAGATGGATGGATGTACTGCCAAGTTTGATTGTGTCAGTTATGTCGGGAGTGAAATAATGAACCAACATTAATAAAGAAAGTTTCAAGTTTCCAGATTTATTTACCTTTTTCCCTCCTCTTAGGAGTATGGACAAACGTTTACGTACACTACAAAATAATGATTTTCATGCCCAGAATATACATTTCCAAACACACACCAGCTTCACCCAGAAATGGAGAAAACACAAAAAGTCTTATCACCCCAAAAATAGTATCCAGACAGCAATAATTTGCAAACTCATTGAAATTCCTTACAGTTAAAATAAGTTTTTCTTTTGCTTCCTCCGGCTGAGCATGTTATTACAAAAAAGTAATAAAAACCGCATTCGGAGACCGATATTATTTTAGACATTTACCGTATTTGGACATTCCATTGTTAAAAAAAAAAGAAAAAAGAAAAAAAAAAAAAAGGAACTATTCATTAACCATGGACATGTTACCAGCCGTTCACAACCTAAATTGGCATACGTAAAGATTGTTTTCCTTGTTTGTTTGACTGTTTGTTGTTATTCTTGTTGCTCTTCTTCTTCTTCTTTCTGTCTTCCTTCCTTTCTCTCTTTCAATTTTCAGTCTAAACGATGCTTTCACTTTCAGTCAGTATCCTTTCTTTTTGTTCTTATTGATTTAGTTATTCATTTGTATAGGAATTGTCTCTCGTATTTTCACACCCCGCGCCAAACAGTATACAGTTTGTCAAAAAACTACAGCGAGTTTATAAAAACCTTTTTGGTGGTAGATGAATCCTCTTTGTTTAGTGGGATACGACGTTTCGAACCATAGGCCCGTTGTCAAGTGATGAGAAGAGGACAGTGTGAATAGGAAAGCCTATGTGAGAAAAGGGTGATGACATCTCACTACTTCTGTTCTGATGGACCATGCACACTAAAACACTTGCTGATCACCATTCAGTGCCATACAGTTTGTGTCTGATGAAATGAACACGTGCCAAGCATGCTGTGTGAAGAAAAAGCCTTGGCTTATAAGATGAAACCTCGTATCCAGAAGAGTCAGAATCACGCCGAGACAGATAAGACAGAATTCATGACAAACATTTCACCAACACGCGCGCTAGGGAAGCAGCAAAAAGAGTTGATCCCTGCCACGTTACAAGAGGGCATAGTCAGTTTACTATTGGCTGAAGAGGTATGACAATACCGAGGGCCAGGCAGCATTATTGGCTTATGAAGTGTGACAGGGGGAGAGATATACTGCTGTCTTATTGCTGCTGCCGCGATTCTATTGTGTTAGTGTACACACAAGTTGAGAAAAAATGTTGGAAGCGACTTTTAGCCTTTCGTCGCGCGCGTGTGTGTGTGTGTGTGTGTGTGTGAATGTATGTGTGTGCATGCGTGCGCGCGTGAGCGTGTGTGTGTGTGTGTTGTTCTGATTTTCTTTTTTTCTTGTTTCTTTTTCAATACTTTCGTCTTGTGTGCTACTTTTTATTCTTACTTTTATCTTTAAAAAAAAAAGAAAAGAAAAAAAAGTGAACTTGCTATCTTACACTTCGATTTATTTAGTTTATTCTTTTTGACTTCAGTTGATTTACTTTGTTTGTTTCTTTCTCTCTTTGTCCTCTGTCTGTCTGTCTCTGTCTCTCTCTCTCTCTGTAATATACCTACTTGTAGGTATCGCATAATTGTGTGCCTTTTATTGTTTGGTTTGTGTGTGTGCGTGCGTGCGTGCGTGCGTGTGTGTGTGTGTGTGTGTGCGCGCGCATGTACATGTAAGCATGTATTTACCTGTGTTTACGTACGCTTTGTTTGTTTGTTTGTGGTTGTGTGTGTGTGTGTGTGTGTGTGTGTGTGTGTGTGTGTGTGTGTGTGAAATTTTTGTCTCTGTTCTTTATTTCATTTTGTTTCGGGTATTCACGGCGGGCGAAAATAAAAACAGAACATTCTGTCCTAGGGCTTTCATATCTTGGAACATTGCTTTCCTTTCCCTTTCTAGGGATCATCTGTATCCACAACATCTGTTTCATGTTCAAAACAGCTGCACCCAAATCATCATTATTGCTATTATTATTATCCTTTGAAAATTTAGTTCGTTTGTTAGTGAATGAGTGAGTTAGTGAGTAAGTTAGTTATCTGTCTATTTAGTTTTGCTGTCCTATTATATAATCACCGTTTTAAAAGTGGTATTGCTCTAACGCCGCTCATTCCGAGACACCCATACAAAGCCAAACCAGGGATCGTCTGTCACAGTCCCAGTGTCGGCAGTCCACATGGAACCATCAGTGTTAGTTTGCCAGTAGGCCACACACCAGAGGAGATCCTGCACTGCTGACGAATCACTACGGTGGTGTTCAGTAGTGCCTGGTTTGATTTAAAGTATCTGGGACACCACCTACTAAGTCCCCTATTGACGACAATAATAACAGCTCAGTCGCAGAGCCAGACTGAGCGAGCGTCTTCCCTAGAGTGGAGACCGCCACGGTGTCCCTCCAACGACAGTCGACGCATGATTCCGCCGACGCTGGAGACTTTGACAGACCTGCACCCTAAGCACGGTAGTGGATGGGGACCGAAACTGAGGTCACCAGAGTGCAGGACTTGCAAAGCCACCACATAATTAGGGGCCATATTTTTATTGATGATGAAGGAGGAGGATGCTGGTGATGACAATGTTACTATGGAAGTCCATTAGCTTTTGGACTACCTGACAAGGCTGTACTCTAAGCTATCCCGGCATTAACCAGGCCCGAGAGATACGGACACTTGCAGAGTTGGTCAGAAAATGTGAGCAACACACCAAAACGATAAATCCGTGCAGTGGATGATACTCGACTGTGTGGCCCTAGTTTTCCTATTATAAGTCCGTAGCACACTGAACTCTGGGTAGGAGCCGGCCGAAAAACCCACCTCCGCTGGGATTCGAACCTTGTCCTCCCAGCCATCAGTCCGCGACGCTAGCCACCTAGCCATGGCAGCTGTTGCTGTACCCAGATTTGATCCAAATGGAATACACACGCACGGCTGCTTGGTATTTCGGAGCATGTAGGTTTCTGTCCCAGACTATAATTGCTTTTATATTTCTGTGTGTGATTCAGAAATAATGGTTATCTGTAACAAACACACAAAAAAGAAAAAAGAAAGCATGTGTACGAACACTTTTATTAGAGAAAGGTAGACAGATAGATAGATAGAGAGAGACAGACAGACAAACAGAAAAACACTGAGAAAGACAGACATACAGACAGACAAAGAGAGAGAGAGAGAGAGAGAGAGAGAGAGAGAGAGATTATGGAACAGACGCTGCCGCAGAAGTTTGGTTTCTCTCTTTCTTTTCTCCTGTTTGTTAGAGCCATCCTGTTTGTCCAAACACAATCCTGTTTGTTCTGAATAAATAACAACATGGACGCATGATATCCCGAGGGGAGAAACTGAGAAGATTAATCTAGTTTCGGAGAGCAAAAAAAAGTACAATAAACAAACAAAAAACCCACTGCTTCTTTTCTTATTGATGTGTACATAACTTCATAGGTTATTTTTCTTCTTCGAAAGTTTTCTCTCTCCTCCATGCTTCGATTTCAGACAGCTTAAGAAAAAAAGTGGGTTTTTATTATTTTAGATTTATTTATTTATTTTATTTTATTTTTTGTATGTAGAGAGGAAGAGGAATTGAAAGGAGGGAGAGAAAAAGGGCGAAGGTGAACAGGTTGTCTTAAGGAAGGATCTTCTCAGGGCTTTTCTTTTTCTCTGTGTGTGTTTGTGTGTGTGTGTGTGTGTGTGTGTGTGTGTGTGTGCGTGTGTGAGCGCGCGCGCGTGTGTGTGCAAGCGCGCGTGCGTGCGTGTGTGTGTGTGTGTTTGTATGTGCTTGAGTGTGTTCGCACGTACGCGCGCGCATGTATGTGTGTGTGTGTGCGCGCGTACGTCCAAGTGTGTGTGTGTGTGTGTGTGTGTGTGCGCGCGCGCGCGCGCGAATATCTGTGTGTGTGTACACGCGTGCGCGTGTATGTGTGTATGTATGTGCGCGCCTACGTGTGTGTGTGTGTGTGTGTGCGCGCGCGCGCGCGCACGTGTGTGTGTGTGTGCTTGTGTGTAGATTGAAAGGATGGAAGAAAGATGGATCAGAGGCCTGGGGGAGGGGGGCGGAGGGATGGCATGTGTTTGGGATTTTCTCTGCAGTGAGTGGTATAACCAAGGATTACGTCGTTGTGTGATGATCAGTCCTCAAGGGACGACGCGCCCTTCCTCTAGTTCACCCGATTTCCCCATTCTTTTCATAAAAAAAACCAAACAAACACCAGAAGCAAACTGTGTCCCTTTCTCTTGAACCTCGCTCACTGTCTCTCCTTATTATCTGAGGTGGTCTTTTTTTTTCTTTTTTTTTTTGCCGGATAGGTCTGATCTCCTGTGATGTGGTGTCCACAGCTAGGGGTGAGAAGTACTGGAACAGACTGCAGAACATACCCAGCATGTACAACCCCGAAAACGGAGTGTGGCTGCGGACATGGCGGGGGTAAAAAAACCAAAAAAAAAACCAAAAACGGTCATATACGTGAAAGCCCACTCGTGTACATACGAGTGAACGTGAGAGTTGTAGCCCACGAACGAAGAAGAAGAAGAAGAAGAAGAAGAAGAAGAAGACTGCATGATATCAGATAACCTCGATGGATTTCCGTTCGGTTACGCTGCTGGTCAGCAGGCATCTGGTTAGCAGATGTGGTGGAGCATATGCATGTGGATTTATCCGAACGCTGAAACGCCTCCTCGAGTAACTGAACTGAACTGGTGGATTTACATTTGGTTTTTTTGGTTTTTTGTCTGCAAGCATCGTCCATTGTCAGAGCAAATACCTTTTCTATTCATACAAACAGGCAATTTGATAAAAAAAAAAAAAGGAAGTCAGTGTCAGGAAATGAGAGTCATGTCCATTGTGCTCCAGTTGCGATTTGTTGAGCTATGGTTTGAGATCACCTGCTGACAAAAACAACAATAAAAACAATAAAATAAAATAAAATAGATAAATAAGAATACATAAATTCATCGATCAATCAGTCAATAAACGAAAAAAGAATGAATAAATAAATGAATACATGAATAAAATTAATGAAACAGGCAAAGGCGAAGGAATGTCACCTTGCTTCACTCCGATTATAACAGAAGCATCTCCAGCAGTTTCTCATTGCACAGTGACCCACAAATGACTCCTACAATCTATATCCCTGATTTAAGTAACATTTCCACAGAGAGACTTTCCTCAAGTCTGTCAATCACAGGAGTGTTCCAAAGCAGCTTGAAACAGAAACCCCTCAGTGCTAGTCATACTCTCTCTCTCTCTCTCTCTCTCTCTTTTTAAACATTAATTTTTTTTTTTAATTCCATTTGGATAGGTTGACATTTTACAACAACAGCATCTTAATGGACATTTATAAAGAAGAAAAACAACAACAAAGAAAAAAAAACAAAAAAACAAAAAACAAACCAAAAAACAAACAAACAAACAACAACAAACACCATAAATACTCCGATAGAAACAGCCAAGCAGCTGGATTATACACTGGTTGGTTATCATCATGGAGTATTATCATTCATTTCTTAAGATCTTACACAAGCTGTCAAGGAATACAAACTGTCAAGTATCTTAGAACACGTTCACAGCAAGTGAACACCTCAATCTCTCTCTTATTTGTTTTTGTTGTTGTTTTTGTGGTATATCGAAATGGAATTTGTTATTCATTTCGTGGCGATTTTAGAACCATACCTTCAAACGTCTCAGTCATCAAAACTGCAGACAAGACCTCCCGAAACGCTACTCCAAATCACAGTCCTAACCCAATTTTAAATGACTGGCCGTATGAAGCTGTATTATTTTCTTTTCAGATTATATTCTCATTGGTGGTTCTTTACCAGAATGAGGGCTAGCAAACAAGGTACTTGGGTGAACGAGACGCCATTGTGTGCCATTTCTTTCAAAGTTGCTAATGATATTAATTTTCTTGTCCCGAATTGGAAAACGCCGGCCGGTCCTTTTGGAACAGGGTGACGAGGCATTATCACGCCACCGAGACTTTAGAACTGTAATGATGATATCTTGAGGTACATGGAATGCGTCTGTGTGTGTGTGTGTGTGTGTGTGTGTGTGTGTGTGTGTGTGTGTGTGTGTGCGTGATGCACTTTGTTTTCGTTTTGTTTCAACCCATATGTGCGTGCGTACTTGCATGCCTTCCCCCCTCTCTCTGTCTGTCTGTCTCTCTTTTACTATTTCTCCCTCCCTCTCTTTCCCCCTTTCTCTCTCCCTTCCTCTCTCTCCCTTCCTTTCTCCCTCCGTCCTTTTTTCTCTCCCTCCCACTCTCCGCTCTCTCTCCCTTTCTCATTCATTCCCTTTATATCTCCTTTCTCTCTTTCTCCTACCCTCCTCCTCACCCCCTTCCCACGCCCCCTTCTCTCTCCAGTTTTCTGCACCCCCCCCTCCGCCTCCCCCTTGCATTCATCTTGCCCTTTTCACATCTCTGTTTCTGCCGGCTGCAAGTTGAACGATTTGTTTTCCGTTCTGCTATGAAAAAAGTCACACATAAGGATCTTTCTTGGGATGAAATGATTGGTATTAAATGTTTGTTTGTTTGTTTATTCTCCGAATGGTGCTCCGTGTGTGCAAATTAGGTCCTTTTCGTAAAGTTCACTTCTTCTTCTTCTTTTTCAAACTCCAGACTTCTAAACTTAGGTGAAATTGAGGTATTGTGGCGTTAATCTGAAGTGCAACTTCTGCGCTGTGTGTGTGTGTGTGTGTGTGTGTGTGTGTGTGTGTGTGTGTGTGTGTGTGTGTGTTTGTACTTTTGAAGGGGTGTAAATCTGATTTTGCTGGAAAGAAAAGAAAAGTAAAGGAATCCCCAAGAAAGAAAGAAAAGCCCACAAAGAACAGTGACTAACGTCCTGACACATACACCCTGTCTCAGCTTAGTGAGCTGACAGCCCTTAGCTCATGACCATAGTCGTCAGCATCAACCAAAGGGTTAATATTCCTCTAGAGACTCCAGTTGTGTGCACGTGTGCTGCTAAGCGAAGGGATCAGTTTGCATGCAGTGTTGTTATGTGGAGACATATTCAAATGACAGGTTTCAACTGGTAAGTTTATAATGACCAGATTTCGTTTGCGGGGTATACAATATTGCTGTTCACTCTTTTATTTACATATAGAAAAACATACCCTACCATTTAAAAGAAAATTATACTGCTGCTGCTGCTGCTACTACTACTACTACTACTAACTGGATATTTATCAGCGCTTTCCTCATTGCTCAAAGCACCTTACAATGCACACACACGCGGATACGAAACAGTCAGTCCTCAACTCACAATCATGCACAATAAACATATAATATGCACACACAAACTCGTGCGTACAATACAAACATACATGCATACATTCAACGAACACACAATACAGCGTTACAAATATACCTACACAATCAACTAACTACTTTCATGATTGAGAGAGGGTCAAGAGGAAACGCTGCTGGAAGAGGAAAGTCTTGAGGTTAGATTTAAAGGAAGGCAGTGAGGGCCTGTGACGGACGTGGCGAGGCAAAGAGTTCCATACTTGAACACCAGATGATGAAAAGG
>NC_134899.1:27654120-27659120 GCF_041734735.1 Babylonia areolata | reverse complement strand
TATGCCCGCCGCACATAATGTCAAGAGCGTGTTTAATTAAACCTAAACGTCTCACTCGCGGGGATTCAAGTTGTGTGTTTTTAGCAAACATGTGTAAGTGGGAAGAAAATGATTTTCTTAGTACACAGGTCTACGCAAATAAATCAGTCGCGTTTCATAGAAAAAAAAAGAAGAAAAAAAAAGAAATCAGGTTCAATCAAGATGACGACGATCATGATCAGTAACGGGCCTCTCTCTGTCTCAGCCTGTTTGATTGCCTGTCTGTGCCTGTCTGTCTCTGTCTGTCTCTGCCTATCTCTCTCTCTCTCTCTCCCTCTCTCTCTGTGTCTCTCTTTCTCTCTTTCTCCTCTGCCTCTGCCTATCTCTCTATCTCTCCTCTGTCTGTCTGTTTGTCTGTCTGTCTCTGCCTATCCCTGTCTCTCTCTGTCTGTCTGTCTCTCTCTGTCTCTGCCTGTCTCTCTCTGTGTCTGTCTGTCTGTCTCTTTCTCCTCTCTGTCTGTCTGTCTCTGTCTGTGTCTGCCTATCTCTCTGTCTGTCTCTCTCTCTCTTTCTCCTCTCTGTCTGTCTGTCTGTCTCTGTCCCTGCCTATCTCTCTTTCTCCTCTGTCTGTCTGTCTCTGTCTGTCTCTGCCTATCTCTCTCTGTGTCTGTGTCTCTGTCTCTAATCTTTCTCTCTTTCTCCTCTGTCTGTCTGTCTGTCTGTTTGTCTCTGTCTCTCTCTGTGTGTAAATGATTGTGTCAGGATGCGTGTGTTGCTTGGGTGTGTTCCTCTGTCTCCCACTCCCTCTTCATTCACTTTATTCACTCTCTATTGTCTGATTTCCCTTTTTCATCCATTCAGTCCCTTCAGCGCATACAAAACTCTGTTGCCCGACTCGTCCTCAGAAAGAAATTATCTGAGCGCATTACTCTTCTTTTGCAACATCTCCATTGGCTCCCTGTCTCACACAGAATAAAGTATAAGATCAGCACTCTATGTTATAAATGTATTCACAAAATCTGCCCCTTCCTATCTTTGTGGCTGCCTTCACCTCTACACTCCATCTCGCTCTCTACGATCGGCTTCGAATTCACTATGTTTACGCATGCCCAGATTAAAACACTCCACTGTTGGACGCCGTTCTTTTTTTTGTCTCTGGACCTTGCATTTGGAATGAACTTCCTCTTTCGCTTCGTCAGGTCTCCGCACTCAGCTCTTTCAAGTCTGGCCTTAAAACCCACCTCTTCACAAGATAGCCTACCTCTCCTGCCTCTTCCTTGTCTTCAGTTTCTTCAGTTTTAGACTTATACATGCGTGTGAATGACTTGTGTGAAAGCGCTCAGATTTGTCTCTGCACCAAATTCAGCGCTATATAATTACTATTATTATTATTATGATCATCATTATTATCATTATTACTGTTATTATTTTTCTTTGATTTTATTTACTGCTTTCTCTCTTTCCTTTTTTTTTCTTTCTGTCTAGATTTATACAACTATTGCGTTTTCTTTCACTGAATCTTTTATGTCGTTTCTATTTTTATTTTCAAGTCAAGTTAAGCTATTAAAAACTGAGAAATTCACATGGTGGTCATGAAAACAACACAGAAACGCTCACATGAAAAATTCACAAGCAAAAACATTACGTATCTAGGGTTTGTTGGGGTTCTGAGGGTGGGGGTGGGGAGTGGGGGGTATTAAATTATGTAAGTTAAAACAGACACACAGACACAGACACACACACAGACAAACACACAGACACACACACACACACACACACACACACACACAAGACACACACACAGACACACACACACACACACACACACACGAAATAAATAAATAAATGAATAATATTAATGATGATAACAAAAAAGAAAAAAGAAGAAGAAAAAAAAATCAGTTCTCTTCATCGTACTGTGTTCGTCTGTACCATGAGTTCATGTTTGTTTGTTTTTTTTCGTTTTTTTTTTTCTTCTTAGTTTCTATGGATCGACAAACAGAATTATGCTGTTTCTCTTTCCTTTCCTTTCCTTTCCCTTTCTTTCCTTTTCTTTTTCTTTTGTTTGGAATTCTTTCTGAACTTTTCACTCACTCCAGGCCTTCCTTTTCCTCACCCACCCCCTCTCCCACCGACTTTTTTTTTCTTCTGTTAAAGCGTTATTTACTTTTTCTTTTTAAAAAGTTGGTCTTAATTTTTTACATTTTTAAAATTAAAAAAAATTTTTTTTTTTAACTCTCACCCCATTCCGTTTTTATCTTTCTTCATTTCATTTTTTGTTGGGGGTTCTTTTCCCGCTCTTGATTATTTTTGTTACTTTTCTTCCCTCCCCCCGCCCCCCCCTTTTTTTTTTACATTAAAAAACAAACAAACAAACTTCCTCTATGCATTCTGCTTTCCTTCTTTTCTGTCTTTTCACCGTGTTCAGATAAACTGCCAGAAAAAAAAAAAAAAAAAAAAACCGCTATGGAATATACCACCTCCTTAGGAGATGGAGTGACTAGAGGGTGGAGAGGGAGAGGGAGAGAGAGAGAGAGAGAGAGAGAGAGAGGGGGGGGGGGCGGCGGGTAGGGGAGGAAGAAATAGAAAGAGGGAGGGAGGAAGGGACGGAGAGAGAGAGAGAGAGAGAGAGAGAGAGAGAGAGAGATGGGGGGAAAGGAAGAGACATAGAGAGAGTGTGAGTGAAAGAGAGAGAGAGAACACTGAACTCCGAACACTCAACACTGAAATGTTTAATGTCATTAGCTGTAAAGCTCTAGTGACATAGTAGGCACCAATCAGAACAAAAATGGTGGGAAACAAATGAAATGGAACAGAAAGGAAAAGAACATAATCAAAGCAAACTGAACTACTAAGGGATAAGCGACACTTTGGTATGTGATCATTTGCTTCGAAAGTCCATGTGGAGAGAGAGAGAGAGAGAGAGAGAGAGAGAGAGAGAGAGAGAGACAGACAGACAAGCAGACAGAGACAGAGAGACAGAAAGACAGAAAAACAAAGAGAGACAGCAGCGACGGATGGGGAAAGAGGCAGAGAAAGAGACAGTGAGACAGAGGCAGACAGAAAAAGAAAGGGACAGACAGACGGACAGATAGACAGAGAGGCAGACAGGCAGACAGACAAACAGAGACATTCAGAGAGAACGACCAGAGTTGTTTTTTGTTTTTTTGTTTTTTTTTAATCCATGGACATTCAAATGAGTGAGATACAGACAGGTATCTAGATAGACAGACAGACTGGGAAAGAGACTGAGAGACAATCTCAGAGACAGACAGACAGACAGACAGAGAGAGAGAGAGAGAGAGAGAGAGAGAGAGAGAGAGAGAATAAATTTGAATAAATTAAATATTTTAAAAATTTTCTGAGGGTAATACATAAGCAAAATAATGCTTTTATTCATGCAGCCGTCGAAAGGGAAACAGTAACATAAACAAAGGGGGAATCATTATATCTGTACAGCATGTACGGAGAGAGAGAGAGAGAGAGAGAGAGAGAGAGAGAGGGTGGGAGTCGCCTGTTCAAAAACACACTGCAGAATTCAGCGCTGTGCACGGTACCCCTGCGCCAACAGGAACCCAATCCTTAGCTCCACTCGATTCTCTCCTTGCTTGGGGGGACGTGCGTGTGCCACACCTCTCTCTTTCTTTCTTTCGTTCTCTCTTTCTTTCTTCCTTTCTTTCTCCCTGTCTTTCTGTCTTTCTTTTCTTTTCTGTCCTTCATTCACTCTTTCTCGTGTCAATACAAGAACCAATGGTGAACGTTCTTTCTTCTTTGCTGCTCCTCACGGTCACATCTGGAACAACCTTCCTCATCATATCCGTGCATCTGATTCTATTTCTGCTTTTCGCTCATCACTAAAAACTCATCTATTTAAAACCTATCTATAAGTACTCTCAGCTTCCTTGCTCTCCAACACCACCCATGTCAGGCTCACTTTGGATGTATGTAGAGTGGGAGGGCGGGGAGAGTGTGAGTGGAGGGGGCGAGGGTGGGGGCTTCAGTGGGGAGGTGAGGGGGCGGGGGGGGGGGTGTTGAGAAAGAGTGGTCATGAATGTTTTATGTAACTTGTAATATTTTTTTCTTTCATGTAAAGCGCCCTGAGCTCTTAGAAAAGAAAGGGCGCTACATAAATGTACACCATTATTATTTTTCTCCTTACTCTTCCTTTTTTCCCTTTCTTGAATTCTTTTGTAGTGCTCCGTTTTGTTCTATCTATCTATCTATCTTTATTTATTTATTTATTTCCTTCTTTCTTTCTTCTCTCCTCTCATTTCATGTCCACTATTTCTTTTCCGGTCTTTTCTTTTTTTTGTACTTTCTTTCACTCACTCTGTTCTTTCTTTCTGTCCTTCCTTTCTGCCTGCCTTTCTTTCTCTCATCCACTCTTTCTCTTTCTCGTCCTGTCTTTCTGTCGTACTTTCTTTCACTTCTGTGTTTCACTCTTTCCTTTACGTCGCCCTTTCTTTCTTTCTTTCTGTGTTTCATTCTTTCGTTCTATATTCCAGTTTTTTTTTCTTTCTTTCATTCATTCCTTCTTTCTTCTGTGTTTCCGTTTCCTCGCGTCTGTCCTTTCTTCCTCTGTTCTGTTCTAACCCCACCCACCCCCCATCCCCGACCCCCCTCCCCCGCACACACAAATACCCCCCCCCCTCCCCCCCGGAATCCATCCATCCCAGGTCTCAGAGGAACCTTTTCTGTCTCTGCAGAAACTATTGTCGTTCGTTTCCTGAGAAATGTGACAATATGAGTATTATCAGCCGAAATCTATGGAGGGGGAAAATGTCAAGTTATTATTTGGCAAGAGAACGCTCATTAAAGGGAATGATACTGTTTCATTTTCTTCAGCTCCCCGTCCACAACTCTCTCTCTCTCTCTCTCTATTTCTCTCTCACCACCACCCCCTCTCTCTCCCTCTCTCTCTCTCCCTATCCCTCTCCCCTCCCCTCTCTCTCTCACCCTCTCTCTCCCTCTCTCTCTCCCCCTCAACCCCTCCCTCACCCCCTCCCTCACCCCCTCCCTCA
>NC_134899.1:27634120-27644120 GCF_041734735.1 Babylonia areolata | reverse complement strand
GTGTCTGTCTGTCTTTGTACCCCTGTCTCTGTCAGTGTCTGTCTGTCTTTGTACCCCTGTCTCTGTCAGTGTCTGTCTTTGTACCCCTGTCTCTGTCAGTGTCTGTCTGTCTTTGTACCCCTGTCTCTGTCAGTGTCTGTCTGTCTTTGTACCCCTGTCTCTGTCAGTGTCTGTCTTTGTACCCCTGTCTCTGTCAGTGTCTGTCTGTCTTTGTACCCCTGTCTCTGTCAGTGTCTGTCTGTCTTTGTACCCCTGTCTCTGTCAGTGTCTGTCTGTCTTTGTACCCCTGTCTCTGTCAGTGTCTGTCTGTCTTTGTACCCCTGTCTCTGTCAGTGTCTGTCTGTCTTTGTACCCCTGTCTCTGTCAGTGTCTGTCTGTCTTTGTACCCCTGTCTCTGTCAGTGTCTGTCTTTGTACCCCTGTCTCTGTCAGTGTCTGTCTGTCTTTGTACCCCTGTCTCTGTCTCTGTCAGTGTCTGTCTTTGTACCCGTGTCTCTGTCTCTGTCAGTGTCTGTCTTTGTACCCGTGTCTCTGTCTCTGTCAGTGTCTGTCTTTGTACCCCCGTCTCTGTCAGTGTCTGTCTGTCTTTGTACCCCTGTCTCTGTCTCTGTCAGTGTCTGTCTTTGTACCCGTGTCTCTGTCTCTGTCAGTGTCTGTCTGTCTTTGTACCTGTGTCTCTGTCTCTGTCAGTGTCTGTCTGTCTTTGTACCCCTGTCTCTGTCTCTGTCAGTGTCTGTCTTTGTACCCGTGTCTCTGTCTCTGTCAGTGTCTGTCTGTCTTTGTACCCGTGTCTCTGTCTCTGTCAGTGTCTGTCTGTCTTTGTACCCGTGTCTCTGTCTCTGTCAGTGTCTGTCTGTCTTTGTACCCCTGTCTCTGTCTCTGTCAGTGTCTGTCTGTCTTTGTACCCGTGTCTCTGTCTCTGTCAGTGTCTGTCTGTCTTTGTACCCGTGTCTCTGTCTCTGTCAGTGTCTGTCTGTCTTTGTACCCCTGTGTCTGTCTCTGTCAGTGTCTGTCTTTGTACCCGTGTCTCTGTCTCTGTCAGTGTCTGTCTGTCTTTGTACCTGTGTCTCTGTCTCTGTCAGTGTCTGTCTGTCTTTGTACCCGTGTCTCTGTCTCTGTCAGTGTCTGTCTGTCTTTGTACCCGTGTCTCTGTCTTTGTCAGTGTCTGTCTGTCTTTGTACCCGTGTCTCTGTCTCTGTCAGTGTCTGTCTTTGTACCCGTGTCTCTGTCTCTGTCAGTGTCTGTCTGTCTGTCTTTGTACCCGTGTCTCTGTCTCTGTCAGTGTCTGTCTGTCTTTGTACCCGTGTCTCTGTCTCTGTCAGTGTCTGTCTGTCTTTGTACCCGTGTCTCTGTCTCTGTCAGTGTCTGTCTTTGTACCCGTGTCTCTGTCTCTGTCAGTGTCTGTCTGTCTTTGTACCCCTGTCTCTGTCTCTGTCAGTGTCTGTCTTTGTACCCGTGTCTCTGTCTCTGTCAGTGTCTGTCTGTCTTTGTACCCGTGTCTCTGTCTCTGTCAGTGTCTGTCTGTCTTTGTACCCGTGTCTCTGTCTCTGTCAGTGTCTGTCTGTCTTTGTACCCGTGTCTCTGTCTCTGTCAGTGTCTGTCTGTCTTTGTACCCGTGTCTCTGTCTCTGTCAGTGTCTGTCTGTGGGGCGGGGGTGGGGGGGGGGGGGGGGTGTCTACATACCATCTTCTTTCGGGGAGAAACATCTGCAAGCATTGACGCACTAAGATCGATTGTTTCCCAGTTTGGTCCTCCCCCCCCCAACCCCCCTCGCCCACCCTCACCCCTTCTTAAAAGCCATCCCAGAATGAAATATTTAGTTTTACTCACTCCCTCTCTCTATCTCTTCTCCCCCCTCTCTCTCTTTCTCTCTTTCTCCCCCTCTCTCTCTGTCTCTGTCTCTCTCTCTCTCTCACGTAGTCATTCTGCCTATCTTTCTCCTTCAATAGCTTGCACACACAGGCATACGTACACTCATTCACACAAGTGCGCGCGCGGTCACATAAGCGCCCATGCACACCCATGCGCATTTCTTGAATGTCACACTCAGCTTTTGTTGTTATTTTTTCCTTCTTTTTTTTTTTTACCTAAAAAAAATAGCGACTTTAATGTTATCTTCACATTGCATTTTGATTTTGTACATAACGCAGCGGGACTATGATTCGATACAAGACGCTAACGTTGTAAGGAACGGACTTGACGCATTATTGTCATGGGAAGTTGTTTTCGACTGCCTATTAAAAAAACCAACAACAAACAAAAAAAAACAACCAACAACAAAAAACAAAACAAAAACAACAAAAAACAAAAACAAAAAAACAAACTTAGACAAGTTATACTTTGAAGATATATGAAGCAAAATGATTGTTTTGTCACGGTGTAAACCATGGCTCAAACTTTTTTTTTTCTTTTTATTTCTTTTTTTGAAAAAACTTTCCTCAAAATTTACATAGGAGACAAAGTTTGTGACTCAATAATTATCATGCATTGGGAATTGACTGAAACAAGCATTGCAACAACAGTGAATGTCTCTGTCTGTTTGTTTGTCTGTCTGTCTGTCTGTCTGTCTCTCATCCTGTTTCGTACTTGTCTCAACGTTTGAGACTTTGCAAATATTCTTCTTCTTGTTGTTTTTGTTGTTATTGTTGTTTTTGCAGCTGTTGGTGACGGGCGCAATAGCCGAGTGGTTAAAGCGTTGGACTTTCAATCTGAGGGTCCCGGGTTCGAATCTCGGTAACGGCGCCTGGTGGGTAAAGTGTGGAGATTTTTCCGATCTTCCAGGTCAACATATGTGCAGACCTGCTAGTGCCTGACCCCCCTTCGGGTGTATACGCAAGCAGAAGATCAAATACGCACGTTAAAGATCCTGTAATCCATGTCAGCGTTCGGCGGGTTATGGAAACAAGAACATACCCAGCATGCACACTCCCGAAAACGGAGTATGGCTGCCTACATGGCGGAGTAAAAACGGTCATACACGTAAAAGCCCACTCGTGTACATACGAGTGAACGTGGGAGTTGCAGCCCACGAACGCAGAAGAAGAAGAAGAAGAAGAAGCTGCTGTTGGTATGCTTTTCGTTTTCAGTTCTGATTAACAGAAACAAATACTATGTCCATTGACTGACTACAGGTGACAAAAAGGGAGACTGGTTTGCTGACCGATTTCGGTATTGCTTGATTACCTTGTGCTGGTTTCCCACAACTGCTTTGAGGCAAGGAGTTCCATGTGTCATTTGGGAAAACGGTTTTGTGGGGAAAAAACAACAACAAACAAACAAAAAAACTGCGTTAACAATCATAATGAGAAAGGCCTAATGTTCACGGTTTTGGGGAAAATAGATGTTTTTTTGTTTGTTTTTTTTTTTTTTTCATTTGCGCTAACAAACACTATGAGAAAGGCCTAATGTTCACGGTTTTCTTTATAAAAAAAAAAAGAAAAGAAAAAAAAAGAAGAAAAAAAAGAGGACCTGTCTTTTTTTCTTCTTTAAAAAAAGAAAAGAAAAAAGTTTTAAAGTATGTTCATAACATTCGTTAAAAGGCAGATGATACAATTCTGTCCTTTACGTGTTTTACCGATCCGAAATGTCACATTTGTCAGTGTTCATAGCGTCCTTTGAAGAACCAGATGGTACATTTTGCTTGCTTTCCATGTTTTTTTGTTTTTTGTTTTTTCCGATCTGAAATACCACGTTTGTCGGTGTTCGGTGCAACATTCTACAGAGAACAGATGATTCCCTTGTTTTTTTTCCCATGTTTCAACCGATCTCAAAGGCCGCGTTTGTCAGTATTCATAACACCACACAAAGAACATACGATACATTATTTTTCCCCCATGTCTTAACCAGTCCGAAAGGTCGCGTGTGACAGCTTTCGTAATATCGTACAAAGAACAGATGATACATTATTCGCCCCCCCCCCCCCCCCCCCCCCTTCCCCCTCCCCCCTTTTTTTTAACCGATCTGAAAGGCCACGTTCGTCAGTATTCATAATATCCTGTAAAGAACAGATGATACATTTATCTTTTCCACATGTTTTAATCGATCTGGGAAGTCTTGTTTGCCAGTTGTTATAACATCCTACGAAGAACAGATAATACTTATTTTTTTCTTGTCTTAACCCTTTCATCGCCAGTCAATTTAGAGTGCAAATTCCCTTGTGCTGTAAACACAGAAAAGTTGGTGTCTAAGAATAGCTGGGGATTCCTCTTGCCTGACCCACCACCTAAATTAAGAGCAGTATGTTCATGGATAGCAGACCCATGATCTGGTCACCTTTCAGTGACATGGGTCCTTTACCTAGCTTGTGCATAAATGCGAGTATGGCGGTGAAAGGGTTAACCAGTCAGAAAGCGAAGACAAGACCACAAGAATACAGCGAGCCACATGCTGCGACTGTGGCTTTGCGGCTGAAATCAATCTTGAGCAAGGCAAAACAAAACAGAGTTGAACGTCCGATGGATCGTTTGTAATACTGTCTAAAGAACATGTGTGTGCGTGAGTGTGTGTGTGTGTGTGTGTGTGTGTGTGTGTGTGTGTGCATGCGTGCGTGTGTGTGTGCGCATGCGTGCGTGCGTGCGTGTGAGTGAGTGTGTGTGTGTGAGTGAGTGAGCGAGCGTGCGTGCGTGTGTGTGTTTGTGTGTGTGTGAGTGAGTGAGTGTGCGTGCATGCATGCATGCGCGCGCGCGTGTGTGTGTTTGTGTGTATGTGTGTTCGTGTGTGTTTGCGTCCGTGTCTGTGTGTGTGTTTGTGTCTATCTGTGTGTGTCTACACGTACCCGTGACATTTCTGTTCTAGATTTGCTCCTCCAGCGTCAGTTTCATCTCTGCTGACTTTGAAAAGGACAAGGGGAGAAAAAAACAAACAAACAAACCCGCGATACTGTTACAGTTACGGCTCTTTGTTCGCCTTCGAAGCAGACACACCCATCCCTACGCTGCCGGTAGTCTGACAAAAGACGGTTTCTTTGCTCTGCCTGGTTTTGCGTTGACAGAACAGGATAGGATAACAGGTGGTGTACGTGTGGAATCCAAAATGTGAAAGGTTTCACTTCGTTTGCCCAGTCAATCAAACATGAGAGAGTTTTGTTTTTCTGTCTGAGAGAGAGAGACAGAGAGACAGAGAGAAACAGAGACAGAGACAGAGAGAGAGGCTGGGGAGAGGGAGAGACAGACAGAGGCTGGAGAGAGAGACAGAGACAGATAGACAGAGGCCGGAGAGAGAGAGACACACACACACACAGACAGGCAGAGACAGAGGCTGGAGAGTGAAAGAGAGAGAGAGAGAGAGAGAGAGAGGGGGGGAGAGACAGAGACAGTGATATTTAGAGAGAGGATGGAGAGAGAGAGAGAGAGAGAGAGAGAGAGAGAGAGAGAGAGAGAGAGAGAGAGGAGTGGAGTAGATGGCGGTAAAATGCATTATCTCGGACAGTACTGGATCAGTCACTCCATTTTCAACCTTTTCCCCCAATCTTTCTTTTTTTTTTCTATCCCTTTGTTTGTTTTTCTTCCCTCTGTGCCTACTACACCTTTTTTCTATCTCACCCTTCTACTTCTGTCTTCAGTTCTGCGTGTGTGTGTGTGTGTGCGTGCGTGCGTGCGTGTGTGTGTGTGTGTGTGTGTGTGTGTGTTTCTCTTTCTATTTCTCTACGTGTCTCTCTCATTCTCTCTTTATTTATCTCTGTCTCTCTCCGTCTCTGTACATCAGTATCTAGTTTCTTCTCTCTGTGTTTCTCTCTGTCTCTGACTTTGTCTGTCTCTCTGTCTCTGCCACTGTCTGTCTCTCTCTCTCTCTCCCTATGTGTGTGTGTGTGGTGTGTGTGTGTGTGTGTGTGTGTGTGTGTGTGTGTGTGTGTGTGTGTGTCTCTTACTTTGTCTCTCTCTGTCTCTGCCGCTGTCTGTCTCTGTCTTTGTCTCTCTGTCTCTCTCCCTATATATATATATATATATATATCTGTTTTTCTGTATCTCTTATGCGTCACTTTCTAACCCTCGCCATCCTTTTCTTCTTCTTATCATTTATTGTTTCATACCTCCTTTCTGATGACAACATATTGCAATCATTTGGTGAAGCCCACGGTTGAAACAAAGAAACAAACAAATCAAAATAACAAAACGCACAGTTTGATGAATTTTTTTTAAAGGAAGAAGAAGAAGAAGAAGAAGACGAAGAAGAAGAAGAAGAAGAAGAAGAAAAGAGGGCTGGTGTTCTCTGTTTGTCTGATACAATAATGTTTAATGTCATCTTTTCCATTTACCTGTTTGTTTTCTTACTTATTTCTTTTTTTTTTTTAATCGAATGAAATTTAGAGCATGAAGACTATCAAAAAGGCCTTTTTTTTGACAAATCCCCCTTAACCCATTATCAACCCATTAAAGGTCTTCGCCGTTTTCGTGTTTTATGGTATTCATTTGTTCTTGGTTTTTTGTTTGTTTGTTTTTTTTCCTTTTTTTTTTTTTTTTTTAAACTTCATTTGAGAAAGTCTGGAAACCTTCGTGAACTGTATCTTTTAATTCTATTGTATTGCTGTTGTTCCCTTAGAACATTGTTCTCGCCCTTTTACTTTTTTTATGTTTTCAAATATTTTGTTGGTTTTGTTGTTGTTGTTGTTGTTGTTGTTGTTTTTACTGGAACTAATTTTTCTCAACTCACTTGGAAAACTTTCAGACTGTATAATCACTTTTTAGATTCTTTATCGAAACTGACAATGGGCCATTAAGAGAAAGGTGTTTTATCAGGAGCAAATACTACTGTCATAAAAAAAGAAAGAAAGAAAGAAAGTATTGTTGGACAGTTTGCCGGTGTAGTTTTTAGGATTATTTGTCTGAAAAAAAAGAAGAAGCGTGAACAGAGTTTCATGCTCACATTTTAGTTCAGTTCAGTTTAGTTCAGTTTCTGAAGGAGGTGTCACTGCGTTCGAATTAATCCATATACGCTACGCCCCACATCTGCTAAACAGATGTTTGACCAGAAAGCGAAACCCAACTAGCTGAGTCAGACCGTGAGTGAAAATGAAATAAGGTAAAAACAAAAATGATAAAAACACAAATACATGAAAATAACGAATGAAATAAGAATAGAAAAAAAAAATTTGAATGAATCAGTAGATTAAAAAAAACTAATACATAAATAAGTAGATATATCAATGAATGAACAATTCAATCAGTCAGTAAGTAACTGACTAGGTAACTGATTAACTAACTAACTAAAATCACGCTGACGGAAGTGTTACCTGTAGCACCCTGTTGCGCTCATTCCATTGTGTAGACTGAACTGCCGTACACAGTTCAATCATATCATACGTCTTGAGCTGGCTGGACTTGACTTGTTTCCACCACCAGTCCTTTTCCTTTCTGTCTCGCTCACACTACTCCTCCATCTGTCTCACTCACACTACTCCTCCATCTGTCTCACTCACACTACTCCTCCATCTGTCTCACCCACACTACTCCTTCGTCTGTCTCACTCACACTACTCCTCCATCTGTCTCACCCACACTACTCCTCCATCTGTCTCACTCACACTACTCCTCCATCTGTCTCACTCACACTACTCCTTCGTCTGTCTCACTCACACTACTCCTCCATCTGTCTCACTCACACTACTCCTTCGTCTGTCTCACTCACACTACTCCTCCATCTGACTCACTTCTCTCTCCTCTCTGTCTTCTGTCTCTCATCATTTTCTCTTTTTTTTTTCTTCTCTTCTTCTAAACCTTCCTATCTCTCTTTTCCACTTTCCTTCCCTCTCTCATCTCTCTCCTTTCGATCTCTCTCTCTCCCTCTCACTCTCTCATCTACCTCCCTTCTCTTTCCAGTTCCCTTTCTTGTTTCCTCTCTCTTCCCCAGTATATCTCTCCCCTTCCCACAATTTTTTTCTCTCTCTCCCCATACACACCTCTCTCTCTCTCTCTCTCATATATATATATATATATATATATATATACATCTGTCACACACACACACACACACACACACACACACGCACGCGCACGCAAGCGCACAGACACACAGACAATACACACACACAAACACACACACACACACACACACACACACACACACACACACACACATCCAAAACTGCATACGAAATCATGTAATTAAAATACTCACCTATAAGATTACAATCGCCGAAATTTCACGAAAATTCAGCGAGTTATGCATGCCTCCATAACCACACTGACAGAACGCAATACTGCTTGTTGATGTGGCATTGAAATGCTTTACGGTTGTTGTTGTTGTTGTTTTCTTTTTTAATTTCCCTTTCCGGTTCGTTAGTTGTATGCGTTTCCACAGAACAATAAGGACACACTCTGGCTTATATATCAGGTCACTTAAACCCCCTCAGCTATTACGTCACATTCATCGTACTTGAAAAGTGGATAATCAAATGTCCACACTTAGAAGAAAATACACAGAAATACGTAAACCGCCAAAAAAAACAAAAAAAAAAAAACCCACAGAAAAAACCCCAAACAAACAAACATAAAAACCCCAACTAACTAAAGCAACAACAACACAAAAACATACAAAAAAAAAATATATATAAACCCAACAAAAACAACAAAAAACACCTCTTTTTTGACGTGGCGTTAGCAGTGATGCGAAACATTGGAATCTTGTTTGGCTACAACCACAAAGAATTCTTTTAGTGGGGGCGGATTCAGTTGACACAAACGATTTTTATGCTCTGTCTTTCAAAAGGGTTGTCTTTCATGTGTGTGTGTGTGTGTGTGTGTTTTGTTGTTGTTGTTGTTATTGTTGTTGCTCGCTGTGTGTGTGTGTGTGTGTGTGTGTGTGTGTGTGTCAATGTCTGTGTGTATGTGTGTATGTTTCTGTGCAGGCTTCGTTTCCATCATGTTAGCCAGACAGTGTTGACGAGGAACCCCCCCCCCCCCTTTTTTTTTTTTTTTTTTACCCATGCCGTTATTCTCCCATCATTGGAATGGTCATTTCTTTAATGTGCGCTGCTGCTGACGTCAAGCTGTCGTTTAGTTAGCGGCAAGATAACCCCCCAGACAGCACAACAGCCAAACGGGCGTGCTTCATGAAACAAGTTTAGGCTCCAGTTCCACGAAGGAGCAGGTATAAAACTGCTGGACGTTATTTTGTGACATGCTTTTGATCGAGAAGTATTTTTAGCGCGAGCCATGTGAGCTTGCAATACATTGGTTCTCTGCAGACGGGCTGGGGTTGAGTATCTGTGTCAATGGTTCGGTAAAGAGAGAGTGTGAGGGGTAGATAGAGAGGTTGGGGGGGGGGAGAGAGAGGGGGGGGGTTAGGGTGGAAGGGGGCGGAAGAGAAAGAGAGAGGGGAACGGACTGATAGATTGAGGAAGGGAGAGACAAAAAGACAAAGAGACGCACAGGTAATCAGACGGAAAGACAGATAGACAGACAAGGAAGAGAGAGAGAGAGAGAGAGAGAGAGAGAGAGACAGAGACGCACAGAGACGCACAGAGAGAGAGAGAGGGGGGGGGCTGAGGGCGGGGAGGGGCGGGAGAGAAAGATAGAAGGGAACGGACGGATAGATTGAGGAAGAGAGAGACACAGAGACATAGAGACGCTCAGACAATCAGACAGAAGGACAGACAGACAAGAAAGATACACACACACACACACACACACACACACACACAGGGAGAGAAAGACGGATAGATTGCGGAAGAGAGAGACACAAAGACATAGAGACGCACAGACAATCAGATAGAAAGACAGATAGACAGACAGACAAGGGGAGAGAGAGAGAGTGAGAGAGAGAGAGAGAGAGAGAGAGAGAGAGAGAGAGAGAGAGAACTGTCTTAAAGAATCAACCTAGTGGCTAACCAGATAATTGAAGGACTGACTGATTGGCCGAAGTTTTCACTAGCTGACTTATTAACATACTACCCAAAGTAACCAGCTGGGTCTACTTAGCTAAATCAATCAATGAATAGTTGAACAAGGGATAATGACAGTCACTCAAACACTCAATGAAAAAACAAAACAAAAACAACACTTTAAT
>NC_134899.1:27614120-27619120 GCF_041734735.1 Babylonia areolata | reverse complement strand
GCAAAAGCAGACAGTAAAGACGGATGGACAGAATAATGACACAGTAACAGACAGAGACCGAGGCAGAGGGACAACAAGGCAGAGGTAACCCTATGTTGGTGATCTAGCGGTGATTCGTAGCTAGGCTAAAGATGAAGGGGGGTTAGGTGCATGACAAAGACTGGCTGATGGCGAGGCAGTGCTAAAGAACGTTTTGATTATTCTAAGGATCTTCCGCGTTCAATGTCATTATACTTCAGCTTTTTTTTTTTTTTTTTTTTAAACAAAAGAGTATGTCGCCCAAACCCCCCATATTCACCCTCTCACACACCTCTCCAACATATACTCACCTTCCTTTTACGCCCTTAAGACGTATTCTGCGTGTCATCGTCTCGCCCATTATCCCGAAATCTGCCTTTCTTTTGCTTTCTGAAAAAAAAGAAGAAGAAAAAAAAAAAAAAAAAAAAAAAAAAAGAGAGAGAAAGAAAACAGATCAGCTTCACAGATTCTTCAGTCCAAATTTCATAGTTTCATATACAGAACCAAAAATCGCAATCTTTGAGAAAATAATAATAAAGTTTTGAGGTTTGATTCATCTCTGTCTGTCTCTTCCTCCACCCCCTCCCCTCTCTCTCTGTGTCTGTCTGTCTCTCTGTCTCTTTCTCTCCAACTACATCTCTCCATCCCGCCTCCCTTCCTCCATCTCCTCCCCCCCCCCCCCCCAGTTTATCTCTCTCTCTCCATTCACATTTCCATCCATCCGACCCTCTCTCCATCCATCTCCCCTCCGTCCGTCCCTCACACCACCACCTCTCTCTCTCTCTCTCTGTCTCTCTCTCTCTCTCTGTCTCTCTCTCCCCACCCCCATTCCCCCCCTTTCTTCCACCATCTCCCCCGCCTACCCCCTCTCTCTCCATCCACATTTTTTTTCCCATCCATCCATCCATCCCTCCGACCCTCCCTCCATCCATCTCTCCTCCGTCCATCCCTCAAACCACCTCTCTCTCTTTCTCTCTGTATGTGTGTCTCTCTCTCTGTGCCTCTCTCTCTCTCCAACCACATCTCTCAATCCCTCTCTCCCTTCCTCTCTCTCTCTCTCTCCATTCACATTTCCTTCCATCCATCCATCCATCACTCAGACCCTCCCTCCATCCATCTCTCCTCCCTCCCTCTTTTCCTCACACCGTCTCTCTGTCTCTGTCTCTCTCTTTCTCTCTCCGTTCACATTTCCTTCCATCCATCCATCCATCACTCAGACCCTCCCTCCATCCATCTCTCCTCCCTCCCTCTTTTCCTCACACCGTCTCTCTGTCTCTGTCTGTCTCTCTCTCTCATTCACATTTCTTTCCATCCATCCATCCATCACTCAGACCCTCCCTCCATCCATCTCTCCTCCCTCCCTCTTTTCCTCACACCGTCTCTCTGTCTCTCTCACTCTCTCTCTCTCCATTCACATTTCCTTCCTTCCAGCCATCCATCCATCACTCAGACCCTCCCTCCATCCATCTCTCCTCCCTCCCTCTTTTCCTCACACCGTCTCTCTGTCTCTGTCTCTGTCTCTCTCTCTCTCTCCATTCACATTTCTTTCCATCCATCCATCCATCCATCACTCAGACCCTCCCTTCATCCATCTCTCCTCCCTTCCTCTTTTCCTCACACCGTCTCTCTGTTTCTCTGTGTGTGTGTCTCTCTCTCCATTCACATTTCCTTCCATCCCTCCCTCCCTCCCTCAGACCCTCCCTCCATCCATCTTTCCTCCATTCCTCTTTTCCTCACACCATCTCTCTCTCTCTCTCTCTCTCTCTCTCTCTCTCTCTCTCTCTCTCTCTCCATTCACATTTCCTTCCATCCCTCCCTCCCTCCCTCAGACCCTCCCTCCATCCATCTTTCCTCCATTCCTCTTTTCCTCACACCATCTCTCTGTCTCTTGCTCTCCCCCTCTACATCACTCCTGTCTCTTTCAAACGTCCCCACCCCCAGCCGCGATCCTGTCCGGAAGGAAGGAATCTATATGACAAGAACTACCAGAAGGAGACAGGACGCGACAGGAGGGACGCAATACTGGACACGACAAGACACAAAAAGGAGAGGTTCGAATCATATAAGTTCAGCGGGGGAGCCGGAAAGAAAAGAGAGGAAAAGAAGACAAGAGAAAAGAAGAGAGGAGAGGAGAGGAGACACGAACAGACGAGGAGGGGGGCGTGTGTGTGTGTGAGGAACGAGGAGTGTTTACTGAAGCTGGTCAGACAATTACCAGCGAAATATATCGGCTCAAAAACCCTGGTGATTGCCTTTCAGTTAGCCGGCTCCCGGAATGGCGGAGAGAGAGAGAGAGAGAGAGAGAGAGAGAGAGAGAGAGAGAGAGAGAGAGAGAGAGAGAATGAATGAATGAATGAATCTTTATTTTCCAACGGTGAAGATATTAGCACTTTGGCCGACTTACACATCTGCCGTTGTTCTAAGAGACACAGAGAGAGAGAGAGAGAGAGAGAGAGAGAGAGAGAGAGAGAGAGAGAGAGAGAGAGAGAGAGAGAGAGAGAGATGAAGTGCGGGTGGATGGGGAGGGCTCGGGGTCGGTTATAGGTTATAGGGTGGGTGGGTGGTCGGGAGTGGGGGGGTGGGGGTGGGGGTGGGGGTGGGGGGTAAATGAAGGGTCGTACATAGACGGGTAGCCTGGAAGAGCTTTTTTTCCTCCCGAGTTCTGTTGAAGGGATGTGGATGTTATATGTCTCCCATCCACCTCCACCCCCTCCCCCAACCCTTCCACTTAACCCTCCACCACCCTCCCAAGACAACACACTTCACCCCCAGAAAGGAAGAAGAGCCATAAGGATCTGCTCGTGAAACCAGTAGAAAGAGGAACGGGGGCAGTCGAAAAGAAAAGAAGCGCGCGTGGATGGTTTGTTCTTTTATAGGCCAAGGCTGTTCGTAAGATGAGTATGAGGAGGATTTCGGGTTCGTTTTGTGTGTGTGTGTGTGTGTGTGTGTGTGTGTTGTTGGTGGTGATGTTGGTGTTGTTATCGCTGTTGTTGTTCCAATCGTTGTTTTGGTAGGTAAATGTATCATTTGTGCTGCAGGGGAGAATGTGAGAGCACTGCCTGTGTGCTTTTGAAGTTGAACCCTTTGTGCAACCCGAAACTAAAACAACAACCACCTAAAACTGCAAAAGAACGAAAACTGAAACCGAAAATTTGTACAAACACGAGCAGGGAGGAGGGGGGGGGGGGGAGGGAGGGAGGTGTGTGTGTGTGTGGTGGGTGGCGGGGAGCATTGTTACATGGCAAAAACACAATCTGCAAATAGACAGAACGGCAGACAGACAAGCAGACAGACAGGCAGACAGACAGACAGATAGGAAGACATGCGAAGAGACAAACGGTCAGAGACAAAGAGAATAAAAAACAACAACAACAAAAAACGTTGAGCTAGACATGGACCAAGATGAAATTATCATAATGATGGTTCTGAAAACATCTGTCTGTTTCTCTCTCCCTCCCTCCCTCTCTCTCCCCTTTTCTCTGTGTGTGTGTGTGTGTGTGTGTGTGTGTGTGTGTGTGTGTGTGTGTGTGTGTGTGTGTGTGTGTGTGTGTGTGTGTGTGTCGCTCTCTCTCTCTGTGTTTGTCTGTCAACCTGTTCTCTTTCTTGAACAGAACCGGAGAACGCTATCTTTGCACAACAGGAAAAAAAAACCCCAACAAAAAACAAAAACAAACAAACAAACAAACAAAAAACAAAACTGCAAATCATCGGTGGAACATCGGCCGAAGTTCTCAGACCTACAGAAACAAAGAGGGCGCGGCCGTAGTCACTCTGACAACCAACCATAGTCGACTCAGACAATATGCTAAAACTTTATATTGGTTCCCAATCCCAGAGATTTTCCCCCCTCAGCCACAACGCTTGGGTGAGCTTGGTGAAGGAAAATGAGAAGGAAAGAGACAAGGAAAAAAAGAAAGAAAGAAAGAAAGAAAAAAGACGGGGGTGGGTAGTGGGGTGGGGGTTGAGAAGGGGGGTAGGCTTATCGTCAGAGAGAAGGAGGAGGAGCAGAGTTGAGATCAGATGGGATGTGGGTGAGGGAGGGATTTCTTGGGGGGTGCGGGGGAAGGGGGGGGGGGGGGCACGGGAGGGAGCAGTTGTATGGCGGGAGTGGGCTGGGTTATTCTATCCTGTCCACACGGTACTGTCATCGTCTTGTCTTCAGTTCTGGAGATGTTTCAGGGCGGAGGAGGAGTGGGGGTTGGGGTGGGTTGTGAGGTGGGGGGGGGGAGGAGGGGGGTTATGAAGGAGGGGGGGTGTAGGGGTGGGGAGGAGGAGGGTGTCTTGACTGGTGAAATAGAAGTCATCTGATTCTGTTCAGAGAATTGGTGAGAGAGAGAGAGAGAGAGAAAGAGAGAGAGACAAAGAGGGGGAGTAGATGTGAGAAAGAGAGAAACAGAGAGAGAGAAACAGACAGACAGATAGACAGACAACCAGAGAGAAGAAGAGAAGCAGAGAGAGAGAGAGGGGTGGGGGTTGAGAAAAAGACAGAGACTGACCCAGGGATAAATAAAAAAAAAAAAATCAGAAAAAGAAAGACAGGGACGAAGACAGAGAGACAGGGAGGCCGGAAGTTATACCATTATAGCTGAACTGATGAGCGACGGAATATCAATTTCAAATCAATATCAAGGAGACGAAAACAGACAGACAGACAGACAGACATCATAGAGAAAGAGGATGGGGAGAGGGTGGGAGAAAAACAACAACCCAACAACATCCAAAGCAAATTAAAGCTTGTAGGGGGTTCTGAGGGCGGGGAGGGGGGTTGGAGGGGGGATGGGTGGGGGCAAGAGTGGGGGGGGGGGGGAGGCGTGCGGGAGGTTCGAATAGAGGAAATGACGAAAGATAAATGACGACGAACAGCACACAGACACAAATCCCCCTTGCTACAGAGGAATAAAATCCATCTGGCTTGCTTTTAATGGGGCAGAGACAAGTCATCATGGCCAGGATTAGAGGCGCGGAACGATGGAAAGAGAGAG
>NC_134899.1:27596620-27609120 GCF_041734735.1 Babylonia areolata | reverse complement strand
CCCCCCACACACACACCTCTAAAACGTCTTCACATGTCCGTCACGTGCATTGCTGTATTGCTGTCAACCTTTACATCTGTATCTGTGACTTAAGTCATGACGCATGGGGTTGGCCAGCGCTGGACCGTACGTTACTGCCTGCCTGACTACCTGACCCAGAAAAGCTGTTTCTCTGTATCTGTCAGTCCGTGTCGATGATGTAGCAGTTAGGGAACTGTGGGAGTCTATAAAGAACTCCTCCTCCCGTAATGTGGATCTCTTTCTTCATCATGTTCTTCTCTTTTGCCCCCCCTCCCCCCCTTTTTTTCTTCCATTTCTGGCGTTTTCCTTTCTTTCTTTGTTTCTTTCTTTCGTTCTCTTTCTCTCCATATCTCCCCACTCTCTCTCTGTGTCTCTGTCTGTATCTCTCTCTCTCTCTCCCCAATCTCTCTCTCTCTCCCCAGTTGTGTGTGTGCGTGTGCGTGTGCGCGCGTGCGCGCGTGGGCGTGTGTGTGTGTGTGTGAATGCATAAGTATGTGTGTGCGTGCGCACGTTTGCCTGCGCGTGTGTGCCTGCGTGTGTGAGAGTGTGTGCACGTGCATGTGCGCGCGGGTATGTGTACGTTTTCAATCTCTCTCCAAATCGCAATCAGCATCTCTCCCTCTCCCCCCCTCCCACCCCCCCTCTCTCTCCCACTCGACATCTCTTCTCTCTCTCTCTCTTTCCCCCCCCCTCTCTCTCTCTCTTGACTCCTTGCGTATCTCTCTGTACGTTTCTGTCTATCTGTCTGTCTGTCTGACTCTCTGTCTTTACTTGTTCTCTCACCCTTCCGTTCTCTTTCTCTCTCTTCCATTCGTTTGTCTGTACGTTCCGGTGTTTGTCCGTCTGTCTCTCCGTTTGTTACTTATTCACTCGCACCCACACAAACACCGCCTGTGTGTGTGTGTGTGTGTGTGTGTGTGTGTGTGTGTGTGTGTGTGCAATCGTGCGTGCGTGTGTGTGCACGCGTATGCTGATCTTCGTTTTCTCCGCGGTTTGCAAAGCGGAGCAACTCTAACGATTTCGTGTGCAACGAGACGATTACTTCCCCTTTTCCATTTCCGATGCCTGCCCGCACCACCGGAAGTCCTTGGGCAGCCCATTTTCTTGTCTTTCTATTTTTTGTTCCTCTCTCTCTCTCTCTCTCTGAAAATGGATTACGATGACGATACAGTAAGATCACTGGCGAAGTACATTGCTGAAGCCTATACTATTCAAAAGAAGAGTAATTCGTGTCAATGGCTTAATTATATTGATAGAAAAAAAATGTTGCTGCTTTCATGAACTTCGAAAAAGGATGGCCGAGAGTTATTTTATTTGACTTCCAGTATGATACTTTTCTGTTTTATTTTGTTTTCATCATTATTGTTCTGATTTGCACCCCCATGTCACTAGAGCTGTATAGCTGATGACATTAAACCTTTCAGTGTTCAGTGTTTCTCTCTCTCTCTCTCTCTCTCTCTCTCTCTCTCTCTCTCTCCGTCTCCTGTCTCTGTCTGTCTATCCGCCTCGCTCTGTCTCTGTCCCTCTCTCTGTCTGTCTCTTTCTCAAATTCATGTGACGTGACCGTCGATTCGTATGTAAAACGTTCTGGTATAGCTACATTATGGCTTGTGTCTCTATGCTGCTCCCTTCACGAGGAAGTGTTTGTCTAATTATGAATAAAGTATTCGCACTCACATTCTCTCTCTCTCTCTCTCTCTCTCTCTCTCCCTCTCTCTCTCTCACTCTGTGTGTGTGTGTCTCTCTCTCCCTCTGTCTCTTTTTCTCTCTCTCATTCTCTGTTATTATTCATTTATTTATTTTGTCTTTAGAAATCAGGATGTTGCTTTGGAGCGAGCATTGTCGTCTGCCAGATCTTATCTTGTTGAACGTCTGCTTTAGTGCATTTCTCTCTCTCTCTCTCCCTCCCTCCTCTCTCTCCCCCCCTCCTCTCTCTCTCAACACCTCCTCTCTCTCCCTCTCTCTTTCTCTCTCTTTCTCTCTCTCTCTCAACACCCTGCTCTCTCTCTCCCCCTCTCTCTCAACACCCTCCTCTCTCTCTCAGTACCCTCCTCTCTTTCTCCCTTTCTCTCTCTCTCAACACCCTCCTCTCTCTCTCATCTCTCTGTCTCTCTCTCAACACCCTCCTCTCTCTCTACCCTCCTCTCTCTCTCTCCCTTTCTCTCTCTCTCAACACCCTACTCTCTCTCTCTCCCTCTCTCATTCTCTCTCTCTCAACACCCTCCTCTGTCTCTCTCTCTCAACACCCTCCTCTCTCTCTCTCCCTCTCTCTTTCTCTCTCTAACACCCTCCTCTCTCTCCCTCTCTCTTTCTCTCTCTCAACACCCTCATCTCTCTCTCTCTCCCTCTCTCTTTCTCTCTCTCAACACCCTCTTCTCTCTCTCTCCCTCTCTCTCCCAACACCTCCTCTCTCTCTCTCTCCCTCTCACTCCCAGCACCCTCCTCTCTATCTCTCTTCCTCTCTCTCTTTCTACCAACACCCTCCTCTCTCTCTCATCTCGTCTCATTCTCCCTTACTGACGTCTTTTCTCTTCTCTCTGTTCCTGTCTCTGTCTCCCAGTCGTGCTCACTCTCGAGAACCCACCACCGCCATCCATCACCACCACTCTCATCCCGTTTCCACCCCACTTCTCTTACCCTCTTTCTCTCTTCCTGACAGCCTCAACCTCAGCCTCTTCCTCTCTCCTCATCCCTTCATCTCTGTCTCTGTCTATCTGTCTCTCTCTCTCTCACACACACACTCTCTAAATTTGATGTTGGTGTTGTGAATTGACTCTTGCTTTTTTTTTTCTTCTCTCAATTAATATTCTTGCACAGAGGGCAAGTACATTGTGCTTACTCCTTTACCTTCGTAAAATAAAATTTCGTTCGTTCGTTCGTTCTCTCTCTCCCAGTTCATGATAGCCTCAGCCTCTTCCTCGTCCCTTCACTCTATATTTCTCTTTCTACGTTCCCCCCCACCCCTCCACCCCCATCCCCGCACCTCCCCACCCAGCCACCAAGCCACCCACCCCATTCCTTCTCCTCCCGCCTGTTTGCTACCGTAACGTCAAAGGTATCTCATGATCTTGGAGCGACTTGGTTCAAATTACGACTTCCAGAATGTGTTTCTTTCCGCCAGGAAGGTCTGATCGATAATATGACATCTCGCATAGTGTATGAGAATGGTGAGGAGAATGGGGACGGTGGTGGTCGTAGGGGGCGGGGGGGGTGGGGGTAAGAGAGCAGGGAAATATACACTGTGTGAGAGAGAGAGAGGAGAGGAGAGAGAGAGAGAGAGAGAGAGAGAGAGAGAGAGAGGAGAGAGAGAGGAGAGAGAGTGGGGGAAGACAGAGAGAGGAGAAATAGAGAGAGAGAGAGAGAGATGAGAGAGAGGGGAGAGAGAGGGGGAGAGAGAGAGAACAAAGAGAGTGAGAGGAGAGAGAATGGGGGAGGCAGAGAGAGGAGAGAGAGGGTGGAGAGAGAGAGAGAGAGAGAGAGAGAGAGAGAGAGAGAGAGAGAGAGAGAGAGAGAGAGAGAGAGAGAGAGAGAGAGAGAGAGAGAGAGAGAGAGAGAGAGAGAGATTGATATCGACTGAGACAGGCAAGGGGAAAAAAAACAAAAACAAAAACAAAACAACAACTAAAAACAAAATAACATACACAACAAAATCAACATTGTCAGTCGTGACATCTCTGTAAACTGAGCATCGTTAGTGCGTCACACTGTTCGTCTCCCGTCCACATTTAGAGCAAATATCATGTCACTTTCGTTCGGATCGATCCCCCGACAGTACCGGAGAAGACATTAGCACAATCTGGCATTTCAGTCAAGACAACGTTGGCAGCTTTGATTTTTGTCTTCTTCTTTTTTTCCTCCCTATCTTTTTTTTTTTTCCCCCAGAGCGCGTGTCAAATTCACGTGATTTGCGCGGAAAGAGTCAGACTTCGAAGCAGGCACGGGTTCAAACGGAAACGGTATCAGATACTGATTTCAACATTGTCTCCTTTCGTGAAATCTTTTCGGTTTTATTGTTGTTGTTGTTGTTGTTGCTGCTGGTTTTGTTGCTGTTGTTGTTGTTGTTCTTCTTCTTCTTATTATTATTGTTATTATCATTATCATTGTTGTTGTTGTTGATAATGTTATGTTAATATCATTATCATTAACATTATCATTTTTCTTCTTCTTCCTCTTCTTCTTATCATTGTAACATAATATAATACAATATAATATAATATAATTTTATTATACACACACACATATATATTGGGTTGTTTTTTTTTTGTTTTTTTTAGTCAACTCGAGTGTTCTCCAATATGCCAGCTTCTGTTTTCTTCAGCAGCCGCTACTTATTTCTTATCACTTGACCTTTACTACTATCAGATTCTACATTTTCAGAAACTCTGGTTAGGATAACCCTACGAACGGAATATATATCAGAGTCAACGAGGGTAAAAAAAAAGTAAATTCCTGACATTTCTTGTACACTACTTCCACCATTGATTCCTGATCGAGTTGTTTCTTCTTTCAAAAAGTCAATCGTTTTGTTTATTGTTGCAAAAGTGTTGTGTTACAAACTTTGTTTTCTCTCTATGTAACACGCAGTGGCAAACTTTCTCTCTTTCAAAGAAAGCAGCGTTGATCTCCTGACCACGACCTTGTTTATCCTTGCCGCGGTAAAACATAAGAACATGCAAAACATTCAGACGACAGAAGGCCTAAGCGTGATCTTAAACACGATTTCTTTGTTCAACGTCGTGTCTGACTCCCCCCTGTCTTCCCTGTGCAAGTGCGCTTGTCCAATACAAAGTTTGAACAAAGTTTGAACATGTCACTCTTCCACTGGCTGCCTGTCCAACATTGAATTAAACGCAAACTTCTCTCTCTCTCTCTGTCTGTCTCTTGCTTACCCCAGTCTCTCTTTAAAACACACACACACACACACACACACACACACACACATCTCACCGTATCTCTCTGTAAACACATTTACATCTACATGCTTGTCTACTCGTTCTTTTCCATCAGCACTGAAGCATCTCCTTGATGTCACTTGGCCGCGAGAGCTCTGCAACTGAGAGCTGCTGCTTGCGCGGGTTGGCAAGCTTGATGTAGGCCCTACTCTTTTAGAACGCTCTGCACGTGTCTGTTCACGTGAATGGGGAGGGTGGGGGTGAGGATGGGGAAGGGGGAAAAGGGGGGGGGGGGTGGCGGGGGGGAGGGGGGAGGGTTGTGGTGGTGGTGGTGACTTCAGTCAGTTTCAGTTTGAAGGAGGTGCCAAAGAGTGTTGGACTGATCGATATGCGCTACGTATCATCTGCTAACAAACCCCCCCCACAAAAAACAACAACAACAACAAAAACACAACAACAACAACAACCACACAAGATGTTGGTTTGTCCTTGAGAGTGTGTGCCCTAGGATTGTGGAAGACATTCGTATAAAAAGAAATGAATAACCATTGAAAATTTTAAAGTCTTGGGACTCATTCGCTCATGTAACGAGTTTTAGGTGGATTATACAGTAGGGTAGGCTGTGTGTGTGTGTGTGTGTGTGTGTGTGTGTGTGTGTGTGTGTGTGTGTGTGTGTTCATAATTGTACACTTTCTTGTTGTTGGTGTGTCCTGTGTTTCCTTTGGTTGGTTGTTTGTCTTTGTGTCTTTGTTTCGTGAGCGTTTTTTGTTTGTTTGTTTTTGTTTGTTGTTTTGGTGTGTTTTTTTTAATGGGAGGAGGGGTGGGAGGGGTGTTTGTTTTTAGCTTTTTTTTCTTTTTGCTTTCATTTACGCTGCGAACAACCTATCTGCCTGAATAAAGAAAATCAACAACAACACAACAACAAATAATTATGCATTAAATTTTGTATTTATTAAACTGAGACACAAACTGGGTGGGAGAGATGGAGGGAGAGGAAGAGACAGACACAGAGACAGAGACATAAACAGGGACAGAGGAAGACACATAAATTAGAAACATAAAAAAAATGCATAATCATAATATATGTTGCTTTTAGAGACACTGAAAACGCTCAGATTTATGACTTTATTTCAGCCTTCACAAGTGACTGAGAACGTTGATGTTTTTGACTTTTTTGCATTCATTATCAGTTGTTTCGCTTGTCAGTTTAACGACTTCTCTTTTACGAAGTCCTTTATGTAATTTCCTATAATTGTATTTCGATTTTTTTTTTCAAATTTCACCCTCATTTGTCCAGTTTTTCCCCAACTCTCCATTCATTCACATCTCCTACCCCTTCTAACCGATAATACTCAAATGTATTCATAAATACTTTAACAAAATGTCTTCAGTCACCGATATATGTGACGGGACGTACATTAAACAAAATTCCTCCTCCTCCTCCTTTCAGTCATCTGTCGTTGGAAATTCAAGGTGAATCCAATGTGTACGTGGTAAAACAGTGTGGAGAGTGGGACAGTACTATCTGATGTATAATGTGTGTGGGGTGAGTGTGTGGGTGTGGGTAGGGTGGAGTTGGGGGGGTGGGGGGAGGTGGAGAGAAGGGTGGATGGGTGGTTCGCTCGCTTTTATTTTATTTTATTTTATTTTATATTATTTTGTGAGCGGCCGTAATCTTGAGTCTTTGTCTGTATGTTTATCAGACAGTCAGTCAGTGTTGTTAACATTTTGAGAGAGAGAGAGAGAGAGAGAGAGAGAGAGAGAGGAGGGAAACCAAGTAAAAGCTCCAGTAATCAAAAGATGCATCGAAGTTCGTTGTAACTGTACATGTCATTCTTCGCACTGACGAAAAAACAACAACAAAAAACAAACAAAAAAAAAACAAACAAACAAACAAAAACAAACCAGCAGCGCCGCGAAGTTAGAAAAAGAACGAGAGCGAGGACCGTGTGTGCGTGTGTGTGTGTGTGTGTGTGTGTGTGTGTGTGTGTGTGTGTGTGTGTGTGTGTGTGCGCGTGCGTGTGTTTGAGAGATGGGTGGGGTGTGTGTGTAGAGAGAGAGAAGACAGAGAAAGAGAGGTGATGTTGGGCAGACTCCAATCCAAAATGAAATTAAAAAAAAGTTCATCAGAATGGGTGGAGTTGAAGTAGAGTTTAGATGAATGCATTTAGGAGGAATAGACTTGCAGGGGTTAAAAGAAAGGGAAGAGGGGGGGTGGAGAGAAAAAGAAAGGAACGAGCAGCTATAGAAAACAGGCTAAAGGGGGGGGTGCACTCTCCAACCTCACCACCAATCGCAAGGAAACGTGGGGGTCGCAAGTGCAGCGACAAACGGGAGACGCACAACTGCATGAGCAAAGGTATCGAGAGAGAAAGAGAGGAAAAGAGACAGTAAGAGAGACAGAGGGAGAGAAAAAAGTTGGGGCCAACTTACCTCGTATTTCTGTCAGGATTGGCAATTTATAGGGACCCATTGGAGCGGTATTGCCATTTCCGGTATCGCAAAGAAATAACGATTCTTGAACGCTTTACAAATGAGCGCCGACCACCGCGCTGGAAGAAGAGAGAACGGCGGGGCGATCGCGGGACGAGATGGATGGATGGATGGATGGAGGGAGGGAGGGAGGGAGGGAGCTGGCGGAGGGAGGTGTGCTGGGGGAAGAAGTGGCTGGGGGTTGAAGGTGGGAGGTTATCGTAAATCGTGAACCACGCGTTCCAGACTCTTCCTTCTCCACAGTCGCGTCTCTGTGGAAGATTGGTGTTCAAACTACTGTACGATCGGATTGAGCGAAAAAGGGGGGATGGGAGGGACACAGAGAGAGAGAGAGAGTGGAGGGGACGGGGGAGGGGGTGGGGGCGAGGGGGGGGGTAGGGGTAGAGGGTGGCAGGGGAGGGTGGGTGGGGGTGCTGGGAGGTCTCTGGGGGTCTGCGGAACCCATAGTCCCCGAAGCAAAAGGATTTAACAAATTGCTGACAGCTCCGGCCAGCCCGGACCCTCCGTCAAAACGGGCCTCTTGGGGGGTGGGGGGTGGGGGTGGGGTGGGGGGGGTTGTTGGGGGGTCAAGACGATAATGCTGCGGTTTGTTGTCCGACCGTGTCTGCTGCAGGCAGTTCCACCATTCACCTTGTTTGCCCCATCCCTCACCTTCCCTCCCCAACCCTCGCCCACGGGGCATGGCTGTTCAGTGATGCCGTTTTTCTTTTTCTTTCTGGAGTGGGGGTGGGGGGTGGGGGTGGAGGGTGGAGAGAGAGCTTTTGGCCGCGGCACATTGACCCAGGGAGGAGCTGTGTTTGGGTTTGATTTCGATGTCAATCGGCCGCCATTTGGACAAGCGCAGAAGATGTGCGGGTCTTGGGTTTGGAGAAGGTTCGATCCGAGTCTGGCGAGGACCTGTCCCCTGTAATCAAGTAATTTAAGACCCCGCAGACGAGTGAAACATCGGCGGAGGGTGCCGTGGGGGTGGGGGTTGGGGGTGGGGTGGGGGAGGGGGGGGGGTTGGAGAGAAGAATGATGCGTCTTAAGCCCTTCCCCTTCCCCCTGTGGACTACTATTTTCTGTTGGTTGCCCAGTGGCTTCCCCATTTTCTTTAACCGTTCCGTCTGAATCGCCGCTGAATAGAGCTATCAAGAATCAGTCTGGTTGTGTTCTTCTGAGAGTGTTTTTTTTTTTTTTTTTTTTTTTTTTTTCTTTCTTTCTCTCTAGACAGGAAAGGCAATAATATCGACAGCCAAAATATTCTGAACAGTTTTATTGGCAGCGTGAGTTGTGTTTTTTTGTGCTGAATAGGCCCTAACTAGTCCAGACATGTCATAAACACAAGAGAGAGGGCTAGAAGGAAAGGGGATGTTACGGAAACTTCGGTGCTGGAATCGTTTTCATTCAGTTTCAAATAACTCTGTTCATGCCATGGGCAGCAACAGAAAGTTTCGATGCGGAATGTTTTGGAAAATGAACAGAACTCAATGGCACACACTTACACACACGGTGCACGACGGGTTTGTTTGTTGGTTTTCCCCATTGCACATGCTTTTATGATTACACATTAAGAGCACTATCATTTGGAAAAATGAATAAATTATGTAGAAATAATAGCACGCTGGTCATTCACACACACTCATACACACACAGACCCACAAACACACACACACACACGCGCGCACGCACGCACGTACACGCAAACGCGCGCACGTCCGCACACACTCACAGAACGCACTCACCGCACAGACAGCACACAAGTATGAATGCATGTCTGTATGCACCTTACCCCAATGCCTCTGTGTCTCTATGCCTCTCTACTCTGTGTACCTCTTCTTCTCTCTGTTTTTGTCTCTCTCTGTCTTTGTCTCTGTCTGTCTGTCTGTCTCTCTCTCAACGGTAAAACTGGAATCGAGATGAACACGATGAAGAGAGTGGGCAGATTCTTTTCCACACAAGATTTCAGTCGTTAAGAAATCTTGTTCTTCCAGTCGATATTGAGAGTGATCAATACAACGAGGCTTCTAACAATACTTCGACGTACACTTTGTGAACTAAAGAACCGAATCAAATACTGACGAAATAACAGTTTTGTTTGGTTTCGGTTTGATGTCTCTGTAAGTTTAACTTGAAAGCATGATCTTTTTTTTTTTTTTTCAATCTGCAAACGTGACTTGACTGGCGACATACGAAAATAGCGACATGATACAGAATGTACGCACGTATATATGCGCAGAGGCTTACTAATTCGGTCAGTGAATATGAAAAATGTCACTGGAAAATGCAGTCACGACGTAAAGGAAATGTTGACAGAAAAGCTGTTCTCCTGTGCCTGTTTTCCTCCACTGTCATGTGCTTATGATGGGTACGTTGTCGTTAAAGTATCATCTGTCATATCCTATGTATATATATATATATATATATATATATATATATAAAGATGACATTTGCTTGTCTATAACCCTTTACGAGGGGCTCTGAACTATCGTAAACAACCTGTGTCTGTCTGCCTGTTCTACCCCATGCTTTAAAAAAAAACAACAACTGTTATTCAAACATAACACCAATACCCACTGGAGAAAAGTAACAACAAAAAAACAAACAAAAAAACAAAAAGAAACAAACCCCCCCAAAAAAAACAAAACAAAACAAAACAAAAACAAAAAACAAACAAACAAACAAGCAAACACCCCCCTCCCCAAAAAATATCAACATGCACATATCAACAGTACATGCTGCGCCGTGTTTTGTTTTGCTTTAAAAAAAATCTATATATATTGTTTTTAATTTTTAAGAAGACGTGTTCAGCAATTTAAAGTGTGCCTTTGTTCAATGTTTCCATTTTATTTGGTTACAGGCGACCAGGGCCGATTTCCATTCACTTCTCATTCCACAACTCCTTTGACACGTTCCTTCAGGCAACCAACACCGTTGCTATCAACGACGGCCATGCCTGCTTTCTTCACACCGGGACAGCTGGTGACGCTGACTGTTCTGCTGACGTCTTCACTAGTCCGTGCCCAGGAGCTGACCTTCAAAGTCCTGGAGGAGTCAGGTCCCGGTCTCCTGGGCAACATCGCCGAGAAGGCCAACCTGACTGCCGTGCTGGGCCACCAGGAGCTGAACAGCCTGCAGTACACTGTGGTGGACGACAGCGGCGGGGCCAACTCCCTGTTCTACGTGGACCAGACCTCGGGGGACCTGTCCACCAAAACCACGCTGGACAGGGAACGGCTGTGCGGGGTGGCCGCCACCTGCACCGTGAGGGGGGACGTGGCCGTGCAGTCCTCCAGCCCAGAGTCCGCCTTCTTCCGCAAGTTCTCCATTGTCGTGCACGTCCTGGACGCCAACGACCACATGCCCACCTTCACCCAGACCAGCTTCACGGTGGGCGTTTCTGAATCCGAGACCCTAGGCAGAACCTTCCGCCTGCCCTCAGCCACCGACGGTGACGTGGAGGAACACAACAGGGTGCAGCGCTACGCCTTGGAGCCTTCCTTCCCGGAGTTTGACCTCACGATGGCACACCAAGAGACGGCGTCTGGACAAACGCAATATACAGTGGCCCTGAAACTTGTCAACACTTTGGACAGGGAGGGAAAGCAGTTATATACCACATCTCTCGTGGCCTACGACGGCGGGAATCCACCTAGGAGAGCCTCCCTGCCATTAGCTATCAATGTGCAGGATGAGAACGACAACGCTCCGCTATTTGAAAAGAGAGAGTACAGCAAAACGCTCACGGAAGAATCACAGGCCAATGCGGTGATACTCACGGTGAGTGCCAGAGACGCTGACGAAGGGGACAATGCCAGGGTTTCTTACTTCCTTTCTGATTTTGCTGACATCACCATACAGTCTCTCTTCTCGGTGAACGAGGACACGGGCGTGGTCAGCTTGAAGGCCTCGCTGAGTAACCGAGGAGGCAACACGTACAGGTTCGAAGTGATCGCTCAGGATAATGGAGTGCCCAAACTGAGCTCTAAATGTCGCATTGTGGTCCAGGTGCTGGACACCCACAACGACAGGCCTGAGATCGAAGTGAATCCTCTCTTCAGCCGTCACGGAGCGGCCGTCGTTCCGGAATCAGCTGCCATCGGTCGTGTGACGGCTTTGATGACCGTGGTGGACCACGATTCGGGCCGTAACGGTCTGGTGACGTGCCAGCTGAACAACGCCTACTTCTCTCTGCAGAAGCTGGAGCTGAACGAGTACAAGATCATCGTGGCGGCTAATCTGGACCGGGAGCGGCAGGGGAACCACACCGTCCTCATCCGCTGCAGTGACGGGGGCGACCCACCGCTCAGCACGGAGAGGGTGCTGAAGGTGGAGGTCAGCGACAGCAACGACAACACCCCGGAGTTCTCCTCCAAGGACTACATCCTGTCCGTGCCAGAGAACGAGGTGGTAGGCACGTGGGTGGGACAGGTGACGGCCCAGGACCTGGACTCTGGGGACAACGCTCACCTCATCTACGGCATGGAGGACAACGGGAAGACCTTCACCATCGACACCATGCTGGGCGACATCTACACCACGCAGTTCCTGGACAGGGAGAAGACTCCTCACTACGTCTTCAATGTGTACGCCTATGACAAGAGTGCCTCCCCCCTGACAGCCATGACCACAGTGGTGGTGAACATAGAGGACAAGAACGACATGAAGCCAGTCTTCACCAACAACTCTTACCAGTTCCGCGTGGATGAAAGGACGCCGCCGGGAACTAAAATAGGACAGTTAAAAGCTGTCGATGAAGACCTCGGGCTGAACGGAAGGGTGGAATACTACATGGTGACCTCACAGTCCCGGCCACGCTTCCCCATCAGCGTCAACTCTTCAGGGGCCATTCTGGTCACAGGGGACGTGGACTACGAAATCTCCAACCTCTTCACCTTCATGGTGGCCGCTGTGGACCTGGGCACGCCTCCCCAGAACTCCACGTGCCACGTGACCATCGAGGTGATGGACAAGAACGACCACAGCCCCGTCATCACCTTCCCCAGCCCGGAGAACCCCTCCGTCAACATCCCTTTCGACACGGCGCCCGGGTCAGAGATCGCCAAGGTGGTGGCCTACGACCTGGACAGCGGGCCCAACGGGGATCTGCGCTAC
>NC_134899.1:27584120-27589120 GCF_041734735.1 Babylonia areolata | reverse complement strand
GCACACAAAATTACTGTCATGAAAACTCCGAATACGAACCAGTTCCCAAGACCGCATACAAATTCCTCTATTTGCGTGGGCCCTTGTGCGTCAGCAGGTCGTGCGCATGTATATGTGTTTGCGCATGCGTGTGTCCTCGTGTGCGTGTGGGTGCATGTGCGGGTATGTGTGGGCGTACGCGCGTGCGCGCATGTGTTTGTTTGTGCGCACGCACACGCATTCATTATTCCCCACTGATATCATTTTGCTGAACGTTATGAGACAAGCAGAAAATTGTCAAGTGTAGCGTTAAAGTCCTAACGATCTAATATGATTCCAGTTTGATTGTGAGAATTCGTTTCACCCAACACTATTTCTTTTCTTGTTCTTCATATCCTTTCTTTCTTTATTCCTCCCTTCTTCACTCCCCTCCTCTTCTGATATATATATATATATATATATATATATATATATATATATATATATATATATATATTTTTTTTTTTTTTTTTTTTTTTTTTAATCGACTCTTCTTCTTCTCCTGCTCCTCTTTATCCTTTTCCTTTTTTTTTTTACCTCGTTCAGCTGATCATCTTCCATGCTTTTTTTCATCTTCTGGTCCTCTTCATACGCCAGTTTTTACCTTCTGTTTTTTCTTTGTGAAAATGACATTCTCTCTGGCACACACACACACACACACACACACACACACACACACACACACACACACACATATATATATCTATATCTATATCTATATATATATATATAATTATTCTATTTTATGTGTTTTTTTTTACCGGGTTCGGGTTTTGATTCCATTACAGCACACAATAAGGTATTTCATTGCGATTGCTGTTGATGATAGCTGACCTTGTCTTTTCCGTGGTCACCCTGACTTTGCATGAATATAACTATAACAGATCGGTTGTCGGAACGAGTGAAAATCCGACGCTGCAGGATCGATTACCCTCAGGAGACCGTTCTCCACATGAAGTTGTTTAATCGCTCTATGTCTGTCTCTGTCTCTCTGTATCTCTGTCTGTCTCTGTCTCTCTCTGTGTGTCTCTTTCTGTCTCTCTGTCTCTGTCTCTCTCTTTCTCTCTCTCCCGGCCCTGTCTTCTTTTAGTCCTTAGGGCTGACTGAAAAAAAAAACAAGGCATGTTAATTGCATATTTCATTACCGTTGCAAGATAATATGTATTTCAGTTTCGTTTTTCTCTTTCTCTATATCACCCTCTTCCTCCAACTCTCCCTCACTTTGTGCATTCATATCGGTAAAAGATATTAGAAAAAAAAAATTAATAAAAACCCTTGCTAACCTCAAGGGTATTTGCTTTGTCTTGCATCTGCTAACACACCAGTGCGACGACAAAGAAAGTCTCACGGAATGGAACTTGATTTCAGGAAATTATATGAAGGGATATAAATTATACAAGCAAGTAAAAGAAAAAAAAAGGACAATGAAATTTAACTTCAAGATTTTTCAACAATGGAGATTCCAGTAAAATGATTGAGTTACAATGCAGCACATCCCTCGGGACCAATCCTGAATTAGTTCTTTAATTAAAAAAAAAAGAAAAAAAAAGGAGCTTATGGGTAGTTTGGGAGTTGAAATAAAACAGACGAGAACAAATTTCACAATTTGGATGTTTTAATTGTTCCTTGCTGCTCGCTTTGGCTCCATCTTTCGTGATCATAGCAGGAAATGCAGAATAATAATTGTCAGTAAATTTGCAATCAATCGTGATAATGGATGTGAAAATTAAGAAAAGAGGACGTGCAGTTTAGAGTATACGATAATTAAAGGGCATAAAAAAAGATGAACAGGATGGAATTAGAATGCAGGAGAGAAAACAACAACAAATAAACAAACAAACTAAACGATGGGCTTACATTGCTGTCCGAACTTACCAATGAATACTACCTTATTCACTTAAGTCAGGTCACTCAAAAAAAGAGTATACAAAAATAAAACTCAAGAAAACGATTCAACAATCAGACTATCAGATGAAATCGACTGAAAATGCATGGCATGCAGGTAAGAACTGCTGTACATAAATGCATACACACACACACATACACACACGCATGCACGCATAGCACGAAAACACGCACACACGCACACACGCGCGCGCGCGCACACACACACACACACACACACACACACATCCTGAAAGAAAAATAACAGCAGCATCGCAAGTGATTGCACACTTGCACGTGCACCGCTGCGCAATTTCCCCACGCTTCAGCAGACAGGTGACAAAGATAGCACAGGGGCCAGTGCTGATAGAGACGAGGGACGACTCCGCCTCGTCAGCCATACCACGCACAGGCAACTCAGCAACAGTTTAATGTATTAGCTCCGAAAGCTTTCCACTCGAACGCTTCCTATGGAAACCATTTATGTCATCTCTCCAGGCTCTGGCATGGCGGTAGGGGCCTCACAGGAAATGAGAAACTAAGTGGGTTTCGTTCAATCGTTAAAATCAATAATAATATAAAAAAAAAAAAAAGAAGAAAGATGATCATGAAGAAGGTGAGTGTTAAGGGGGATGGCGGGAAGAGAGATAGGTCGGAGAGAAAAAAAAGCAGGGGAGTAGGAGGAGGAGGAGGAGGAGGAGGAGGGATGTAATTTCTTTGATGGTGGGTGACGTTAACTTTGAAGTCGATCAGCGTGCTGTGTAATTGTGTGCGCCAATGTAGTCAGCGCTTTTGGACGAAGCCAGTTGAAGGTTAGGGTGGAGTAGGGGGGGGTGGATGGTGTGGTGGGGGGGGGGGGGGGGGTGTGCTGCGGGAAGAAGGGGGTGTGGGTTGTGGTGCTTGCGCTTGCAGCATGCCTGTCTTGTATGCTTGTTTTACTGTCTCTGTCTCTCTCTCTCTTCGTTATTTAAAAAAACAAACAAACAAACAAACAAAGATTGGCCCACTGTGTGTGTGTTTAGCACTTGTGCACATATGTCTGCTTTGTGAGTGTGAACGTGCTCACAGACGCATACGCATACTGCCGCAAAAGGTGCTCTGTAAGCCACAAGCATGGTTTGACGTGGTTTCGTAATTACGCTATTAGAGACAGGAGATACAAGTAAAGTATTAAAATAAAACACTTCCCCTGAGGCCTTTCTACAATTCATTGATTTTGAAATAGCTCGTGGCCTTTTGGAGTGAAAATGAAACAAACGAGATGTCGTTGTTGTTTTTTTTAATGTTGAGCCATTGTTTGCTGGCTTTGTTCATTTATTTCTATGTCTTTTGTGATCATCACGGGAAATGCAGAATAATTGTAACCTTGGGCTGGATCACAGTAATGAATATGGAAAACAAAATAAAATAATATAACACAAAGCAAATAGAAACTAACCGAGTAAAGCAAAATTAAAATAATATGGAATATGATCAATTCAAAACGCACTTGTGCTTGCAGCATGCCTGTCTTGTATGCTTGTTTTATTCTCTCTATGGCTCTGTCTCTGTCTCCCTTTGTCTCTCTGTCTGTCTGTCTCTGTCTCTCTCTAAAATGAACAAATACCGCACTCTGGTTAGCTTTCAATTCCATCAATTGCTAAAACCTTCAGCAAATTCAGGCCACTGACGAAAAAAACATAATTTCCAGTGAAAGGAAGGAAGCAAGTCAAAGCTAAATCAACACCTTAATTGCAAAACAGACGGCTTCCATTGTTTATTCTTATTGCATGCATAAAGCGAAGGAAAGGAGCAAAATAAAACACTCACACACATTTTGGACACAGGCACACACTATTATCTGCGCACACATGTTCACTTGCATATCACACACACACACACACACACACACACACACACACACACACACACACATATATATATATATATATATATATATATATATATATATATATATATATATACGCACACATACATACATGACTCACACACACACACACACACACACACACACACACACACACACACACACACACACACAACAACAACAACAACAACAACAATAATAACCATCACTTTTACCTTTGCCCATCTCTCACCCCCCCCCCCCCCCCCTCCTCTCTCTCCATATTTCCACCCAATGCCCCTCCTCCTCCTCCACCCCCCCCCCCACACACACACGCACATGCACATGCACAATGAGAGCAAAACTGATGTAAACTAAACACTGCACACCCACCCACCCACCCACCCTCTCCACACACATGCAACTGCACCCAAAACGTCCCCATGCCTCTGTAGACAGGCGACAAAGGTAGCAAAAGGGCCGGGGCTGATCTCGGAGACGAGAGAGACGAGTCACCCTCCTCAGCCATATCACGCACAGGCAACTCAGCAACAGTTTAATGTATTAGCTCTGAAAGCTTTCCGCTTGAGAGCGCTTCCTATGGAAACTGTTCATGTCATCTCCCCAGGCTTGGGCATGGCGGTAGGGGCCTCACAGGAAATGAGAAACAAAGCGGGTTTCACTCGATCGTTATGGCGTTATGGCAGGAGAGAGAGGGGGTCGGGGTGTGGGTGTGGACCTGAGTTGGGAGGGTTGGTGTTGGTGTTGAGGAGGGTGGTGGTGGTTGGATAAATTCTTTTGAGGGAGGAGGGTATTGTTTGATGTCGATGAACCTGCTGTCTAATCACCTGCGCGTGCGTGGTTAGCGCCCACGGGCGTGAAAGTTTGGGTTGAGAGACAATGTGGAAGAGAGGGTAGGGGTGAGGTGTGGTGGTGGTGGTGGGGGGGGGGGGGTAGAAAAGGGGGATGGGAGGAAGAGGGTGGGAGTGGGATTGGCCCTGTCTGTGTGTATGTGTGTGTGTGTGTGTGTGTGTGTGTGTGTGAGAGAGAGAGAGAGTTTTCCCCTCGCCACCCTCAAAGAATCGATTTGTGGAGTCCCATTCCTCACTCGCTCACACATTGTCTGTCCTGCTCCTCCTCTCTCTGTCTCTGTCGCTCTTTCTCTCAAGTTATGCCCACTCCATTGCAGGGTGGACAGATTGCCTGACTTGGTTTGAAAAAAAAAATGACTGTCGTACTGATAAATTCAATA
>NC_134899.1:27546620-27566620 GCF_041734735.1 Babylonia areolata | reverse complement strand
TATATATATATATATATATATATATATATATATATATATATATATATATATATGTGTGTGTGTGTGTGTGTGTGTGTGTGTGTGTGTGTGTGTGTATACATATATAGTTTTCTTACAATATCTATCTATCTTTCTATCTATCTATGTATCTATCTGTGTATGTGTGTATATGTGTGTGTGTGTGTGTGTGTGTGTGTGTGTGTGTGTAATCAGGAGAGCCGAGGAGCGGTATAAGAAGACTGATGGAAGAAGAGGGGATAGGATGGTGGGATGCTGGTAGCCAGCAGTTGGCGAAGAAACGTAGACCATTAAAAAAAAAAAAAAAAAAAAAAAAAAAAAATTCAGAAATGTCAGTCACCTCCCAACACGCGACGCCCCCCCCACTCCCCTCCCTCCTCCCCCCCCCCTCACAACCCTCCCCCAACCCTCATCCAACCCTGCACCCCCCCCCCCGCCCTCCTTTCAGTTAGCCTAATAACCCTGGTGTCTCATCTTCTTGCCTCCCCCCCTCACCCCCCACTCAGACTTCCTCCCCACACTTGCTACAAATTCCCTCCTGGGGGAGTTTAACATCCGTACCAGTAATGACGTTGAGAAAGAGGTGTCATGTGACGACTGATTAAAGCGCACGTTTCTCTCCAATTATCTTTCTTCCTTTGTATCTTTCTTTGCTTCCTTTTCTTTCATTCCCTTCTTCTTTCCTTTTATTCCTTCCTTCCCTTCTTTCTTCCTTCCTCCCTTCCCTTTCTGTCTCTCTTTCTTTCTTTCTTCCTTTCTTGTTTTGTTTTCCCGTCTTTTCTGTCATTATGAAAAAAAAAAATCATTTTCTCTCCCCCCCCCCCCCCCGCCCCCGCCCTCCCCCCCCGCCCCCACCACCCCGCCTGCACTGTTCTTTCCATTTTCGTTTTCTCTTTTTATTTCTTTTGCTGAAAACAAAACAAAACAAAAATTAAAAAAAAAACCAAAAAACCAAACAAACAAAAAAACAAAACCATCATCATCAACAATAACAACAACCAAACAAACAACCGCCAACCCCCCAAAAAAACAACAACAAAAAAACCCCAACAAAACAAAACAAAACAAAACAAAAAACAAAAAAACAAAAAACAAACAACAACAACAAAAAACAAAAAAAACAAACAAAAAACAACCCCAAACAAAAACAAACAACAACAACAACAACAAAAACAACAACAACCAACCAACCAACAAACAAACAAAAAAACCACACACACAAAACAAACGTGTTGTTACGTTCTCTCCTTTGTCTTGTTGTTTGAACTCATTTCAGTTTTTCTTACTTTCGATTGCATTTTCTTTATTTTCCCCTTTTCAATACAGTTGTTTGGAACGGGGTGGGGGTATGTGAATTTGTGTGTACACAGGAAAGCAGCAAGCAATAATCTTCGAGTGTGTGTGTTTGTGTGTGTGCGCGCGCGCTCACGTATGTGCAAGTAAGTGTCTGTGTGGGTGGGTGGGTGGGTACGCGCGCGCACGCACGTGTGTGTATGTGAGAGAGAGTGGGAGGGTGAGCGCGCTTGCTTGTGTAAGTGTGTGCCCACACATGCGTGAATGTGTTAGTGTATGGGAAGATACTGAAAAACTGACAATGATCATCTTCATAAATGATTATAGTCAGCATCATAATCATCATCATCATCATCATCATCACAATCTTCGCCATAATTATTTATCATAAGAAAACCTCTTCTTACTTTCAGGTCAATCTTCGGATGCAGCAGCAAAAACAGCAGCAGCAGCAGCAGCAGCAGCAGCAGCATCAGGATGAAAAATAACCCGTCAACGACTGTCATCACAAACGCGCACTACTGGTCTTCTACTGGTCTTCTTTCTGTGTCATGTACAGCAATGTCCTCGATGTGAAACTGGGGGAGATCTTCAGCCAGTCCACTGCTTGTGTTTCTCAGTCTCTCTTTTTTTTTTTTTTCCTTCTGTGAAGTGGACCTCTGTAACTGACTAAAACATACACACACACAAAAACAACGTCTTCGTCACACTGTGAGGCTTTGTGGTGATGAGCGTGTGTACACACACACACACACACACACACACACATACACAAACACACACACACACACACACACATTGGCGTGGGGTGATGAAGGAGGATGTTCCAGCCTTGCTCAACACGTGTTTCATCGGTCGGCATGTTGTATGTGCTTTGTCAGCACTTGGGGCTTCAAAGTTCTTTCAGTGGTGGCACTTGTTCGTTCTCTCTTTTTTCCCCCCTCTTTTTTCCTCCCACCAGCTCCCCACCCTCCACCCCTTCTCGGAACACACACACATAGTCTATACTTTTTTTTTGTGGTTAATTCGTGGTGAACTGTTGACCATCGCTTCTTCCCGAATATCGTTTCTTCTGTTAGAAGAGACGGTGAACCCAGATCATGGCAAACCGAACACCACCTCATGAAAGACAAACTAACTATATTAGAGATTTGTGTTTTCTTTACTTTATCGAAAAATTGCTCGGATATATTTGCCCACGCTCGTTGATACAGCTCCCAGAATCATTCGCTTTAGTCCTTTAGGTCGCCAGTTTCCTATCGACTCATGTTGATTGGCAGGGCAAATGATTACAAACAGCATGGACTGAACTACGTCTCGTCTAGAGATAACGTGTGTGTGTGTGTGTGTGTGTGTGAGAGAGAGAGAGAGAGAGAGAGAGAGAGAGAGAGAGAGAGAGTTGTGTCCAGTGGTTACTGTTCCCCATCTTCTACGGACGCGGTCTCTGTGACGTCAGGTGTGTGACGCCTAGCCTGTCGAGCTCGGATGTCATCATCATTTGAATAGATTATGTGTGGATATATCGTCAACGTCTTATATTTGTGTTCACCGTCAGCCATTGATTCTTGTCCGGAATTGACGAGAATGTGTGTTGAGTTATTGATTTTTTTTTTCTTTAAAGGCGAGAAGCTTGTATCCTTCCTGAGATGAAGTGCGTTTTGTAGGAAGTTTGCTTTCAGGTGTATGATACAGTGAGATCCCAGTGCATTTTGTTATGGAACATATTTGTACACAAATATTTGATTTTTTTTGTGTGTGTGTAACGTATCGCATTGCTAATCTTCATGTTGAACAGATATGTTTTTTTTTGTGTGTGTTTACTTTTGCCGTCAAGTTAGTGATGTTGAAAATTTAAAACATCGCAGTTTTGTGCATGTGTTGATTTAAACGGATTCCATCTGTAACAGATCAAAATTGGATTCTTGATCCATGTCATACCATGTGCTAAACAGAACAGGGATTTTCACACCTGCAGCTATGCCTTCCCTAGGTAGCCACATGTGGCTTCGGGATTATGACTGCTTATTAGGAATTATTTTGTCTTTCGTATTTACACATTATTTTTTCGCGACTTTGAACATTCACCGGTTTCATAACAGTTAAGCACGTTCTCAAGAGTTTGGTCGATATGCTGTGTTTGGATTTTGTCATATTGAATTTCCCCAAAACAGACCTTAATTAAGCTGTACCCAGTCCCCTGTTGGCCATTTATTTCAGATTTTATACGTTGATGATTCATTTCTTAGCCATTTATTTTACCCGAAAAAAAAACATTCTTTACAATTTCATGTGAAAAATGCACGCTGATTGATCGATGCTATTTATTCAAACCGGGCTCCTTAAAATACAAAAAGACTTAAACTCTGAAAGTACCATAAACACCAGTCTTGTATCGCATCTTCTATCGCCTTTTTTTTCTTCTTCTTCATTCTGTCTTGAACGATCGACAGCCAGAGCAACAGCATACCATTTTGTTAGGATGTCTTTCATTGTATCAATACGCTAATTGCATTTCACGTCGTCAAACTTTTTTTTTTTTAATTTTCATCATCTCTCTCTCTCTCTCTCTCTCTCTCTCTCTCTCTCTCTCTCTCTCTCTCTCTCTCTCAGCTTCTCCAAGTCAATACGGTAATACTATGGTGGCATCGTGTCCCAGTGGGTGGAACTGATCCAAGAAAGAGCAAGTATACTGGGCCAAAAATGACCAATCCAAGGCAACACAACTGCATACTATACTGAGTCTTGCAACTTTTTTTTTGTTTTGTTTTGTTTTTGTTTTTAATTGATGTATTTTGCATTTGTTTTATCTTTTTTTCTTCTTCTTTTTTTTTTATTACACGATTGTGATCGCAGGACCACCGCCCGCTACTCTGATCTGCAAGAGTAACTGTGCATCCTAGACTACCCTCTCCATCTTCTGTCAGTTACATTGCCAATGCCTCAGGGGTCGTTGTACTGTGTGTGTGTCCTTGGGATGGAAACAAACAACAAAAAACGATGCTGGATATCTCAAACAGAAACTCGAAACTCTCGGACGCCTTCACATAAAGAAAAGAAATAAAACGGCGCAGAAAAAAACAACAACAACAACACACACAAGCAAACAAACAAAAAGCATGGCAAAGAAACATTTGGACTGTTTGTTGAATGCTTAGGACTGAACAGTTGGTAAGAGGAATTTCAAGAAACAAAACAAAACAACTGAAACCTCAAAAAGGCAGAAACGTAATGTCTTGTGGCAAAACAATTAATGAGACGTTAGTGTCCAGGTGGTTTTGTTTATTTTTCAGTTTTTGTTTATCGTGTGTGTGTGTGTGTGTGTGTGTGTGTGTGTGTGTGTGTTTGGTATTTTTTCCGTTTTGGGTTTGTTTTTTTTTTCATCATTCTACGTTCAGGATTGCTAAAAGGATCTCAGCTACCCCGACTAATACGTGGAACAGCTTGAAGGCTGGGAGAGCCAATGACTTTCTGGGCCACCTTGCTGCCTGCATGAACACCTTCCCTCCACAGGGCAGCGGCATGAGTCCATCGCAATCACACTGACGTCTTCTTTTCATCCCGCGCATGTGCAAACGGACGACACAGGCGCAGGTTCCGGTGTTGGTCCTGGCAGTGTGTGTGTGTGAGTGACGAGGAGGCCAGCACTCGGAGTTCCACTTGGAGGCGGAGTGAGAGGGACTCGCTTGTTGATGGTAGGGTGTGTGTGTGTGTGTGTGTGTGTGTGTGTGTGTGGTTTTCGTTAATATTATTACTGTTGATACATGTTATTTGTGTTATGAACCCCCATGTCATTAGGGACAGGCAGACAGAGAGAGAGAGAGGCAGAGAGAGAGAGAGTTGTGTGTGTGTGTGTGTGTGTGTGTGTGTGTGTGTGTGTGTGCACGCGCGTGTGGGTGGGTGCGTGCGTGCGCGCGCGCGCGTGTGTGTGTGTGTGTGTGTGACAGAGAAAGAGGCAGAGTGAGACAGATAGATAGATAGATAGATAGAGAGAGAGAGAGAGAGAGAGAGAGAGAGAGAGAGAGTATGTGTGTTTGTGTGTGCGTGTATGTGTGCGTGTATTTGTGTGTGTGTGTGTGTGTGTGTGTGTGTGTGCACGTGCGCGCGCGTGCGCGCGTGTGTGTGTGTGTGTTGAGTATGTGTGTGCGCATGTGTGTGTGTGTGTGTGTGTGTGTGTGTGTGTGTGTGTGTGTGTGAAGAAAGAGAGCACCGCGCTAAGAGTTTCTTGCGCAAGATTTCGTGCTTTATAGCAATCAATCACGATCACGAATATTATGGCGATAATAATGATGATGGCGAAGATGAGGATGGCAATAGTGATGTGATGATAAAGGTGGGGATGGTGAAGATGATGACGATGACGGTGACGATGATGGTGATAATGACGATGGGGATGGTGATGATTAATATTATCATTCTCTTCAGGTTACGTTCAAGGTTGGAGGAGGATTCCACCACTACCACCACTACCAACTCCACCAGCCTCCGCCACCACCACCACCACCACCACCACCCAGACCCCATGTGTCGACTTAACGGCTACCGTCACCCCCAACACTACTACTCTTCCTCCCGCCCTTCCTTCTCCTCCCTACCCTCTGTCTCTCACCCGCCCTCACCCCACCCGGCCGTCCCCCTTACACAGCATGCACAAATTTCTCTCTTGTTTTGATTACGGGATTTTGTTATTTTTGTTCGGATTTTTTTGTGTGTGTTTGTTTATTTGTTTTCGGATTTTAATCGAGATTTTGTGTGTGTGTGTGTGTGTGTGTGTGTGTGTGTGTGTGTGTGTGTGTGTGTGTGTGTGTGTGTGTGTGTGTGTGTGTGTGTGTCTGTGTGTGTTTGATTGTTTGTTTTCGGATTTTCATCGATTCTCTTGTCTGTGGTCCACTTCCAGTAACTTTCAACGCGCAGACGTTTGGATGGAAGGACAGAATGGTTTCGTTGTTGTTGATTTGCTGTTTAGTTCGTTGTGCTGTAACTGTGACTCACCTTTACTGACTGTTTGGCGTGGTGTTTTTTTTTTGGTGTGATGTAATGTGGTGGTGATGGTGTGTGTGTGTGTGTGTGTGTGTGTGTGTGTGTGTGTGTGTGTATTTCTGGGTAAGTAATGTTCAACGACGAATTATATATACTGGATTGACAATGATCTTAATCTTTAAAAATTCATTTTTTTAATAATTGGACGAAATATTCACTGTTGGTTTGCATATATATATATATATATATATATATATATATATATATGTGTGTGTGTGTGTGTGTGTGTGTGTGTGTGTGTGTGTGCACTGCAAATATTAACACACGCGCATACAAAAATATTTTTTTGTAAACATATATTCTTTTTTTTATATATATAAAATTATATTTCCTGTTTCCACGATATAAGCGTATCAAATAGAGATTGATGAACTCCTGTGCTCATTCATTTGGATTATTACTTGGACGAATGTGCTCACTCTATGGAAGACAATGTGATTGTACGTTTACTGTCCTGTTGAAAACTCCCTTTTGTTTTCAAACAATGCTAACTTCTATACACATTGAAATGCTGTCGCAATATTGTGTTCCAGTATTTTTGTTTATTTGTTTGTCTTGGTTTTTTGAGGGGTTCAAGCACTCGTGATAGTTTTAATGATATATTATCAAAAATCAACAATGTGAAGATAGCAAAAGATTGAAAGTGTAGAACTTGAAGCACATATTTTGTTATCGTTAACGTAAAGCTCAAGACGAGTTTGTATCTTGACGTCTAGTGCAATATATTTCACGTGAAAAATAAGTCAAGCAAACCATAAAAAAACACACCTGTCGCCCTCTGATATTTTGTATTATTTTTATTTCTTATTCATTCCGAAAGAGCTAAGATTCAACGTCGATATGATATTATTTTAACATGCAGTAACGTTTTTATTCTTTCTTGATTATAGTTCACACAAATGTTTCTGACAGATAAATCTTCTTCTTTGCAAAGTGCAAATGGGAAGGAAAGGGTGATAGAAGATGAGGAAATAAACTATGTCTAAATACGTCCATGTATTCGTTTAATCGTTTATGTTATCATAACTATTTTTTTCTAGCCTTTACTATTTCGTAATATTATGTCGCCTGCTGGTATTATTACTCGTGCTGACAGCCTTTTTGTTATCAAGAATCTATGCCATAAGAGGCATTATTTTGAAGAAAAAAATCAACCTTTGAGAGACTCGATAGAAGAAAAGAAAAACGTATAATGTAGTTTTTCTTCAGCAAGAGGAAGATAGCTGGGTTGAAAGGATGGGTGTCAGCATACATCAGACTGATCCCTTATTTTTGAATCTATCCTCTGCACCCTCACCCTCACCCTCACCCTCACCCTTATCCACTGCTCTCTGTATGTCTCTCTGTCTCTCCATCTCTGTCTCTGTCTCTCTCTCTCTCTCCCTTCCCTCTCTCTCTCTGTCTCATATTCTAATCATTCAAACAAGATGTAAACCTGCGTCACCTATGCCTGTCATGTTTTTTTTTGCTGTGCTCTGAGCGTATGGCTGATGCTGAACGGTCGACCGAATACAAAAGCTAGGAACGGGTAGACAGACAGAGACAAGAGGTTTACGTGTCATAGTGGTATCAGTGTCCCCCCGCTTCATCGGTACCTTCCGTCTTCCAGCCCCCAGACCTGACCAAGTCAGGTACAACGGGTTTGGGGATGTTGCATTGGATTGGATCGCGTTACATTGGATTGGATTTGGATTGTTTCCGATTGGATTGAGTTGGAATAGATTGGATTGGATTGGATTGCTCCGTTCTCGACTGTGCTGTAGTAGAGTATAGCATCGCAACACCAGAAATGTCCGATTGTGTTATGTTGTGTCAAAAAGACACCTCTTCATGCTCACTCCGCCATGATAAAATCAACCACATCAGCATCGCGCAGTGTCACATTGTATCCACAGCAATGCGTACTTTTTTTGTTTTGTTTTTTTGTTTTTGTTTGTTTCGTTCTGAAAATATCGAGGTAGAAGATCGATGCTTTTTTTCTTTTCTTTTTTCTTACAGACTTAGCAACCCAGGACAGTCAGTTAATCGCACATAAAGCCTTGCACTCACCGCTCCAACCACTCCGACTCAGAACGAGGAAGGAATGGCCTGTTACTCTCCTGTGTCGTGGATGTGCTGTGTCGTGATGCTGCAAGTTACAGATCATTAAAAGGTCCGTCGCCATTTCCCCTCCATTCGGGCAGCGACTTATTCCCGTTCACAGTAAGGCGTTATTCCCGGCACAGTAAGGCGGGGCCCAGTCCTTCCCTTCCGCGTTGTTAACCTCCCTTCCCCTAACTGAAGTCAGATACCCATCCAGATACATCTGGGTGGAGTGGAGTGGGGAAAATCGGAGTAAAGATCCCTCTCCATGGACGCAACACCATGCCGAAACCGAGCCTCGAACTCCGATCGCTGGTGAACCCTGGATCAGAAGTCCACCACTGCCCAACCGATTCAGCTGCAGCGCCCCGTCTCGTTCGAAAGACCATAGATAGCGGCTCAACAGCTATCTGTCTCGAAGAGGAGAGGGATCAATTTTCTTTTTGTCCGTGCTCGTGTTGGGTTCGAACCTTACGTCATTGGTTTGAAGTAGGCGAGAGATCAAAACCACCTTGATCGCATTTCCGTTGTAAGAGATAATTATCTCCACACCTCCATCCCCAGGGCTGATTTTCTATCCCGAAACGAACACCTGCTTTGTTGGTTTTTGTTTCCGTATTTCGGTTGGAGCACTTACGTTAAGCTAAATTGTTTGCATGTTTCTAAGAAGCACGTTCTAGTTATGAGTTTTCAAACTGGTGTAGAATGAAGAATTTGCTGGTTTTGTGTGTTTTGTTGTTGTTGTTGTTGATGTTGTTGTCACTACTTATTCAAGAAGAATGAAGCACCGGCAAGACTGTTGACCCAACCCTTCCAACCCACTGCAAACACCCCCCGTCTGACTCCGTACGCCTCCATCATGTCTTCGCCTCTCTTTTTCTCTCTCTGTGTCTGTCGCTCCATCTTTCTCGTCTGTCTGTCTCTATGCCTCTGTCTCATGCGGGGGACAAGATCTCAAAATTAATGAAATATCCGAGGAGGAGTAGGCCGATATCCGTCTCTCCCAGTTTTGTCCACCCACACATGTTCATGGCCGTTTCCTGTGCTTTTCTGCTTGAACAAAAACCTGTGACGGATCAGGAAACCTTACTGGCCGTCGCCTGAAACTTATCTCATCACACGCGTATTTGAGAGCCCTTTCGGTTCTTTTGACTAACTAACTATGGCTTTCTGACAGACATGCCAATGAAGACATATGATCAACCAGTGCTGTAACCCATATACCTTCTCACCCTTTCTCACCACCCTTTAATAGTCATTAATGTCTCAGCGTTTGTTTGTTTGTTTGTGTTACAGCACAGGTTGGAAACGCATGAACTACACTGCTGTCTATTATCAGAAAGAAAATAACACTTAAAAAAAACCAACAACAACAGACACACAGATACATAACCATAAAGAGAACACGTAAAGTCATTTTAGCTGATTCGGAACATAAGCGGAAGTTTTTAATTCGCGAATTTGGCATTCTTGTGTGGCATATTTATTTCCTTTTTTATATAATAATTTTCAACACAGAATGAAGGTTTTCTGCCTCTTACTTTGTCTCTGTTTTTTTTTTTTCGTTTTTTTTCTTTTTCTCTCTTTTATTTCCTTCAGCAAGCCAACATTTATGAACCTGCACAAACTTGACGTCAGATTGATCGTTTTTATAACGCACTAAATAATAATTATGAGTTATTTCAATGACTCAGGACGAAAGTAACTTTTTTTTTCTGATACTCTTGGATTTAACACACTCATTACGTTTGCTTTGATTCACAGGAATGAGACGGGACGAGAGTGGTTGAGTGGGTTGGGGGCGTCTGTGCTTTGATTTGTTGACCTTTTTTTTCCCTTGCAGCGTTAAGGAGGAAAGTAGTGAAAACGTATTACAATATGCTTTAATTTTTACTTCTTTTTTTTGGGGGGGGGGGGGGGGGGGGGGATTTTTTCTACTCTCTCTATCTCTCTTTCACACACTGTCTGTCTCTCTCTAACACACACACACACACACACACACACACACACACACACAAGCGCTAGAGAGAGAGAGAGAGAGAGAGAGAGTGTGTGTGTGTGTATGTGTGCGTGTCTTTTCACAAAGGTTCAAATCCTGCTGCACTTAATTTTTTTTATTTTATTTTACAATTTTACTTCCCCTACCTTCCTCGCATTGTTTCACATTGATCACACAAAATTGCTCACAGACTGGTAGAAGTAAAGCTGACAAAGACAATGCGTTGAATTTACCATCTATGTGTGTGTGCCTGTGTATGTGATTAAGTGCAAAAACAGCATAGACATATTGCACGAGATGACGGATACAATAATGATATGATGATTTACTTCCGATAGGACTGATGCTGTTATATATTTATATTAATGTAAATTAATGTATTATAGTTATTGCTACAACACATCGAAAATTAAACGATTATGCACTCATTGATATTTGTACTGGACACCCAAACACACAGACACACACACACACACACAGACGCACGCACACAACACAAACACACACTCACAGACACACACACACTTACACAGACACACACACACTCACGCACGCACGCACGCACACATACAGACATACACACACACACACACACACACACACACACACACACACACACACACACACACACAGAGACACAGACACGAGCACACACACACACACACACACACACACTCACACTCACACACACACACAACACACACACACACACTCACACACACAACACACACACATAACACACACACACACACACACACACACACACACACACACACTCACACACACACACACACACACACACACACACACACACACACACACACACACACACACACACACACACACACACACACACCACTTGTTGGGCACAGAACCACAGCCAGAAAACAGGGGGAAAAACAAAACAACAACCCAAAAAACTGAAAGTGGCACTATCATCATACAGCAAGAACGGTGTGAACTGTAAGTAAAACCGATGAGTGTAGGGAACAAAGAAAGTGGACATGCAAGAGGGAACAGAAGACAGGTGTGTTTTGAAAACGGGGCAAAGAACACCAAACGACACTCCAGAGGGCTCAACCACTCACTTTACGACTAGGACGGCAGGAAGTTTTGGGTTTAGAAGCGACCGATATGGTACTATACAACCAAATAATTCAGCTTTCATTTTGACCATGCGGATGAAATTGTGTTTTCAAAGCTTTGTGTCACATCAAAAAGTCGTGAAAACTTGCTTGCTTTTTTGTTTTGTTTTTGTTTTTTGTTTTGTTTGTTTGTTTGTGTTTTTCTTCTTCCTCTCTTCCCCCCCCCCCCTCCCTCTCTCTCTCTCCTTTTCAATAACAATTGACTGATTGATATGGATACTTATGTCATGGTTTGATTACAATGGTGGGTTGTGTGGGCTCGGAGACAGTTCAGAATTTCACTTTCAGCTGCTGTTATAATGCCTTTTGGTGAGCACTCTTCTCAAAATGCGATGCTAAACACTGCCTGCTTACATAATTATTGTCCGCTTCACCATCCTTCACGTGAGACCATGAAACACAGACAGGGTCAGATAACTAGAATGGACGATCTCTGCACGGAGAACAGAGACAATGACAGTGCTACCGTGGTGTAGGCGGGGGTAGGGAGGGGGGTGGGGGTTGGAGTCAAGAGGAAATCGCGATGCAGAGCATTCCAGTTCGTGGTTCAACTTAGCGTCTCTTTTTCACTGATGGTGATGAACGAGAACTCTGATCCTCGTATAAGCTCTCTCTCTCTCTCTCTCTCTCTCTCTCTCTCTCTCTCTCTCTGTGTTGTCTTCAGTTTAACGTCTTTCCACTTGAAGTGATATTAGACGGGGGAAAAAAAAAACCAAAAAAAAAATCGTGGGGGTAGGGGCTGTGAGAGGGGGAGGGGTAAAAGTGTGTGTATGTGTGGAGGGTGAATAGGGAGAGACAACGCTAGGAAAAATGGAAACGTTATAAACGCCAACATCAAACAAATATAACATCTATAACAAATGTCCTATAGGACTATGCAGCAAACCTTCTGCAATAACAAATAACATATTGGAATTGTTAATAACACATTCAAAAGAACTTTTGGTGAAGTCTGGCAAAAAACATTTTAGATTCTGACATTTTAGATTCTCTCTGTGTGTGTGTCTGTGTGTGTGTGTGTGTGTGTGTGTGTGTGTGTGTGTGTGTGTGTGTGTGTGTGTGTGTGCGCGTGCGCTGTCTCTGTCTCTCTCTGTCTCTCTCTTTGTCTCTCCCTCTCTCTCTTTTTCCCGCCCCCTCTTTTTTTTCTCAATTACGTGTTATTCCTCAGTTTCTTGAGCATGCTGTTCATATCAGTTTCTTGAGCATGCTGTTCATAACAATTCTGTCTGTAGAGGATAACTGCGACGTCAGTAATGCAGGAATGATATGAATATTGCTCACACTGATATTGTGTGAATATCATTCAAGGCACTTAGTTCTGTTACTCCATGTGAATCACGAGTATAATGGCTTATTGACTGAATAAATGAAGTATCTTTTGCTCTCTTTGGAATAGGTTTTTTTTCCCCCGAACCCATGCCAATAGCGCCCCAAATCGAATATTTTAATAGAAATACCCCACGGTAACATATTTTTAGACGTCTAGTCTTCCTTGTTTTTCGAGAGGTAAGACTTGAGCATCAGTATGTTTTAATTGGATCTGTATGCACTGCAACTCCGAGGCCTACTTTAATTACTTAGCTATCTGTCTTCTGTAGCTTCTTCAAGAGAACTTGTCGCAGAGCAATATATTTCTTGTCGGCATCACCGTCTTGATCTCATCAATGTGAACAACAGAGGTAAATGGTTGTTGTAGCTTGACACCAACGTTGTTTGACGATAATTTTCAGATTATTTGATTTTTTTCCGTGTTGATTACCCATGTCATGTGTATTTTCCAGTTGAAGATTCGTGTGAAAACACTGACGTAAATGTAACTGTTTATTCGCGTAAACATGTGTCATCAAGGCACAAAGAGGTTAGTGCATTGGAACTGTGTCTACACGGTATTTGCTTGTGTTTCTTCTTCTGATGAGTCCACTCCATTCAATTCCACGTTCGTAAAAAGCTTGTTCGATTTGCTTCGGAATAGCTTCTGAACATGTAAAACTCTTGTATCCTTTATTCAAATGCCATGCTTGTCCGTGCTGACGTGTTTGTACAATTCCTACCCGGCTTCATTTTAAACGCCATAGAATCGTAACCTGAAGTGCCATGAATTCTTCATTGCTTGCACACGAGTGAGACTGGTATTATTGTGTTGAAGGTACCAACTTAACGGAAAAAAAGTTAATTGATACTCGGCAAACATTGTACCACCTCTAAAGCACGTCTTCAAACATAATTATACTTTAAAACACTCATCCACTCCTCTAGATGCATACATGTAGGCTGACAGGAAGGAAAGAAAAATCAAAGAATGAGTAAGATTTTTAGTCTGCTTTAAAAAAAATATCAGCAAAGACGAAAACAAAACCAAAACAACAACAACAGCAACAAAAAAACACAGAAAAAAAACACACAAACGAAACAAAACAAACAAAAAAACAATCCCAAGAACAACAAATACATGTTTTTGTGGGGTTTTTTTTTTTTTTCCTTTTCCGTTGTCGACCATTTGATCGACCGAAGCAAAAAAAAAAAACAAAAAAAACAACCAAAAAAAACCCAAACAAACCCAAAACAAAACAAAAAAACAAAAAACAAAAACGGAATAAAAACCATAATATTATGGTAGGGGATGACATAGGTTTTGTTGTTGTTGGGTTTTTTTTGTTTTGTCTTTTTGTTTTTGTTTTTTTTTGTTCTTGATTTGTATAATGTACGAGCGTTGCTGTTTCAAGACATTTCATAACATTTCGCCCAACCCTTTCACTCAATCCTGTATTATTCTGCTGGCCGCAACATGTTCGTGCCTGGCCGGTGACGGAAGCATACATCACCCATTATATTCAACGTCAACATGTCGGTTTTTTAATTTAATTAAAAAAAAAAAAAATTCTTTTTTTTTTCTAATAATCTAAAAATGCATTTCTTGTGGGTGGTACCACCGGTAACGTTTTGTAAAGTGGCACATAATTAAGTTAAACAAAACAAAACAAAACAAAACAAAACTGTTTCAAATAATTCTTTACATGGACTGAACAGATTATGACACTTCTTTTCTTTTTTTAAATTTTTTATTCGAGGCCGTTAATTTCTCTCGTTTACCATTCTTCCAAAGAAGCTGACGGCCACAGTTTAACGTGGCACTTTGTGTGTGTGGGTGTGGGTGTGGGTGTGCGCGCGCGCGCAGTCAATACATCGCTCAAACCCACCCACCATTTCATATTCCCCCTCAACCAGTCCCTATTCTCATCATCAAACCCGTTTTCTTTCATAATGGTGCATAACGAGTCTGTCTAATATTGATTTATTATTTAATTAATTAATTAATTAATTAATTAATCTTTTTGTTCATAGAGATTCGCCTACTCTGCCGTCGTTAGGATCGTCTCTTCATCTGCTTGATAATGGTGATTCACGAGTGAATTCAGTTCACGGATACAGCAATTTTTGACAGTTTCCTTCTCTTTTCATATCGTTTATGATTTCTACGCTTCAGGTCCGGTCAGTCTGTTTTGGAGATAATCAAATTGTGTTCGTGTGCGTTCGAGAGAGAGAGAGAGAGAGAGAGTGTTTCGCAGCCAACTTCACTTCTCAAAGGTAAATAGCACATTATGTGTTTCATTTACAGTATATTTCAGAGGGACACACAGTTGGCAAGGACGCGACCAGCTGGAAAACAACAACAACAAATAGTGTACGTGGTGTGTGTGTGTGTGTGTGTGTGTGTGTGTGTGTGTGTGTGTGTGTGTGTGTGTGTGTGTGTGTGTGTGTGTGTGTGTGTGTGTGTGTGTGTGTGTGTGTGTGTGTGTGTGCCTGGTCATGTATGACTTTTTTTTTCTTTTCTTTTTTTTTTAAGGAGGTTTTCTTGGAATCATTAATGTCGCGTGCTCTTCTTTCCAACGAGGCACAGCTCGCAACAACAGATTCCTCATCGAATCAGCTAATTCCCTTGATCCTCCTTGTCTGTTATTAATGCGTCGCAATGGAGTTTTCATCTCATACCGACTGAACGAGCAAGTTCCACTTGAAGCTACAATGTAGCCGTCAGGTTGTTTAGAGAAAACAAGTGGAGACCTTCCGAACATGTTCGTTTTTATTCATACATTTATTATCGTGTTTGTTACATGATTCAGTTTAATTGAAAAAACAGAAATAAGCTCCGGTTTATAAAGTATCCCCATCCCTCCCCCCCCCCCCCCGCCCCCCCTCCCCCCTCCCCCATCTCTCTCTGGTTTTATTATGACGACTTCCTTTTGTACCCTATATCCCTTGATTTTCAACAACATTCACACACGTTTCGCTTTCCTGCAAAATTCACACGGATACCATGCAGCCGACCTCTAGTCGATACCAATGCTTTGTTTATGGCAAGGATGTTATTGTTAAAAAAAAGAAAAGAAAAAGTTTTTGCTTCAATTGTTACTGTGATTGATTTCATGTCTGATTCATGTATAGCACGGGCTGGTGTTTGAAAATCTCTCAAAAACCAGGACTTGTTGTTCCGTTTAATCTTGTTGTTTAGATCAGATTTTTATTTTGTTTACATCTATTTACAGTCGTGCACACCATTGGGCACCACACACACACACACACACACACACACACACACACACACACACACACACACACACACACACTTTTTCAAATTCATTAATTAATCAATTTATTTGTGGTTCGGTTCATCAAATGGTTTCTGTATTTACTTATTTATTTTGTTTCTAATCAGTGTCTTGAATTTCAGCCTACAACAGCCCAAACGAATTTGAAGTTATTGCTGCTTGTATTGATGGCATGATAATGAACGGCGTTGTGTGTGGGGGTGGGAAGGTGGGGGAGGGGGTGGGGGGGGGGGAGGCAGGTGAGGGGGCGGGGGGGGGGGGGGGGGGGGGGGGGCAGCGGACTAGAGATCTATCCATATTATTACAAAACACAATGTCACTGCGCGTTCAGCAAGCGTGGAGGCATTGAAAAGGGACCGGACACCCTCGTATTTTTCTTCTTTTTTTTTTTTTTGCCTATCCTGTTCGACAGTTGAAAATGACTCCAAATTTCTTGTCGCCCGTGCATCCTTCTGCACTGCCACCCCCTACCCCCCAACACCTACATTACTGGCACCACTCGTCTCAGTCTTTCGCCGATAACAAAAGCAAAGAAAGGAAGGAGGGAGAGAGTAAGGGGAGGGGGGGGGGATGTAACAGAAGAGAGAAAGGGTGCAGAGAATGGCTGGATAGTTTGACCTCTCCACCCCCCAACTCCCCCCTCCCCCCCCCTCCCCGACCACCCCACACAACTTTTTTTTTTGTTTTTTTGTTTCAGCCACAACAAAGTAAGAAAGGAAGAAAGTGATTGTTGGCTCACAAAGGAAAGGATGCACCATTCCTCTCAGTCTTTCCCTGATAACAAACGCAAAGAAAAGAAGGAGGGGGGTGCGGTGCGGGGGGAGGGGCGGGTACGGGGGGTGGGGGGTGGGGGAGGAGGGGGTAACAAAAGAGAGAAAGGGTGCAGGGAATGGTGGCTGGATAGTATAACCCTCATCACCCCCCCCCCCACCACCACCACCACCCCCACCACCCCCAACCACCCGGTTTGTTTCAGCCACAACAAAGTCAGAAAGGAAGAAAATTTTGGCGCACAAAGGAAAATCTTCATTTTATCTTTTTATTGTACCAGGTAACCGATATAAACTTAAGTATTATTGTTTTGGGTTTTTTGTTTTTCTTTTTTTTTTTTTTACTTGAAAAGGAGGAATTTATCATTAAAAGTTGCTTTCCGTTTGCTGGTGTGTGTGTGTGTGTGTGTGTGTGTGTGTGTGTGTGTGTGTGTGTGTGTGTGTGTGAGAGAGAGAGAGAGAGAGAGAGAGAGAGAGAGAGAGCCCTCTGACAGGAGCAGACCACACTTTTGTTTCAAAATCAACTGTCCGTCCCCAACCCCTTTTCCCTCGGCAGTCTCTGGTTTGTCAACTGCTTGACGTTAGTGTTGGTGTTCCCCACAGTCTTTAGGAACGGATTTGCCCATCAAGATATCAAGGTAATTTAAAAGTATCTAACATTAAGTGATGTTTTTTGTTTTTTTGTTTTTTGCATTACGTGTGATTTCCTGGCGTTGCTCTTGAACACAAGGAAATCAATCAAAAGGTAGTTTGTTGCTGTTTTTTCTTCTTTTTGTTTTGTCTTTTTATGGCATATATGATTTATCATTTCACTTCATGTATTATTAGTTTCTTTTTTGTTTGTTTGTTTGGTTTTGGTTGTTTGTTTTTTTGTCTTTTTTTTGTTAGTCTTTTTTCTTTTCTTTTTTTACTAAATGCAATTTGCTTGTTGTTTTAAAATAAACTGTATTCGGAATTGATTTGTTTGTCTTTTCTTTATCTGTATTTGTTTTTTGTTCTTCATAAAATGAGCGTGAAAATTCTTCTTTTTTTTGTAATATTCAATATGGTTTGTTTGTCTTTTTAACAACAACAACAAAAAAAAATATTGGGATTTGATTTGTTTGTATTTTCTTTAACTGTATTTGTTGAGGAGGAATTTTGTTTTATGACCTGTCACACATTTCGGTGATTGAAGACATTTGTTTGATAAAAAGCGAGCGTAAAGATTCTTTGTTTTTGTAATACTGAATATTATTTGTTTGTCTTAAAAAGAAGCAAAAAAGAAGAATATCTGGAATTGATTTTTCTTTCCATTAACTGTATTTGGCATTGATGATACCGAGCGGGAGGATTCTTTTGTTCTCGTGTTCTATCAGATTCGTACTTTGATGTCTGGATCTGGATTCAGATGGACGCATCTACATGGCTTGGAAAGTAGGAAACAAATAAAAAAAAGCATGGCACAGATTGTTATGAAACCAGCACTATGATCGTTATTGTTATTGTTATTATTATCATTATTTTTACTACTATCGTTGTTATCATCATTATTAGTATTAGTATTATCATCGTTCGCTCTGTTTTTGGTCTATAAGTAGAAAGTGGATTTCATGCTTACTCTGTGTTTGGTCTAGAAACAAGAGTTTTTTTTTTGTTTTTTTTTTTGGTTTTGTTGTTGTTGTTTTTTTCTTTCCTTTTGTTGCTCCGTTTTAATGAATACAGTTGTTCGTGCTTGTTGATTTTTAATGGTTTTTGCTGTTGTTGTTGTTGTTGTTGTGTCATTGTTGCAGTGTTTAAGGACTTCCATCCTCCTGGCAGTGATTTTTCTTCGGTTTTCGCCACTGTTATTCATTCGGGTATCTATCTTGCGATGGCTCTTCAGGCCCGTCACACACACACACACACACACACACACACACACACACACACACACACACACACACACACACACACACACACACACACACACAGAGCAGTTTCGGTGTTGTTGTTTTTTTGCTAAGTGTTAAGACTTGTTCCTAACTCTACGGTAAATTCCGTATACTTAGGACCCATTCTTAATTATGAAATCTGAGCAAACTTAGCGCTGCAAAGATAGCCTCGTGAAACCCGTGCTCAACCCCCTACCCCTACTCCCCAAACTATGAGAAGCAGTTGATCCTGCTTTGTCTGGCCTTAGTCACATCGACCTATCCGGCTAGAAGAAGCATAAGCTGACACCGGCATAAATCCAGGATTACCTGAGGTACGCAACACCCCCCCCCCTCCTCCTCCCCCTCCCCCCTGACCCCCCCCCCCCCGTCACCCACAATCCTCAAGCCCTCCCACCTCCGACCTCCCACCACCACCACCACCACAGCAAGACGGCAGACCTTCGGGTACCTGTTTACAGGTGATCATACTGATACGATCACTCGAATTGCTGACACAGGTTCATAATGTCAAGTGACATATGCTCTTTAGACCCCGTCTCGTCTTAAAAAAAAAAAAAAAAGGCCTGGGACGAGATGATGCGTTTGTGGCTGCCTGCTTACACATACAAGTTGTAGATGATTGGTTTAACTCACTCAGTACGGCCAGTCCTCTCTTCTCCTCTACACAGACCCCTCGGATGTCCAGTGGGTGTCTGAATGACCCAACCTTTAGCTTCCGTCGTCAGAATTGTGGTATTATTTGTCAACATTCACCTCTTCAATATAAGAGCCTTCCACTTGCAATATTTTGATGGTGGTAACTGGGGTGAAACGCTGTTAACGTCGTCTCTTTCGCCGTTCGTATGGAGAGAGTTAAAGTGTCTGTTTTGAAGACACGGTTTAGAAGTGATACCTTTTCTGTTTAGTCTCAACGAACATCGTTTACAGTTGATACCTTCTAAAAATCGCTTCTCACCTTAGGTTTCCAAATTTGACACCATTTTTTTTTTTTTTTTTTTTTTAAATACTGATTTTGATTCATTGTGTCTTTCAAAGGAAATCGAAATGTTCCAAAATGTTAATTCATATCATGTTATGTGTACAGTGTCAATATACTTGTTTCTCTCTTTTTTCTGTCCACCCCCTTGCCCTCC